>NC_056732.1:1525269693-1525334693 GCF_019279795.1 Protopterus annectens | reverse complement strand
CCACAACCATTGTGAACACAGCCATAGCCACATATGTTATGCAAGCTTAATATGACACTGTATAAACTGTCTGATCAACACCATCTTCATATGAGCCACTCACACGCTAACCCTACATAAACTGGGTCATTACCCAGGGTGGTCCAATGCCTGTCTGTGGTATGGGACACATGTGTTTGGCCCTACAAACATGTGAGCTGATAGGGTACCATTCACTGGAACAGCATGTAACATCAGCTAGAACAGGACCAAAAACAATCACATCTACCACATTCTGTACACAGGCCAAGGTACATATTCACAATACACATGCTGTCGACAATCACTATAAGTACACGGACCCCACTACTGTACACACAACCACAGAATGCCCAGGTTATGTCCTCAGAAATAACCCCTAATATACATAACATGTCTAGCAGTCTGATATCTGACTGGCTTGTTATCAGGTATGATGTCAATAAATAATGGTGTACAGAACATATGCACCTTTTTCTGCATGACATATGTACAAAGGTTGACAGACTTGTGGCTGGGGCCACAAGCACTGGGCCAATATTGGCATGTTGCTATGATACCCTCATACATTTACTGTTGTAACAGGGTTTGTTGTGACATATGTCCTATGTGGGATATGAAGTCAGTAACTCTCATGGCTGTCACCATGTACTGACTGCAGTCCTCAGACTATGCTTCTGCAGTTCTAGTATAGGTGATCTGTGAGTAACACAAGAAACATATGACTCCAAACATTGCCCAGTCTGCAGATAACCCTACCTGTTGGAGTTTCCTCAAACACATAACACTGTCATGACAGGTGTTAAATCATGTAGACAAGCCATATCCACACAACCCTGTTAAACCAACATTACTCCAAATGCAGAAGAGCAACACTTACATTCTGTAGTCATGTCTGGCACATCCCCCTCCTATTTGATGGCCTGTTTCCACAGTGTATGTTGTTAGAGGTATATCTCAATACCATCTGTGATGCTTTTTGCCAAGCACCGAGATGATGTCCTGCTCACAGTGACTGAAAAGTCCCAACACCCACATGATGTTCCTAGGTATAGGAGTGTGTTTCCATGCAATTGGCTATGGGAGTGTTACCACAGCTGCTCCACATGCAACCAGCTAGTGGGGGACTGCAATTCATGCAGAGGCCGTCAGCTGATCATGAGCATCACTTACAGAACACTAGCTGCTGCTTAAGCAAAGCAGGTGTACTTCTCCACATCCACCAGAGAGGGAGTGCGAGAGACAGACAGAGACAAAGTAAGACAGGGAGAGGGTGGGAGAGTAAAACCTAAGCATGTTCATGTCACACACTTACCAGTATGGGGTTTCAAAATCCTGCCTGATTATGTATTGCTAGCATATGTCTATGCAGTTATTGCATGCACCACAGAGCTTACATGTTGGGGAGCTCTCCAAAGGTACATCTGATGGTGAGTGACATTAGCAGCAGTGATATATGAGGGATAATGTAGGTGTAGTACACATGCCTGTCCACATGAACAGGTGTCAACGTCGACACAGCCACAATCTCTCATGGACTCACACACATTAACACAGTTGGCAGCATTAGGATTAGACTTCCTTACTAGCTAGTTTGCCACAATACAGTAATACGCAGGTATCACATGCACCACAAGGGTATCAGGATGATATATGGGCAAGGGGTATGTGAAGGTGTCTGACGTCAGAAGGCATGCTTCAGTAGGCCAATGGGAGCTGTAGTGAGTGTGAATGGCGTTGAATCATTATACTCCACACACACACACACACACACACACACACACACACACACACACACACACACACACACACACACACACACACACACACACACACACACACACACACACACACACACAAGATGCCAGTACTGAAATGCATGAGTGCATTGCTTCACAGGTGTGTAATGGTTGACTGTGCCAGAAGGCTGTACAAGGCTAGGTAAAGGGTATACCTTGGCATCAGGCCACATGAAAATGGTCTGCAGTGTGGCACATGGGTGTAGTGTCTGGATTGGCCCACACAGGTGGGTATTGTATTCACCATCCAGTCATCTGGGTTACTATTGTGGGTGGCCAGTGCTGTGCAATGCTTGCCATGTATGTGTTCTATCGTCCATGACATGGACAGTGTCTGGGATGTGCACACATCCCACATGTATGTTCTGTGACATGTGGAAGTGTACCTGGGGTGTCTGGGGCATGTTGTGTACACAGATTGTTATCATCAGATGTACCATTAATGGCCTCATGTGGTGGAAACTGGCAATGGACACCAGGTTGACCCTGCACCTATATTGACAACATGATACAGGTATTCCCTGGTTCAGTGGCATCTGTCCATACAGGGCATGTGTTTAAAGCATGGTATGTCCTTTGTAAGTTACATTTGATGGCACTACAGTTGTTGCAGGCATCCAGTGGGGAACATAGTGAAGGAGTACTGTATGCAATTATGTGCCTATTGTATTAATGGGACAGGGTGCCATGCCCTCTGTAGTCTGCTGCAATCACACCATGGTTACTATCTGTGGGCAATATGCAGGGAACTACCAACAAAGTGGTTGTTGCCTAGCCGAGTGTGTTTGTGTATGGGACATGGGTTGAGAGTGTCCTCCGGGTAATACAAGGGTTGCCTAAATTGTTCGCCAGGCCTTGATGTCACATGTAGGGGTGTGTATTGTCAACCCCAGCCTCTCTGCTGTTTGACATCTGTTATCCTTGTAAGGTCGACATTGTGACATATAATAGGCCCACCATATAAGAAATTTGCAAAACCTGCAATGAGTGCAGTTGTTACACACTCACAGCCACCTCCAAACAGGATACAAATGACAAACACACACACACACACACACACACACACACACACACACACACACACACACTTGCCATGTATGGGATTGGAACTCATCTAACTAGTACATCGCACTACAGAATTACGCAGTTATAGCACACACCATGGAGATTACTGGGCTACTTTTTCCCCACAGGTGTATTTCAATGTGAATGACATCAGCAGGCCTGCCAAAGAAAGGCAATGGAGGTTGTAGTGAATGTGAATGGCCTCAAAAGCATTGCTCCCTACACAAACAAGCATCCACACTTGTCATGTCTGAGAATAGAACCCCTACCTAACTAGTATATCACACTACAGCATTACGTAGTTATAAGATGTGCCCTGGAGGTTACTGGGCTACTCCTTCCCCAAAGGTGTATTTCAATGTGAATGACATCATCAGGCTTGCCAAAGAAGGGCAATGGAGGTTGTAGTGACTGTGAATGGCCTCAAATGCATTGCTCTCTACACAAACTCACACACAAACATCCACACTTGCCATGTCTTGGAATAGGACCACTACCTAACAAGGTATATCACACTAGATCATCACACAGGTATAGGACACACCATAGAGATTACTGGGCTGTGCCTTCCCCAAAGGTGCATTTCAAAGTGAATGACATCAGCAATCTTGCCATGGTTGGACAATGGAAAGTGTAGTTCATAGGTTCATAGGGTCATACGTTGATACTAGGTTATTGGCCCAAGGGCTATACATGCCTAGACATGACAATTCTCTGGCTATGACTTCCAACAATATTTACTTCCCTGCACCCCTGTCTAGCAGGGCAGCTGACATGATCCCTGGGGTAAATGTCCTATCACCCATCCAATCATCCAGGTTCCTTTTGAAGAGGGCCAAAGAGACACTCTGCTTGACGTGTATGGCCAGTCTACTCCAGAGTTTAGCGAGTCTCTGGGTCAGGAACACATCCATCCTGCATGTGTTGTCCATTGTGATGACAGGATTTGGATCCCTGGAGCATGTGGCCATGAGGGTTTGGAATTCTCTAAGTGTAGCATGTTCAACAGTTGTGGGTTTGACATGGCATGGTATTTTAAGCAGAGATCGCCACTGAGAACACAATACATGACAGAGTATAGCTGGATGATTTTTAGATGGTCAGCATAGGGCATCTGGTTTAGGCCTGTGGTCATTTTGTGAGGTATGTCTGCCGCCTCTCTACTTGTTGCAGGTGTCTTGTGAGGTACATACATAATGGGCCGTTGTAGTCTGTACTGAGTTTACTGAGAGATGCCTACAGTGGGACAATGGCCTCTTTTTCCTGGATGTAAAGCCCTTAGTGGGAGGTGTGCCACATAGGTGGGTTTCCTGACTGTTGTGGTGATGTGATTATTAAAGGTGAGTCCACTGTCCACCTGTATCCCTAGGTCTGTTATCACACTTTAGGTGTTTAGTGTACTGCCACCTATGTGGTACTTCACAGGTACATGTCCCTTCCCAGTGGGGATAACTATATATGTCTTGGCATAGATCTTGAGGCCATGGCTCAGGCACCAAGCAGGTCTTTCTGTATGGCTCTTCTGTAGAATATCCACATCATGTGGGGATTCAGTATTGGCTCCCAGTGTGCAGTCATCTGCAGCCTTGGTTTGGCGGTGTCCCTTACTGTTGGTCTGTACTTCAGAGCAGTAGATGCCAAACAAGGGTGGTGCCAGGACTAAAAGCTAAGGTACTCCAACTGTCACTTGTCTGGGACTCGGGTTGGTGTCACCTACCTTTACAGTGTGGGTTGTGTCAGTACAGCAGTTGGCAGCCCATCGGGTGACATTGGGAGTAATGGCCAGCTTGATACATTTCACTGTGATTCCAGACTGGGGATGGTGTTGAAGGGCTTGGCGAGGTCCAGATAGGCTGTGTGAACCACCTTACCCTCGTCCACTGCTCTGGAGATGGATTCACAGTTGTCATACAGGTTGATGTTACATGATTGGCCTTTCAGAAACAAACATTGGTTAGGGTCTATTGTTCGCAGGTTGCCAATGCCTTTGTTTTACTTTCCATGATAATACATTCCATGGTCTTGTAGATCAGGCACATCATACTGCTGGGGCTGTAGTTCCCAGAATCCAAGGTGGATCCCCCCTGTGGACTGGGATAACTGTAGCTGTGCCACACAGTGGGCATGAAGCTTGAGGTGTGGCTATGATTAGACATGGGACATAGGTGAGGTGCACATGCAGTTTGTAGCTCATGTAGTACACAGCCCGGGATGTTGACTGGTCCCATGGCTGCTGTTGTCATAGCTCTGTAGAGTGTGGAATTTACCTACGTGGTTGTTATTACCGGAATATGGCATCCTATCCATGTTGAGATGGGCCATTTGGGGGTTGGGATGGGGGTGCAGTTGGCAGTGAATCAATGTTCCAGGATATTGACACTATCCCTGGGAGGAGTAGATTTAGTACCATCCTGTTGTAGCTCACAGCAGTTCTGAGCATTGCCATTTAGATTCCACACATAGCTATGGAATGGCTTGCAGTTGTCTTTGGCATCTTTAGGTATATTATGTTCGTAACTAGCTTTGGTGGATGTTATGAGGGTTCTCTGCCTCTTATTGTAGCTGGTAAGGGAGTATTTTGCACTCTGGAAAGTCCCCTATTTCTGAACCAGTTTCCTCCTTTTGTTGTACAGCATGTTTATGGCAGCAGGCCACCACATTGGCATCCTTTTCTTGGTGGGGTGTGTCTTGGTTCAATATTGGATGGCACGATTCATGCACGGGTGGATGTACTCATACAGTGCCTTCATGTATAATTCAGCAGTTGTTCTTTCAGTTCCCATGTGCATGGGTGCCATGATGTTAGTCACGTTTGACATGCGCAAAATGACATTGGCTTTGGAGATGTGTGTTATGGACGTTTCCTTAGTGGGGTGTGGGGGATGGATGTTGATGTTAAGGGTGATTAGCTCATGGGCATACCTGACCACTGATGGGTTGACCATAGGTGTGGAGTATTGATTTCCCCATGTTGGTAATGGCCAGGTCTAGGATATTTGAGCCCCTGGTAGGACTATGGGTTACTTCATCCAGGGCACTGGGAATTATGACTTTCAAGAACAGTTGGGCACATGTCTTGGTACACAAGTAGTTTTCACAGTTAATGGCAGGGTAGTGTAAGTCACCCAGTATTAGGGTGTTTGCTTGTATCATAATATTTCACAGTATGTTTCAAAGGCTGTAGTGGCTATCATGGGGCATGGTGGGGATGTGTAGCAAGCTATACAATTTGGAATGCAGTCTAACCTATTGTTAGTTGTACCCGGGGTATTTCAGAAACATTCTGTTGGGCAAGTAGCCTGGTGGTGTAAATATCTTTGGTGAATATGGACACTCCTCCACCTTTATTGTTTTGGTCCTGGTTTGGTGGCCAACAGGTGTGGTGAGAGCTGTACCTGGTATTGCAGGGTTGTTCTCTGGAGGCTTGGATCAGGTCACTGTTACTGCACAGTTATCAATGTTCTCCATTTGTAGGTGTGCGTAGTGACTGTGAATGGCCAAACAAAACATTGATTCCTGCACACACACACACACACACGCACACACACACACACACACACACACACACACACACACACACACACACACACACACACACACACACACACACAGAGTTTCACAGTTGCCATGAATGGGAATAAAACTCCTACCTAACTAGTTTATCACACTACAGCATCACACAGTTATAGGATGCGTCACAGGGATTACTGGGCTACTCCTTCCCCAAAGGTGTATTTCAAAGTGAATGACATAAGCGGACTTGCCAGAGGTGGGCGCTGGAGGTTGTAGTAATTGTGAATGGCCTCAAAAGCTTTGCTCCCTACACAGACACACACACAAACACCCACACTTGCCATGTGTGGGAATAGGACTCCTACTTAACTAGTTTATCACACTACAGCATTATGCAGTTATAGGATGCACCACAGAGATTACTGGGCTACTTCTTCCCCAAGGGTCTATTTCAAAGTGAATAATCAGCAGACTTGCCAAAGTTGGGCACTGGAGGTTGTAGTGACTGTTAAAGGCATCAAAAGGCATTGTTCTCTACACAGACAAACACCTACACTTGCTTTGGCTGGGACTTGAACTCCTACCTAACTAGTTTATCACACTACAGAATTACACAGCTATAGGATGCACCACAGAGATTTCTGAGCTACTCCTTCCCCAAGGGTGTATTTCAAAGTGAATGATATCAGCAGGCTTGCCAAAGATGTATACTGGAGGTTGTAGTGACTGTGAATGACCTTAAAAGCATTGGTCCCTACACAGACAAACAGTCGCACTTGTCATGTCTGGGAAGAGAACTTCTACCTAACTGGTCTATTACATGACAGCATTACACGGTTATAGGACACACCACAAAGATTACTGGGTTACTCCTTCCCCAAAGGTGTATTTCAAGGTGAAGACATGAGCAGGCTTGCCATAGTAGGGCAATGGGGAGTGCAGTGTGTGTGCATGGGCCATAACCCATTCATCTAGAGGTAGACACACCACACTCAGGCACACACACAGGTTTATATTCAACAGGTACATGTATACAACTGCTAGATGACTACTGACTTGTACAGTCATGTTGCACAGTTAGCACTAGCACCACAGACACTATAGTGCTGAGGGATTCCAGAGGCAAATGTCTACAGTGATTGACATTTGTACATCATGTGGTTTTAGCCAATTGGATGTGTGCTGGGTGGGACAGACCTCAAGATGGAAGGTTTTTGTCACTGTCACTCTCTTCCACACATCTATGTATGTGTACTTTTGGCCTTGTATAGTGTGTTGTCCTTGGATATATATGTGTATTCCTATTCAATGTGTGTGCAAAGCATGACTGGTGCATATTGAGGAGTGTACACACTAAAATCTGTGACTGTCAGATATGTGTAATCCACTGTTGTTGCCAGACATGGGCTTCATTTCTTTAAGTGTGTAAGCATGCCTAGTATGACCTTTCAGTATTTTGTTGCCTGACATGGCCTTCATTTCTCTAAGTGTGGGAGCATGCCCAGTATGACCTTCTGTACTGAATGTGTGAATGCATTCCAGGTAGATTGTACTCCAGTGCAGAGTTTTGTGTTCTACACCTACAGCTAACAAACTGTTTCTGCAGAATATCTGTGGAACAGTTGACAATATTGGGTCAAAATGGGCAAAGGATAGTGTGTTACTGTAAGTAATTGTGTCTGTGCTGCTTCTGCTACATGGTCCTGGTGTTAGCAGAGATATTCAGACATATGTACTGTTATACACCGTGATGTTTTATTTTATCAAGTACTTTCAGGTAGACATATTTGCTTGCAGTGATGTCCTGGGGAACCCATGAAATGCAGCTGTGTCCAGTATTGTAGTCAGCAGTCTACGTATTCTTGCACAATCATGCCATTCTGGAGTGGAAGCTGCAGACAGTTGCTGCTGGGTCTGTGTAAATGGTTCAGCACCTTGGTATAGTGGTGGTAGAGGATCCCATGCTTGTACATCCATCAACGTGACAATATGGCCATATCCTGCTGTGGCCATACCTCACAGCTGTACAGATTCACACAGGCTACCTGGAGACAGGGGTCATAATTCTGGACATTACCCCTACACATTGTGGTTTATGAAAAGGTTTGTAGCCACCCATTCTTGTGTTTGTAGCCAGGGTTAGTATTTGCACACAACTGAGTTTCTGAATTCACACACTCTATGCCACCCATGCCCCCCCCCTTCTATTATTCTATCCTCTTCCATACATTATGTGAACATTATCTGATATGTTCCCTATAGTTATCACCTCATCACAGCAGTTATTTTGTGTTGGTCCATAGGTCATGCAGTAGGACATGGTGGATATGTTACTGTTATTTGTTCACATGGCCTTGCATTTGGGTTCTGTGGACTGTGTTATGTTGTTATTTGGGAGTCCATGACATAACGTACATTGGCAATATGGGTGATACACAGGTCTTTGGCTGAGGACTGTAGGCCATTTGGTAGTGATGCAGACCAGGTATGGCAGACCATTGCATTCTGTCACTCCTACAGTCCCAGACTGCAATACACTATATTCCCCTGGGGTGACAGGGTAGGTGTGCAAGGTGTTCATGCCAATACTTTCTGTCAGTATTGATCCAGTGTTTTGGATGCTGGGAGGGTGCTGCTTACAGCTAGGTACACACCTGCATGGGACACCTGCTCTGCATGCTGCATTCTTTTGCTATTGCCATACACAGGTGGGGGATCATATTGTACTCATTCCCAACAGCAGGGATAAGACCGGAGAGGTACCTGTGGGTGGTGGTGGGGTGACCTGGGTGCATGTGTGCTATGGACACTACTTGCATCTGACTCACAGATATGCTTGGGGCATTCCACTTCTGCTGGCTTGTGCAGGGACATAGGCTGTTTCTCAATACATCATTCCTATGACCTTTGTGGTTTGCCAGTGTTTGGCCAGATGACATTGGTATTCCCTACTACAAGCCCAGATAATGTGCTGCAAACCTGTATGTACAATTCCAAGGGTGTGTCCATTTGACAGGTACATATTATACACTGTCTGGGGTACTTCACCCTGTGTAGTGCTTGTATATCTGGACCGACATTCATGCAATGTCCATCTTTCAGATGGTGACACACATTACTTCCAAACATGTACTATGGCTTACTGCTGGAATGTGTTATACTGGGAAGCATTGTGTTTAGCACTGCAGTTGTAAGAACTTGGCCCTGTCATCTGCAGTATTGGGCAATGGCTACCAGGACAAACCTCACCATGCATACATACTGACCACTCTCACACGATATATGACGCACACCAACCTAACACATGCAGACCTACCTATTGTACACATGCTACAGTCTATCCTGCTACCTTGGCCAGTTCAGGTAATCTGTGCTCCACTGTTATTATACCTACACATACATGTTACTACATTTCTACATAGGATTGGGGGCACACCTGACTGTTACTACATTTCTACATAGGAATGGGGGGAACACCTGACTGTTACTACATTTCTACATAGGATGCGGGGCACACCTGACTGTTACTACATGCCTACATAAGATTGAGGGGGCACACCGGACTGTTACTACGTGTCTGCATAGGATTGGTGGGGGCACACCTGACTGTTACTACATTTCTACATAGGATTGAGGGGGGCATACCTGACCATTACTACATTTCTACATATGATTGTGGGGGGGCACATCTGACTGTTACTACGTGTGTATATAGGATTGGGGGGCACACCTGACTGTTACTACATTTCTACATAGGATTGGAGGGGCACACCTGTCTGTTACTACATTTCTACATAGGATTGGGTGGGCACACCTGACTGTTACTACATTTCTACATAAGATTGGGGGGACACACTTGGCACTTGTACACATTTGGTATGACTGTACTGGTATGTCAGGTACTCCATTTCATTCTGTATTCCAACCTATCATACTGACAAGAGGCATATCAGTGTATTACAGGTCTTAGGTTTGATTGACCTACATTTCAGTTTCTGACTTCTTACCCTTCAGAACTAACATCCCACTGCCTGACCTGTTGTAGTCTGTCTGTGTAGGCCTGGGGGATGTTACCCATAGCCATCAGTCAGAGGCCTTAGCACAGCCTTTGTTTGTGTTTGTCTACACCTGTCCTGTTGGCTGAGACTATTGTTGGTGGGTATGTGAGCCTCTATGTGGCAGATGTTTGTCATATGGACACACATGTGGCCCAGCACATTTCCTGCAGTGAGTTGTGTCACCTTGTCTAGTACTGGCTACTGTGGTGACACCAGTATTTGTTACAGATCTCATGCTGCCACTATAGGTGTCTACTATCAGCTAGCATCCCATTCAGCCACCTGATTCCCTTGCATGCTCACATCCATACCATAGATACAAGTAACAACACATACTACTCCATTCTGCAATTGGCAGGAAGAGTGACTTACCTTGTGGCTGTGCCAGTATTGAGGATGGTGCCGGAGGGCTGATATATGTTGGATGCACATAGTACACTCCCTATAAATGGTTAAGCACAGGTAGTGTAATGTTTGGTATCCCTTTTACTGTATGTGAGAGTCAGAGAGAGGTGTCATTCCCTGGGTCCCTACTGTGTCAGTGTATGTGCTATGCATTGCCTCTTTGCCATGGCCAGGGCATACTGGGCATGCCTCCTTCTGCCTACTGGGGCAGGCTCAGGTTGTTCCTCCTCTGAGTCACTCTGTGCCTGTGCAGGCCTTGGCAATGGTGGGGGGCTGTGTTGTCCTGCCCCATGCTGTTCCTGCTGCAGCTGTTTCTACAGGATCATATTGTGTAGCACAATTTGGATACATGTAGCTGGTGAGTATTGTGAGGCTCCACTGGATGTGTTCAGGAACCAGAACCATGACTTGAGCATCCCAAACACATGCTCTATTATGATTCTTGTCTGTGTGTGTGCCTTGTTATGGAGTTCTTGTTCGGGTGTGTGTGCATTTCTGATGGGTGTCATCAACCACGGCTCCAGTGCGTAACCAGCATCCCCCACTAGGTGACCACAAGGGATGTCCCCATTGGCAAATGTCTGGTACAGCTGCATCAGATGCCAGATGTGAGAGTCATGATAGCTTCCAGGGCAGCCAGCACACACATTCATTATAATGCCCTGATCATCACACATGACCTGGCAGTTGATGGAGGGAAAGCCCTTTTGGCTGATGAAGACCTTACCCTGCTCACTGGGTGATGCTTTGATGCATATGTGTGTGCAGTCTATAGCACTCACTACCTCAGGGTATTCTGCTATTTGGTGGAAGAGACGAATATTGCTTGCCAGTGCCTCACAGGTGTTGGGGAAATATACGTGCTCACCGGCATGTGCTGGCATGGCATCCAGGAACTGGTGGAGTACCCTGGATGCTGATGCCTGTGAGATCCCTATGATATCTCCAGTTGGCCTTTGGAAGGTACCTGTGGCTAGCATTCTTAGGCCTACACTTACCTTGATGTCCACTGGGATGGGTTCCTCTCTGTTAGTTCTGTGTGTCAGGTGTGGCCGGCACAGTTCAGCAATTTGGTGTAGAAGGTCCCTGTCCACCCTATTGTGCTCCACTGTCTCCAACTCATGTAGCCCCTGGTAGGTTACCCTGGGTCTGTACACTCTTCTCCGTCTCCTCTCTTTGGGTTGGTCAACAGCATTCTCATCCTCACCACCCTCAGCCTCTTCCACATGTTGATGTATGATAGCTGCTGCATCCCCTATTATTTTGTTGCTTCTGTTTGTTAACATTTCCCCACTTGTGTACACTGGTGGTGTAAAGTATGTGGAAAAAAACAGAGAGTAAGGTGTTTGCATAGTTTATAGTGGTGTGCTGGGCTGGGCTGGTCTGCTGCCTGTGTAATTGGCTGATTCTGATACATTTCTCCTGTCAGCTATGCTAGTTCAACTTGATTACCTTGCTACTGCTGTTTTTCCTTCCCATTGCCTTCCTGTTTAAGCCCGGGGGCACGCCGCTCAAGCACAGTGCTCAGATGTGCACAGAGATGCTATTTCCTGGTTTAGTTTTTTTTTTCCCTTTAAAACCCAGTGCACGGCACGCACACCTGTTTAGGCAATGTAAAGAGTGCTAGGCAGCCTCAGATACACTCCCTTGCTTAGCTCTGCTAAGCTAAGGACAAACCTGAGCCAGAGGGGTCCAATAAGCTTACAGTATGCCTGACACCCCCCCATGATGTCAGCTAACTGTTAGGCTTGAACCATGCTATTCCTGCACTTACACGGTTGGGTGCTGACTAGCATTGAGAGGAAATCTGGGATTCAGTATCATTCCCCTCATTTGCATAGGATTGCCTGCTAATGCATAGTTACACAGGTCCCACACGGAGCATTCCCCCTTAGCAACCACTATTCACTGGCCATGTTGTCTTTTGTCTGCCATTGAGTATAATGGCAAACTAGTGAATTTGGTTAAAATGCTTATGTCAGTTTTTTTTTTTTTTTTTCGGCCCAATCCCATTTGCACGCCACTGTCCTATGCTTAAATAGCCAAAATTGGATAAAAAAAATAAAAGTTATTTATTTATTTTTTTGCCAACTGTTTTCCATGCCACTGGCCATATATTTGGCCATTGACATGTTTTACACATACAATACACCCTTTATTTGGAGTTGTCATGACTCTGTTTTGTAGTTTGCAGAAATGTACTCGGTTATTAACTGAGTACCTTTCTGCAAACTACACTAGTCCTGCATGGCCAGCTGACAGCTTCCTGGATCACCAATTTACCTCATTTGCATGGTTTTCATCTGCAAATGGGGTAATTTGCATACAGGAGCTGTGTCCGTGCAGGAATAGTGCAGGTGCATTTGTGCACGTCACTGGACCTTATTCCTGGATCGCATGGCAGACATATTGCCTCCAGGAGCTACTGCCGTATTCCTGCATGCCGTGCAGTGCTTGCTGAATCTGGAGGATTATATTTTGCCAAAGCATTGTTGGTGTTCGTAGCCTTAATAACATAATAATTCTCATACAATCATTCCCTTAAGGTGCATTCTGTTTTACCTTTTTAGAACACCCCACATGTATGATATACATCTATATTAAAAAGAGCTTTGGTACCACAATTAGCCATTTGGAGAGCAGTTATTTTATTAATCAAATCCAACATTTGACCATATATAAGTTATACCTTTATGATAAGGGCCATAAGACAGTTTTTGAAGAGTTATTTGAATGGACTGAAAGTTTACATGAGAGAAAAACATCTGTGTGAAATGACCAGACTTATATATTAAAGATGCAAAAGACAGTGTTAGGTAACTGGAGGCCTAAAATCCAAATAACACAAATTACAATATTATCAGAAAAATACTGCTAAAAGGATTTGACAGTATAATAAATTAATATTGTTTGAAAGAACTTATTGTGGGAAAAGGAATACAAAATAAAGAGCTGACTATAATAAAGAAATAGTTAATAGACAGTATTTTGTATAGTAAGGATGAGACTGAGCTGGTATTGAATGCAATAGTGATGAATTTCTGAAGGAGAGTAGTAGACACAAAAAGGTTGGTATCTAAACAAATTAAACTGACAGTCCATACCTTTCAACTGTACAGATTTTCACAAAATGCCCAGATTTTGCCTCCTTTTTTTTGTGTGTTCTTCCTAAAAATCTGTACTTTTCTGGCAAATAGCTGAGGATTGAAGTCATTAAATAATGACAAACATTTGAGTTTAAGATTCCACATCCTTCAGAAAATTCATGCTAATACAAAACCTATTATTCTATTAACTTTCTAAGTTTGTAAGAGCAATATTTAAAATCTGTCCCTATTTGTCCCCCCATCATTTTAGCCTTTGTCCAGATTTTTTCCTCTAAGAGGACCTTATAGCTCTCAACCAAGCAGGGACAAATTTCAACAGAATCAGGGACAAATCCATAAAAAAATCAGGGACAATCAGGGACAGTTTTAAAATATTAGTGCTGTAGTTTACTGACGTTATTAATGTCTTATGCTGAGGGTATATGTTTTGTAGGAAAAGCAAAATATGGATAGTAGAGGTAATGAAAAAAGTCAAAGGACAAATGAGACATGTAGGACTAGAATTAAGTAAAGAGAAATGTACCAGGAATGTTGAAATGCTTATGAGTATATATATATATATATATATATATATATATATATATATATATATATATATATATATATATATATACTTTTATTAAGAGACATAGTTCTGAGGTTTTAAATTTAAGAAACAATGGTAAGATGTGCCAAAAAAAGTGAAGAATATTTGTGTCTTAAGTAAATCATTCAGACAGTCTTCCTTCAGAATAATTCAGTTGAATTATTTTGGGGTATTTTATGTTACTGATAGGTAAGGAAAGGTACATTTTACAACTACGTGGGGCTCAAGCTAAATCCTGTAACTAGAGAAGAATTAGGAACGTCAATAGTGCAACAGGCCACACATACACATTGGTGCTGGAGGACCAGAAGGCTGTGAGTTCTATTGCCAGTTCATATGGCTAGACTGTTGACACTGCGGCACAGCATTAGGGGTCTCCTGCCATTCCTGAGCATGCTGTCTTTTGGATAAGATGCGAAATGAAAGGTCTCATCTGTTTGAGTTAAGGTGAATCCAATGGCACCTTCTGCAAAAAGCAGGGGTCTTGATACCTTGGCCAAACTTCACCCAAAAGTCAAGATACCACCTCAACTTTCTGTTCTGGTGGTATAGAAGAGTGAAGCCCTGACTATAGCCCAGTCAGACTGGTTTAAGTGGCTCTGGAAACTGATGGAACAGCAGAGAGGATGGGAGTAACCATCATGTAGGGGTGGGGTTGGGGGCAGACATGTTCATGGGCACACAAAGCGATTGAGGATTCTGGTGGAGGCCAGGAAGCCAATCATACAGCTGTGGGGTGGGACAGCTTGCCAACTTCAGCTCCATGCATAGGGAGTGTTTTGGCTCTGTCTGCTCACTGCACAAACACAGAAAGAAACCAGGGGTAGGCTTATAATAAAAATAAAACCTTGCTAGAAAATAGATTTTATGACCCCCACCTGGATGCACTGAGGCTTCCTACTGGCCCAAGCTGAAAATTTGGGGTTACTCCAGGGGTAGATTGAAGTGAATAGTAGAACCAGGGAAGAACGTAGGGCATTGAGTCGGGTGTCAAGATGATAGTGGTGTAGAAAGAAAAAGAGTGCAAAAAAAATCTCGGGGCCCCCCTGAAAACAAGTCACTAGCCTATCATGACAAACCTGGCCAACAAAGTATAAATACAAATTATGCGATAAAGATGAAAAATTATGCTTGGGTTTAATGAATCTAATTGTTTGTTTCATAGCATTACATATATCTTATATATTCTAAAGTATTAAGGGATTGATTTAAAATGTATTAGATATGATAAATGAAACAAAATGCCGAATATAAAGTAATGATGCAAGAGTATTATTACATAGAACCTTGGAAAGAATTACAGAAAAAAATAAAAAGTACTATTAAAGAGAACATGAAATATTTTAGAATTTTGTTACATGTCCAGCATTCTACTGAATAAATTGCAATAAAAGTAGCTGTGCTTTATAAAGGTTATTGAATGTACGTAAAATAGAAGAGTCAGTAGAACATAACTTTTATTATGTGGAAGAATGACATAATAATGGGATAAACTGATTAAGATAAATATTTGGCTAAGGATGCAGAATTTCTATACAAACCTGCTATTATATGGATAATACGAAAGGTATGTTAGGGAGAAGGGCAAGAAGTTGAATTTTTTATTTACAGATTTATTAAATATGTGGAAAGAATTGGTTAATAAGAAAATGGTAGAGGATGATATAATAAAAAAAGAATAAATATGTGGCTGTGGTACAAAGATTAAGTGTACTAAGTATGGTGCTATTCATAGTTTGGTAGTGGGTAGAGGTTATGAGTGAGAGGTGCCACAATGCTTATATGTAAATAAGCCAAACAAAGCACATTTGCGATCAATAAGGAAAAGTAAAGGTATTTTGCAGAAAATACCCACTTATATCAAAAGTATCTTCTTCTTCTTTTGGCTTTTCCCGGTTAGGGGTCGCCACAGTGGATCACCTGTCCGCTCATGATTGGCAGTGGAGTTTTACAGTGTTGAGTTGCCAGCTTGGTGTGCAACCTTCCACAGAAGGAACACACATGTACACACTCACACCTAGGGCCAATATAGAGTGTCCAATCCACCTACAGCATGTCTTCGGGATGTGGGAGGAAACCGGAGCACCCGGAGGAAACCCACGTGACCACAGGGAGGACATGCAGACTCCGCACAGAAGGCACCCCAGCCAAGGATTGAACTGGAGAACCTCTTGCTATGAGGCAGCAACACTAACAGCTGCACCACTGTGGCTGCCCTACTTATATCAAAAGTATAAAGTATCTAAAGTCAAGGATTTTGCTGATGTGAAGGACTATGTCAAAACTATAACCCTTATATTATTTTGTAGTATTTTGAATATATTTGAATACTATGGAAGGATTCAGCTGTGCGCAGTTATGTTTAAAATACCTGGGGGAAGCTGAAGACTTCACAGCTTTTATTACTGATATTAAAAATAAATAAAATGATTTAATATATTTTAATTAGGGGAATTCTTACGTGGACACCCTGATAGTTACATTAAAGTTTAGAAAGGGGGAGATAGGAAAGTTTGAAAAAGGTGAGACACAACAAAGAGGGAAGAACTGAAGGGAAAACATTAAGAAGGCTTTACTAAGGAGGTGTAAGAGTTTTTTTACCATGTTTTTGTTGGGGAATAGACCACCCTACATTTTCAAATGTTTTTTGTATGAGAGAGTAGTGTGCCTGGGAAATAGGTAAGTGGGTGTAGGTGAAAGGATAAGGGAAGAAGGGCTGAAGCATCTGCAGCAGTTCCAGCCCACTCAGCCTCAAACATTTCCACTGGCAGATGAGAGAGCAGTGGAGGACTCCGATGTTCAGGGAATAGGGGCCTGCAGTGGTGCAATGGTTGGCACCAACTGGGACAGCATGTTTTCTACACACTGCAATGAAGTCTCAAATGGCTGAATCCTCCATACAACTACCTCTTCCAATATATTCTCAACCATTTTCTGAAGCCCCATGTCTGTGAGGCTTTCCATGCTGCCATGGACTGGGGTGGCTGCAGGACTGGTGCCAACCTCTCAATCCTGTGGGGACGTCCCCGAACGGGCAGAAGGTAATCACTCCATAACCTGGGAGGTATGTGCCTGGTTTACTCTAAAAGATTTTGTAGCCGCAGAAAAATGAACATAAATGGGATATAAATAAAATAATAAAGGGCAAAGGAATGCATAAATAAAATAAGAAAGAAAGAGAAAAAAGGGGGTAGGGGACAGCCCTGGGTCGGTACTATGAAGCAGCAACCTCCCCAAGCTTTTCAAATAAAGAGCAAAAAAAAGCACTTCACTTTAATAAGCCAATTGACAATCAGATCTATGCTCCCGCCAGCTCTTCCATTAAAGTGCAAAAATAAAAAATAAAAAATGGACATTCCTTCTACTGGCACATCAACCAGGCGGCCAGATGTAAGACACACATGCACAGCCTCCCTCCCTTCTGCCCCAGCCATTCAGGCATTCGGGTCTCATTTTTGTGCCCTGCTCCCAATCCTCCTTAAGCTTATTTTATTAAAAATAGTCTTCCTTTAAACTGTAGCAAACTTTTTGCTGCAAATGTAGCAAACGGTTTTTACAGTTTATACCCTGCCTGGATAGAGCTCTAGGGTGTTCGTGTTTTAGTTAAAAACAATCTTTTTAAACTGCAGCAAACTGCTTTCTACAAAGGTAGGAACAGTTAATACAGTTTATATTCTGCCTGCATTTAGTGCTACAGTGCCCAGGTTTTAGTTAAAAAATTCCGTATTCCATGCACACGCCTGTCACATGGGGTCCGTCACTACTACTACTGCTGGCTGGTCATCCTTAGTTGTAATGCATATGAAACTGGAAGCTGCAGTGACAGCATGGGTCACTTCAACAGCAGATTGGCACATAATTATGTTTATGCAGAATGCAACATGCAGTAAACATCCTGCACACCGTAGCTAGGTCATACTGAAGGGCATCCCCAGACTAATCCACACATCTCAAATGGCTCTTCAGGAGGCCAAAGATTCTCTCATTGACAATAAAGATCTGGGGCAGGGATTTGTTATTAGTCTCATCTGCAGCTTCACTTGGATTTCTTACTGGTGTCATGAGCCATGGCTCCAGTGGACATCCAGCATAACCAGAAAAAACAAGGAAAAAAAGAGAGATACAAGGGAAGAAACACAAAGCAAAGAAAAAATATAGTATTCATCAATACATTTTACTATAAATAACAACTTAAATGCAATATAAAAAATAAATATTGTTTAACTCACCAAAAAGATAACCAGTGGACATCCTACCATACAGAAAGGGACTGTACAGTGAGCTACTGTGCCAGATATGGGAATCATGTGCACTGCCAGGATGCTGGGCAGAAACATTCATGATGCACCTCCATGTGTCACATGCTACTTAGCATTTTATTGGAATGGTGGCCCTTCCTATTTCAGTACCACTGTCCTTGTGGTCCAAAAGGGGCCCTAATAGTAACATGGATGCAATCTATTGCACCGAGTACCTCAGGAAATGTGCCATATCCTCAAGTCAGAAGTATTTTTTTCACTTTAAATCACCACCCTGTGAAATAAAACAGTAAAACACTGTACTCTAAAACTACCATTACAGTGGCAAAAACAGCACACAATGAATGTGCTGTTATAAGTGAACTGGTTGTGGGTTGGGGGGTGTAAAAGATCCTGTAACACCTGTTGAAGACAAGTTCCACAATGCTATGGTCAAATTTTCCCTAGAAGTGTCTCCCCTGAACAGAGGTCAGTAGCCTAGTAGGCCTAACCCAGTCAACAAAGTATAAATAGAAATAAATAAGTAAACAGAATAAATATTGCCATATTGAATGTGCTCATGAGCAACACTTTTTAAATGTATTTTACTGACTCAAAACAGATATGGAACTAACAAAGAATATGTTATATAATGGAATTATTTAAAGAAGGTAAGGTGTTTCTTTTATAAATAATGCCATTGTATAATGGCAATGCACTGTAGCACGGTAATGGGTAAATCATACTGTTACCCATAGTGATGGCTGTAATGGAGGAGGCGTTGCCATTTCATCATTTTGTTCTGTCCTTTGGATCACACAATGCCCCTTACCTTTGGTAAAATATTATTTCACTCAAGTCCTGCCATGGTGTCCTATTTTAGTAATTCAGTTAATCGACTGTCTAATTAAAATGTTGGTAATGTAACATGGTTTTAAAATTGTTAACATAGTGTTAATAGATACAGCTTAATAGTTCTTTAAACTTAGCAATTCCAGACATTTAGAATATTCACAGCTGCTATATTAATCTCAAATGACTGACACTAAACTGTCATTTGAGGAATGTTGCACAATCACTTCATTCCTTAACATTTAACATACTTTTGGCTTCTATTTGCTTTGTCTAAAAGCTTTCTTTTTTATATTTTTACATTTCTGTTACTTTCAAAAACACTGAATACTACATAAATCCTTTTTCACAGCTACTTAATGGTCTGATGATTTATATTGACAGTATGTATTCATATTGACATATCTTGAGGTTTGAGCTGAGATATTGCCTAATTATGCATAATCTCTTTTTCATTTCAAATGCTTTGCCTTGTGTGTATTCATCAAAGGCATACCAGATGAATTCAACCTCTGTGTGTGTCAACATTCTCATCAATGTAGGACTGAGTTGATTATTCAGAATTCAAGGTATTCCATATTTCAGAATTTTGAAATTCATAGTTCCATTTTTATAATGTAATAGCAAAGAATCCAAAGCTGATTAGAAATAAGGTGTTATTCTTAATGATGAATACATTAACAAAAAGCTATGAAACAGATAAATGGAAAGAATTCCAAAAGAAGTACACACTTACTGCAAATGCTAATTATGTGAACAGCACTGATTCTGAAAATGCACTTGAATTTAGATTCATTGAATGGGAAAATTTCAATCTCCACGAGCTGCACTGTTGATATAGTATGAAAGTGGGCTTAAGAGTGTTAAGCCATCTGCTGGGATTGTGTTTCGGGAGATATATTCTGTGATGAAAAATCATTGGTTAGAATTGATATCCTTACATTCACTGCTGCAGTATTCTTAACAGATGGGATTCCCTGCCATGGAAGCCTGAATGTCCAATTTACCAAAGACTACTTGTTACTTTTAAAAGGTATGCTGAACATCACCCAAACTCTCCTTGTGTAGCATAGGGCATAAAGGTGACATTCAGGCCTACCATAATCAGAACATCTTTGCCACCAGTCTGAATGTATCTGTTTACCTGCATCTGTTTTTCTGCCAGCTGAATGCATTTTCATTCTCCAGTGACTACCTACGCCTGTTTGCTGACTTCTATTGCAGTTGCAAATAAGTTCCCTATTGGGGATTTTGTTTTTTCTTAGTTTTTTTGTGCTCCCTGAGGTTAATGTCATCCAGGAAGGCTAAATGCCAGTGTGGGAGACAGATTCCCCATAAAGGCAGCTACGACAAGTGTCTATTTTGTCTAGGAACTTCTCATGACCATACATCTTGTTCTGTTTCTCAGGCGTTCATTCCAAAATCCCTTTGCTGTACACTTTCTTCTCTTTCCTTGTATCTTGAGAAACAGCATGTTAAGCGTATCTCTAAAGATACAATGGAAGGAAACTCCTGCATAAAATAACAATGCAATAATATCTGACCAAACTCTAATGATATCAAATTGAAAGTTTGCAGCTCATAAGGGTACAACTATTGCTATATACATTACTTGTTGTTGCTGAATAAAATTAACTTAGTAGAATACAAATACACAGAATATGCTATATACCCTTACCTCAGCTAATTGTTAGTATTACAAAGATTATTAACATATACTAACGCAGCCAATAAACTAAATACACTATTTACAATCAGGTGCCTCCTTACCAGATAATTTAATCGTCTAAACCAATAGAAGAAAAAGCTTATATGGCTCAGAGGCTATACATATGTGTGTTCCTTTGTAGCCTAATTAAAGGCATTCTTGGTATATTAATTTGACTGTACATTTTATTCTAGAGTGTCTAATAGTGGCTTCCAATATTTTTGGTAATATATGAGTTTCTTTTGACTTTTTGTAATCAATTTGTTTGCTAATATATATTTCTTAGCCAAACATTTGAAGTCTTGCCATGAAATTTTAGATGTGTCCAGCCAGTTTTTTGCTATATAAAATTTCAATAAAGCAGAAAGTGTTATTATAATATGTTTATTTATAAAAGTATACCTCAAAGAACAGCAGTGCAACAACACAGAACCAGCCAACATTGACACAGACGCTATACTGTGATAGATTCCTGGTAGAGAAGAAGCACAAACAAACCACTAACCGGATACTTAAAAATCAGAATTTTGATGAAGTCCACTGTAGTGTGGATGAAAGCACTAAATGATCATTATTGTGTTGTTGTTTTAAATTAAAAGTGAGGATTTTTAAGTATCCGGTTAGTGGTTTGTTTGTGCTTTGTCTCTACCAGGAATCCATCACAGTATAGTGTTTGTGTCTGTTTTGGCTATTTTATAAAAGTAAGGTTCTTTGAAATTATATGAAGTATTGCAGTTTCCCATGAGAGGGTTGCCTTTGTGTAGCCTTTTTTCTCCAATTTAGTTCTTAGCGAACCCCATAATTTATAAACATTTTTGCAGCTCTAAAAAATATGCAGGGTGTCTGCTAACATTACAGGACAGAAGGGGCAGTATGGGGAGTGAGTAGGGTCAATTTTGTTTAGGAGGACAGGTGTATGATAAGCATTATTGTTTATCATGATTTGGGTATGTATTAATTTTTTAAAGGGGGTCAGTTTCATTGTGAGTTCTATTGCTGATTTTTTTTTTATTTGAAGTAATGGCGTTGTTTTTATCGCAGTATTTTGAGAATAGAACAGAGTCTTGATGTTTAATTTTAAGTATTAGATTGCATGTCTTTGATAACATTTTGGACTTAAGGAGTAACATTTTTTGAATCAGCTGAGATAAGGAAATATCTTGATCTTTGATATTAATGCTTGAGGTGATCAAATTTACTAGGAAAAGGATTTGTCTAATTGTTATATTATAACTTTTACCTGCTCTCAGGCTATTTCTAACACCTTCCAATGGAAGTTTTTTAATTGATAAAAATCCCAAATAGTGCAATCCTTAATTATAGGGTATTGATCTAGACTTAACATAGCGTTGTTTATTCTTATGACTGGATTCAAGTGGATTGGTTGTAGGAGTAGAAGAGTATTTTTAAGCTTTAGGGAGGTTATTAATTTCTGAAATACTAGGCATAGGTTTTTAATGATTGGATGGATTTTAAGTGTCTTAGGGTTTTTTGAGTTCATATACAGCATAGCCCTGGGGTATATTAGTTGAGTTAATCCATAGGGGATACCAATCCTTATTTGCTGGAGTGTAGTTAGCTATTTGGATTATACGACTAACACATATAATTTCATAGTATAATTGGAAGTCTGGTAGCCCTAGGCCTCCTTTTTTTTAGGTAGTGTTAATCTATGATAGCCTATTTGAGTACATTTAGGGTGCCAAATTAATTTTGCTAGTTGCCTTTCCATTTTATTGAAGAAGTTTCTTGGAATGTTGATCAAGATAGCATTAAATTGGTATAGAAATTTTGGAAGAATGTTCGTTTTAACAATTGCTGCTTTGGATAAGGGAGGCAATTTTAAGTTTATCCTTCTGTTAATATCATTTGTAGTGTTAGAACATATTTTATAGGGGTTGTTTTTTAATATGTCTAGCTGTGTGTGATTACATTGGATGCTCAGGTACTTGACGGAATAATTTACTTTGATTCTTGTCTCTGGAATGTAGAACTCCTTGGGGTTGAGGGGTTTATTGGGAAGATAACTGATTCATAGTTTGATACATTACAAAACATGTCAGTTGAGTCCAGAATCTTCTTAAGGTCAGTATTTGACAAATCAAAATATATGTTTAGGTCATCAGTGAATGCTGTGTATTTTATTTGGACTTTGGAAATTTGCATGGGGTAGTGATACGTTCTTTGACTTATTTATTGTAGTAGTGCTTCAATATATATGTTGAACAGATAAGGGAAAAGTAGACAGCCTTGTCTTGTCCCATTGATGATTTTATCTGGTTTTGATTGTTTTTTGTTTGTATAGAGAGTGGTAGTTGCATTGCTATAGTGGGTCTTAACCATATTTATGTATTCCTGAGGTGTATTAAACTGCTGAAGTAGCTTAAAAAGAAAAGTTAAGTTCACTCTATCTAAAGCTTTAGATGCATCCACAGACATACGTCAGACCTCTCTCTTTCTTTAAGAGGTGAATTAGAGCGTCAGTAGTGAGTATGTTGTCCCAAATCTGTCTGTACCTCATAAAACCCAATTGCTCAGGAGATATTATAGAAGGCAGTGATTTTTTGATTCTGTTAGCTAAAATTGTTGATAATATTTTAATATCTACATTAATGAAAGCAATTGGTCTATAGTTGTTTGGGTTCAAAGTGTCCGAATTTGATTTAGCAATGAAAATAGTTGTGGGTTATTTAGGTACTGGTCAGAGATACCAAATTATATTATATAATTGTAGACCTTTATCAGAATAGATGCAATTAGCTGTTTAAACAACTTATACAATTCTACCACAAAGCCATTTGGTCCAGGGGCCTTACCTGTTTTTAATTTATCAATAGCTATTTTAATTTCTTCAGCTGTTAAAGGGGCTTTCATATTATTGTTTTGTACATCATTCAGAAGTGGGAATGTTAGTTCTATAGTAAATTGTTGGTAGAGGGGGTCTTGGTACTGTTCCTGAGGGCCATATAAGTTATGAAAATTTTCTACAAATTCCTGAATGATTTCAGTATCTGAATCTAAGGTTTTATTTTTTATGATATATTTCTCTTATTTTGGAAGGTGCCTTTTTTAAGTTTATGATTCTTGCAAGCGTTTCTTAAGGGGTTTGGGCCCACTCCACATAATGGTGTAAAATCTTGAGTTCCATAATGGAATATTGTTATGTTTGCAGTTCATATAGTTGTTTGTGTAGGTTTGACATTTGGTTCTCAAGGACCAATGAGTGTTTTTTTTTTTTTATAATTCTATCTCTATACTTTTTAACCTACTTTCTATAGTAGTTTTTTTTCTCTTAAGATTAGTTTTTTATATAGTGATGCCTTTTGAATTAATATTCCTGTGATGACAGCTTTAGTTGCATGTTATTGAATATCATAAGGCATCCCATTTGTTATAATGCTATCTTCTAAAATAGGGTGTTTGTAATTTCCTTGAACAACTTCTTCTTTATTGATTAAATTAGGATTTAAAGACCAGTTATATGAGGTATATGGGGCATATTTAGAATTCCCTTCCTTTATTGTAATACTTATTTTTGAGTGGTACGAAATGGATCTCGGCTCAGCTTTATATAACATTTCATTGTTTACTATAAATTTAGAGATTAGAAATAAGTCAATTCTAGACCACAATCTCTGATAAGATGAGTAAAAAGTGAATTTACTGACAGATGGGTCTGATCTAAATATTTCAAAGGGGTCAAACAAGTCAAAATCTTCTATTTATTCTGCTAATGGGTGGTAGCTTGGGATAGTTGCGTATTGTTTTTATTTGTTCTATCTTTTTCTGGGTTATCATGTTTCAATCATCTCCTATTATGAACAAGTTTTCCAGTACTTTCAATAGAATGTTATAAATTTCGTAAAGGAAAGTTTGTTGGTTCATGCACGGGCCATAAATATTTAAAAATAGTAACTTTTTTTAAAAAGTGGATGGGTGTATGTAAAGTAGCACCATCAACCATTCACGTCAGATTTGCTAGTTAGTATAGTTCCTATAAAGAATTTTTTAACTAGTATAGCAGTCCCTTTGGAGGTTGTGCTGTCTCCTGCTGCTATAATTTGCTGTATCCATTTTCCATTTTTATCAGTTTCCCATTGATCCCTTGTCATGTAAGTTTCTTGTAAGAAAATTACCTCTGATTTAGCTTGGTATATGGAGTGCATAACTAGATTTTTCTTCTTTTTATTCTGAAGGCCTTTGATATTCCATGAAAAGAAGAAGTAGGTGAAAAAGGTATGCTCAGAATCTTCCACTGTCAAGCCTTTGCCAGGTGTTTCTCCCAAGGTCATTACAAACCTGGATGCTTGCCCATCTGTGTTGTTGGATTTCTTTGCCATGACCATATCAGAGGCCAGTGAGGTTCTGGCTGGTAACACATCTGAAAAGGCTTTGCAGGCATCTGTCTCAAAAATTTTGGGGGGGGGGACCACAGCTGATTTGTTTCTGAGGGATCTAGGGGGGTTCCTAAGTTTCTGGTTGGGGAAGAAGTTCCTATGATGATGATTCTCGACTGCTGTCCTGGGTCTGAGCCATCTCAGCTTTCTGTAGGGGATGTTCCCTTAAGGAAAAAACAAAAAATTAAACATGTTTCTTCTACTCCTAAGGATCCATAAAGTGAGTGACAGGCCTTCATTCAGGGGCTATTTTCTACTTTAATGTCCTTAAAGCCTCCTCAAGGAGTTTCATTTCCTGCTACTCCTTGGTCCCCTACTCCCCTTAAAAGCCTCCTCAAGGAGTTTCATTTCCTGCTACTCCTTGGTCCTCTACTCCCCTTAAAAGGCCTAGAGAACAGGATTCTTCTGAGGATAAGTCGGATTCAGATAATGAATCCCTGACTTATTCTACTCATATTCCTTCTCCTTTAGGCTATGGATCAGAGGAGGAGGAATATATTAGTCCAGATGGCCCTTTTGAGGAAATTTTCTTTGGGGACACACTTTGTAGAATGATGGATTTGTTTAAGTGGGAGGTACTATGAGTTGCTGCAGTTGGACTCCCTTAAACCTGTGGCTATTCCACCTGTTTTGGCTGCTTTGCCGGATGCTTTTTCCAATGCCTGTCATGCACAAGATTTTCTGCCCCCTGCTCTCAAGAAGTCTGACAAGCTTTATAGGCCACCTGAGGAGTGATCTTTCTATATAAGTGTCCTGCTGCTGATCCCTCTGTCATGTCAGTAGTCTCTGATAAGCTGTCTCAGTTGCTTCCTTCGCCCAAGTTATTGCCTTCTGACAAGGATAGAACTATGGAAAGGTTGGGTAAGAAGGTATACACTTCTGCTACACTAGCTTTTAGGGCTATCAACTGTCAGACCCATATATCTAGGTATGTGTTGGCTCTTCTTTCCCAGGCCTGTCAACTTTTTTCTGATTTTCCAGACTCTGACGATAAAACTTCTGTTTTTTCCTTGCTAGGGACTTCCTCTCAAGTCATTCATCATTGTATTTGATGTAGTTATGATGCAGCAAATGCTTTTTCTAGGACTGCTGTTTGTGGTTCAGTGATGAGGAGGTATTCTTGGATTAGGCTTCAACCTCTACCTGATGATATTAAAGCTAAGTGGATGGATGCACATCTGAATTCCAAACTTTTGTTTGAGGAAGCTGCTGCTGTTTAAGTCCCTCAGGATAATGGTAAGGTCTTACAGGAGCTTAAACATGTATTTGCTTCTCGTGTGCCTAAACCTCAGAAAAACTACTTCACTAAGTCTGCCTTTATTCATAGACAATCCACCTTTCTACTAAAGGAAGGAAGAGTGGCAAACGGGCTCCTCCTGATAAGGCTTCTTAGTTTTCAGGGACTCTGAAGCTTTCCTTTCAAGACAAACCAGGTGCTGTATGAGTCTCCTTCTCTTCCCAGCCACATTCCTCATTCTCTTTGCCTTTCTCTTTCTCTTCCTGTTTGGCTTCAGATCACTCATGATTTTTGGGTTCTGTTGAATATTCATCAGTGGTTCATAGGTTCATAGGTTGGTACTAGGATATTGGGCCTAGGGCCTATACAAGCCTAGCCATAACAATTCCCTGGCTAATTCTTCCCACAATATTTACTTCCCTGGACCCCTGTCTAGTAGGGTGACTGACATGATCCCCGGGGTGAATTTCCAATCTCCCATCCAATCATCAAGGTTCCTTTTGAAGAGGGCCAAAGAGGCGCTCTGCTTGACATGTATGGGCAGTCTATTCCAGAGTCTGGGGAGTCCATGGGTCATGAACCTATCCCTCCAGCATGTTTTGTTCATTGTGATGACAAGGTTTAGATCCCTGGAGTGTGTGGCTCTGAGGGATTGGGATCTCTTTAAGTGTAGCATGTCCAACAGCTCTGAGTTTGACATGACCTTGTATGTTAAGCAGAGATTGCCTCTGAGTAGACGATATGTGACAGAGTATAGCTAGAGTTTTTTTAGATGGTCAGCATAGGGCATCTGCTTTAGGCTTGTGATTCTTTTAGTGAGGTATTTCTGTGGCCTTTCCAGTTGTTGCAGATGTCTTGAGAGGTACATACCAAGTGATGCGTTGTATTCTACAATGGATCTAATGAGGGATGATTAGAGTGGGACAATGACCTCCTTTTTTCTGGATGAAAAGCCTTTATTGATGAGGTGTGCCACAGAGAAGGATTTCCTGACTGTTGTGGCGATTTGGTTATCAAAGGTAAGACCACTGTCCACCTGTGTCCCTAAGTCTATTACACACTTTCGGTGTTTAGTGTACTGCCATTTATATGGTAATTCATGGATATATGTTTTTTCCCAAAGGGGATAACTAAACATTTCTTGGCATTCACCTCCAACGAACACCCAAAATATGACAAGTAAACCAAAAGAAAAGAAACGGCTGCAGTTAGCTGGAAACACTTAAATCAGGAACCGGCAATAGCGTAAAAAACAGGTTTAATTTCCGCTTTCGTCACAACTTCTTCAGAAAACACAAAGTACAAAATACATTGAGATAATCAGTATAAATAGTCTAGTAAGAAGCAATCAATCAATTAATCAATTAATTACATTTTCATATAATTCTATTTAAAAAATTCCTTTTAAAAATATCTATATGTAAATCCATATGTATTATATATTAAAACATGCCTTTAAATCAAGATCAAGATTATTTCCGTGTTTGTTAACATGTAACTTGCGATGTTTTAAAAAACATTTGAAATTAATACTCTCATTTAATCCAGGAAACACATCCGATTTCAATTTAATTTGCCATAAACATTCCCTCTGTTCTATATAATTCTTGTAGTCCCCCGCCCTACCATCTAATTTACACTTTTCTAGGACAGAAAATAAAAATTTTTTATAATGGGGGCATGTTAAGGAGTGTTTATATAACGCGTTATTGAAATCTTTCACTTTAATAGCGTATAAATGTTCTTTAATTCTAGTTGCTAAAGATCTAGTAGTCATGCCCACGTAAAAAGCTGAACATGAGGAACATAAACTAACATAAACCACTCCTTCAGTGTTACAATCAATGTAATCACTTACTTCTAGAATCCTATTAGAACTAACAACATTAATAAAAGGTCCCTCAGAAATGTACCTACATACTTGACAATGTTGACACCGGTGCATACCTTTTTTACTTGAAAAATGTGTTTGGGAATACTTATAATCACATTCCAAAATGTTTTTGAGAGTGTTCCATTTGCGAAAAACAAAGCTTGGTTCAGGTCCTGAAATACGTAAAATGTCCTTATTACCTTGTATAACTTTCCAATTGCTTTGTATGATACCTTTAATATGACCATAATCACTACTGATATCAAAAGAACACACTGCTTTCTTAAGATTTTTATTAGAACTATTGTTTTTGTAAATGCCTTGATGGTCATGTAGAATAGCTGGGAAACTTGTTGATCTTTGTTGATATATATCTTCCCCAGTATTAAATAAAAATGCCTGATCATACCCCCTTTGTAAGAATAGGGCAACTATAAAATGAAATTCAGAAATCAAAATTTCATCCCTGGAGGTCATCCTACATGCTCGAATAAATTGACCTCTAGGAATGTTCTTCTTCATGTAGGTTGGATGGCCACTATTAAAATGTAAATAGCCATTGGTAAAAGTTTGTTTTCTATAAATTTTGCTATGAAAAGATTTTTCATTTTGATCCCACCATATGTGTGTGTCCAAAAAATTAACTGCTAACCCAACATCGCCTAATGTGAATTTAATGAAACTTGAAAGAGAATTAACTTTATTAACAAATAAATTGACCTTATTAATATTACCTTCTATTATGAAAATCAGATCATCTATGAATCTGCCAAAAAATAAAATATTAAACTCATTTTTTAATGATGCAAAATATTCCAATTCCCACCATGCCATGACCATGTTTGCAAAAGCCGGTGCTGCTGGAGACCCCATGGCAACGCCACATTTTTGTTTGTAGTAAGTGTTCCCAAATTTAAAAAAATTATTCTCTAGAATAATGTCCAAAAATCTACAAATCACAGAAATACCAGAATTGTTAAACAATTTGTTCTTAACCAAATAACTTCGGACATCTTCTACTCCTTGGTCATGTGGTATGCATGAATACAAAGCAATAACATCAATAGTGAATATGATATGTTTTTCTGCATCAAACCGAATATTATTTGAAAAGATTCTTAACTTGTCTAAAAAATGCCAAGAATCTTTAATGTAGGACTCATTATTACAAATCAAAGGACCTAAAATGGCATCAATAATCAGAGAAATACCCTCAGTGACTGAGTGTGGTGAAGAAACAATAGGACGTAAAGGAGGGTTGAGAATATTTTTATGAGTTTTAGGAACTCCAAATATAACACCTATTTTGGGTTTATCCACCATACAAAAATTATATAATGAATAGTTAATTTCACCTGACATTAAAGCATCATAAAGTAATGAATGTACTATTCTGAAACTTCTCAAGATTTTAAAAAGAGGAATACATTCATACTCATTTGGATTACTAAGAATTTCCAACATACTGAAATTGTATTGCTCTTGTTTCATGATAACCATATTTGAGCCTTTATCACTTTTCATGTATCTATATTTTTCATTTAAGGTTTTTAAAGAACCTAAGGCTTTCCTTTCCAACTTAGATAAATTATCACAAAAATTAGAATTAGATTTAAACATTTGATCTAGGTCTTTAATACATAAATCCTCAAAAGTTTTGATAGTGTGGTGTAAGTTTGGCATATAACTAGATGGCTTGCTAATACTGCAATTAAATTCAGAAGTATTGTGTAACAAAAAAGAAAGGTTAAGATTCCTAGTATATTTTTTCAAATCTATAATCGTTTTACTATAATTAGCCCTTTTATTTGGAATGAAATTAAAACCATAACTTAAAACTGCAATCTCACTCTCGGTAAATACATGATTAGTTAAATTGATTATGTCAAATTTGTCTATTTTAAAGTTTAGGCTTCGTCCTCCGACGAATTCGAGCCCAAAAAAGTACGACTTCTGGTGAGAATTGTACTTTTAGCATTCACAATAGCATTTCCTTTTTTATGAATATTGTTATTACTTTTGTTACTAGAACCAAAATTAGAATGTTCAGATGGATCCTTCAATTGATTTGTTCTATTAGTGATGCCGTTGCCTTGAAATTTGTCAGCTCCCGAAGCCGCACTATCTTCAGTAGCAGTCTCATTGTCCCTGATATTGTCTTGCAACATATCAATAACCGATGGAGTAGTGGGTGCCAGTTTCGGAAATTCTCTGTTGTAACTATTGGAACTTCTACTGGGTACAACTACGCTGTTTGTAGATCTGTTTGGACCATAAGAACGCTGATTCGTGCTGCTTGTTGTTACTTCGGCATAATTGCGTTTGTTGAAAAATTGTCCTTGTCTGTTGGGCTCCCTGTTCGATTGATTAGGAGCATAGTGAGCATAAGCAGTTTTGCTATGATACGATTCAATATCTCTTTCAATTTTTAATTGTTTTCTATTGGTGACAGTTTTAGTATGATCCGATAACTCTTTGTCAAAAAAGATATATAATACATTTATTTCTTCACTACTTAAACGTTCCCTAAGGTCTAGTTCAAGCTCTTTGATGTCATTTAAAATCAAAGACATTTTGTCTACATTATTGTTGATTAAAAGCTGTAAGAACTTTAGACCAGCTTCATTAAAGAAACAAATTAAGTTATCAAACAATGGGTGCCCAATAGTTATACCACTTGGACATTTAAAAAAGCGCAGACCTTTCGGTACTATGCCTAGGTCTATACATTTAGTGAAATAACAATTTTCGATGTCAAGAGATTTATACCTTTTGAGCAGCTTAAGTAACAAATCGCGTTGTCCATTAATTTGCTGGTTATTATTAGTGGATGAGAAACGTTTATAAGATCCAAACGGATTATCACCACGATTTAGAAGACCAGTACAGCTCACATGGCTGTGCTTATCGGCATGATTAACTTGCCTTGGTTGTTTGTTCACTAGTTCTCCTATTCGTAACTGTAACAGGTGAAGTCTCCAAGTTAATAATGGTAGGCAACTCTTCACCAGCCCCGACAGGGCTAGATGTGTCCATGATTTCCCGGGAATTATTGGCCTTCGCCACCAGATATTTTAAAGAGCTTTGGATATCCATTAATGTGGAAACAAGTAGACTGTTAAAATTGTCCGCACCATGTTCGGACCGTGATGTCGGCGTGGAGTGAACCGACATATTCAGTAAGGTATCGTCCGCAACTTCAGCCATGGATGAATGAACAGCAAAAACCTCCAACGAACACCCAAAATAGGACAAGTAAACCAAAAGAAACGGCTGCAGTTAGCTGGAAAAACTTAAATCAGGAACCGGCAATAGCGTAAAAAACAGGTTTAATTTCCGCTTTCGTCACAACTTCTTCAGAAAACACAAAGTACAAAATACATTAAAATAATCAGTATAAATAGTCTAGTAAGAAGCAATCAATCAATTAATCAATTAATTACATTTTCATATAATTCTATTTAAAAAATACCTTTTAAAAATATCTATATGTAAATCCATATGTATTATATATTAAAACATGCCTTTAAATCAAGATCAAGATTATTTCCGTGTTTGTTAACATGTAACTTGCGATGTTTTAAAAAACACTTGAAATTAATACTCTCATTTAATCCAGGAAACACATCCGATTTCAATTTAATTTGCCATAAACATTCCCTCTGTTCTATATAATTCTTAGTCCCCCGCCCTACCATCTAATTTACACTTTTCTAGGACAGAAAATAAAAATTTTTTATAAAGGGGGCATGTTAAGGAGTGTTTGTATAACGCGTTATTGAAATCTTTCACTTTAATAGCGTATAAATGTTCTTTAATTCTAGTTGCTAAAGATCTAGTAGTCATGCCCACGTAAAAAGCTGAACATGAGGAACATAAACTAACATAAACCACTCCTTCAGTGTTACAATCAATGTAATCACTTACTTCTAGAATCCTATTAGAACTAACAACATTAATAAAAGGTCCCTCAGAAATGCACCTACATACTTGACAATGTTGACACCGGTGCATACCTTTTTTACTTGAAAAATGTGTTTGGGAATACTTATAATCACATTCCAAAATATTTTTGAGAGTGTTCCATTTGCGAAAAACAAAGCTTGGTTCAGGTCCTGAAATACGTAAAATGTCCTTATTACCTTGTATAACTTTCCAATTGCTTTGTATGATACCTTTAATATGACCATAATCACTACTGATATCAAAAGAACACACTACTTTCTTAAGATTTTTATTAGAACTATTGTTTTTGTAAATGCCTTGATGGTCATGTAGAATAGCTGGGAAACTTGTTGATCTTTGTTGATATATATCTTCCCCAGTATTAAACAAAAATGTCTGATCATACCCCCTTTGTAAGAATAAGGCAACTATGAAATGAAATTCAGAAATCAAAATTTCATCCCTGGAGGTCATCCTACATGCTCGAATAAATTGACCTCTAGGAATGTTCTTCTTCATGTAAGTTGGATGGCCACTATTAAAATGTAAATAGCCATTGGTAAAAGTTTGTTTTCTATAAATTTTACTTTGAAAAGATTTTTCATTTTGATCCCACCATATGTGTGTGTCCAAAAAATTAACTGCTAACCCAACATCGCCTAATGTGAATTTAATGAAACTTGAAAGAGAATTAACTTTATTAACAAATAAATTGACCTTATTAATATTACCTTCTATTATAAAAATCAGATCATCTATGAATCTGCCAAAAAATAAAATATTAAACTCATTTTTTAATGATGCAAAATATTCCAATTCCCACCATGCCATGACCATGTTTGCAAAAGCCGGTGCTGCTGGAGACCCCATGGCAACGCCACATTTTTGTTTATAGTAAGTGTTCCCAAATTTAAAAAAATTATTCTCTAGAATAATGTCCAAAAATCTACAAATCACAGAAATACCAGAATTGTTAAACAATTTGTTCTTAACCAAATAACTTCGGACATCTTCTACTCCTTGGTCATGTGGTATGCATGAATACAAAGCAATAACATCAATAGTGAATATGATATGTTTTTCTGCATCAAACCGAATATTATTTGAAAAGATTCTTAACTTGTCTAAAAAATGCCAAGAATCTTTAATGTAGGACTCATTATTACAAATCAAAGGACCTAAAATGGCATCAATAATCAGAGAAATACCCTCAGTGACTGAGTGTGGTGAAGAAACAATAGGACGTAAAGGAGGGTTGAGAATATTTTTATGAGTTTTAGGAACTCCAAATATAACACCTATTTTGGGTTTATCCACCATACAAAAATTATATAATGAATAGTTAATTTCACCTGACATTAAAGCATCATAAAGTAATGAATGTACTATTCTGAAACTTCTCAAGATTTTAAAAAGAGGAATACATTCATACTCATTTGGATTACTAAGAATTACTAAGTTATAAAAAATTTTTATTTTCTGTTCTAGAAAAGTGTAAATTAGATGGTAGGGCGGGGGACTACAAGAATTATATAGAACAGAGGGAATGTTTATGGCAAATTAAATTGAAATCGGATGTGTTTCCTGGATTAAATGAGAGTATTAATTTCAAGTGTTTTTTAAAACATCGCAAGTTACATGTTAATAAACACGGAAATAATCTTGATCTTGATTTAAAGGCATGTTTTAATATATAATACATATGGATTTACATATAGATATTTTTAAAAGGAATTTTTTAAATAGAATTATATGAAAATGTAATTAATTGATTAATTGATTGATTGCTTCTTACTAGACTATTTATACTGATTATCTTAATGTATTTTGTATTTTGTGTTTTCTGAAGAAGTTGTGACGAAAGCGGAAATTAAACCTGTTTTTTACGCTATTGCCGGTTCCTGATTTCAGTGTTTCCAGCTAACTGCAGCCGTTTCTTTTCTTTTGATTTCTTGGCATTCAGCTTAAGCCCATGGCTCTGGCACCAAGCATCTGTTTCTGTAAGGCCCTTTTGCAGAATATCAACATAATTTAGGGATTCAGTAATGGCTCCCAGTTTGCAGTCATCTGTAAACTTTGTTAGCCAGAGTCCCTTAGTGTTGGCCTGTACTTCAGAGAAGTAGATTCCAAACAAGAGCAGTCCCAGGACTGAACCCTGAGGTACTCCACATGTCACTTGTCTGAAGCTGGATTTGGAGTCGGCTGCTTTTACAGTGTAGGTTCTGTCAGTAAGCCAGTTGGTAACCCATCAAGTGCCGTTGGGACTAATGCCCAGCTTAGTAGGTTTATCTATGATTCCAGAGTGGAGGATGGTGTTGAAGGCCTTGGCGAGGTCCAGAGAGCCTGTGTGGACTGGCTTACCCTACTCCACAGCTCTGGAGACTGGTTCAAAGAAGTCATTCAGGTTCAGGAGACAAGATCGGCCCTTCACAAACCCAAACTGGGTGGGGGTCCAGTGTCTAAAAAGGTTTCAAATGTCTTTGTTTATAAGTTCCATGATAATACATTCCATGGCCTTGCAGATCAAGCTCATCAGACTGATGGGGCAGTAGTTCCCAGGATCCAAGGTGGATCCCCCCTTGTGGAGTGGGATAATTGTAGCTGTGCACTATTCAGTGGGCACAAAGCCTGAGGTGAGGCTATGATTAAACATGACACTTAGATGAGGTGCCAGTTTATTTTTTAGTTCATGTAGTACACAGCCCAGGATGTTGTCTGATCCCATGGATGCTGTATTCCTAGGTTTGGAGAGTGCAGTTTTTACCTGTGTGGCCATTATTACCAGGATTTGATAATCTTTTGGTATTGAGATGGGCCCTTTAGCGGGTGAGGGGGGAGGTGAAGTTGGACTTGAATCGATCTGCCAGGATATTGGCAATATCCTTGGGATCAGTATATTTAATGCTATTCTGTTGTAACACAGAGCAGATCTGAGCATTGCTATTTAGATTCTTGACATAGCTATAGAATGCCTTGTAGCTGTCTTTGGAACTTTGGCAATTTTATTTTCATAACTAGCTTTGGAGGATTTTATGAGGGACCTCAGCTTCTTACTGAGGCTGGTAAGGGAGTTTTTTGCATTTTGGGATTTTCTTCTTTTCTGCAACAGTTTCTTCCTTTTATTGCAAAGTTTGTTTATGGCAGAGGACCACCAGATTGGCTTCTTTTTTTTGGAGGAGAGCATCTTGGTTCTATTTGGGATGGCACAATTCCTGCACGAGTGGATGTGCTTGTACATTGCCTTCGTGTAGGATTCAGCAGTCAAACATTCAGTTCCCATCTACATGGGAGTCATGAAGTTTGTCACTTCTGACTTGAGTAGCATGAAGTTGGCTTTGAAGACGTTTTTTACAGAGGTTTCCTTACTGGGGGGTGGGGTGGGATGTGGATGTCAAGGGTGATTAGCTTATGGTCAGACCTGACCAACGAGAGGGGGTGACCATAGGTGTGGAGCATCAATTTCCCATGTTGGTAATGGCCAGGTCTAGGATATTGGAGCCCCTGACGGGACTATGGATTAGTTGATCCAAGGCATTGGAATTTATGAATTCCAAAAACCGTTGGGCAAAAGTGATGGTACACGAGTAGTTTTCCCAGTTAATGGCAAGGTAGTTGAAATTACCCAGTATTAGGGTGTTTGGTTGTATCTTAATATTTTCCAGTATGTTTAGAAAGGTGTAGTGAGAATCTTGGGGCATGGTGGGGGATCTGTAGCAAGCTACAATTTGGAATGCAGTCTTACCTAGTGTTAGTTTCACCTGGAGAATTTCAGACACATTGTGGTGGGCAAATAGCCTGGTGGTGTGAATATCCTTGGTGAATATGGACACTCCTCCACCTTTAGTGTTTCGGTCATGGTTTACTGGCTGAAAAGTGGTATGTTGTAGAACTCTCATCCTCCTTTTATGGGTATTCCTCAGCCTCCTCGGGAACAACTTCCCTTTTTCCCAGAGGTTCTTCAAAATCTCTTGACTCTGGGTGCTATTCAAGATGTGCTTGTGTCCCAAAGGGGGAAGGATTCTACTCCAGACTGCTTTTAATGCTCAGAAAAGAAGGCACTTGGAGACCTATTCTAGACCTCTCTCATCTAAACAGTTTTCTAAAAGTGGCTTCCTTTTATATGTTGTCCCTTCAGATTGTGTCCCCTCTTGCTCCCTCAGGCCTATATTGTGTCTCTGTGTCTTAAGGATGGTTATCTCCATATTCCAATTCATCCTATTTTCAGGAAGTTTTTCATTTCTCTGTTGCTTTCTGGCATTTTCAGTTCTCTGCTTTGCCTTTTGGCCTTTCTACTGCCCCACGGGTGTTCACTAAATGCCTTGCTCCTGTGATTGCTTTTTGCATGCTCTGAGGGATCCAAACTTTTCCTTACTTAGACAAGCTTTTGATACAGGTGTCCTCTCCAGAGACTCTTTTGCAAAATCTTCATTTTGCCATTTCCCTTCTTCAGAGCCTGGGGTTTACTACAAATTTCAAAAAGTCTTCTCCGAGTCCTTCTACCGATCATGCTTTTTTTTCAGGATTCAAATGGTGTCGATGCTTGCATCCTTGCCCCCTCCAAAGGCCTTAACTCTTATGTCTTTCTTTCAAGCTTTTCTTCCTCTGGCTTCCATTACTGACAGCAAGTTTCTGAGAGCACTGGGTTTCATGGCATCCACCATTCTGATGCTCCCTCTGTCCAAACTTCACATGAGGAAGTTTCAGTGGTTTCTGAAGTTAGTTTGGCTTAAACATGCACATCCTCTATACTTTGTAGTTCCTCTTCTTGTCTCAGACAGAAACTTCACTGGTGGATTCAGCAGTTGTCTCTGAATCCAGAGAACCTTTATCATACACCTCTTCCCTTTCAGGAATTGTTCACAGATGCTTCAAACATAGGATGTGGGGGCAACATTTAGCTCCCTAAAAGTACAGGCATGTGGTCACCTTGTCAGCAGAAGCAGCACATCAATGTCTAAGAGATGGTAGCTCTTCTGCTGGATCTTCAGGCCTTTCATCCTCTTTTCTATCCAGGGCCTCTGCAGGTGTTCACAGAAAATACCACAGTGATGTGGCATATCAACAAACAGGAAGGAATGATATCTTATCTTCTTTGCCAACTGGCACTTCTGGTATGGGCTCTTGGTGTCAAGTACCAAGGGACTCTTCAGGCAGTTTATATCCTTTCTGTTCAGACCATTGTTCCAGACACTCTGAGCATGTCCTTAACTCAGTCCCATGAATGGATTCTTCGCAGGGTTGTGTTTCTGGACATTATCCACCAGCGGGATACTCTTCAAGTGGATCTTTTTGCCTCTCCTCTGAACAGACAACTTCCTCTGTTTTGTGCTAGAGTCCCAGGTCCTCTGGTGTGGAAGCTGGGCTCCCTCTCATTTTTCTTGGAAGGGGATGTTTCTTTATGCATTCCCTCACCTTTCTTTCATTCTGAAAGTCCTGTCCAAAATTCAACAGGATGCTCCCAAACTCTTGTTGATGACTCCTTTTTGGCCACAGTGACACTGGTTCCCTTTACTTCTGCATCTAGCCAGTGGAAATCATCACAATTTATCTCACAGGGTGGATCTAATCAATCTCTCATCCATCCCCATCTGTCCATGCTTCAACTGACACTGTGGGCGATAAGATTTTGATTCCTTACAGGCATCTGTTTTTTCTGAGGATGTGCTGCAAGTCCTGCAGGAGGCCAGGAAACCTACTACTAGGAAATCCTACTTATCCAAATCGAAAATGTTTTCTATTTGGTATCTCTCTCATAACCTGGACCCACTTATTGTGGCTGTTTCTTTGGTTTTCTCTTATTTGTGTGAGTTGCGCAATGCTGGTTGGTCTATTCTTCTATTAAGGCCCAGGCCCATTTATTAGCTGTCTTTGCTTGTCTGCCTTTTCCCTACTCCTTTAGCTTCTAGATTTGAAGTTAAAAATTTCCTAAAGGTGCCCTTAATATTAAACCTCACAGGAAGCCTGTTCCTCCTCCTTGAGATCTAAATTTTCTTTTGGAGAAGTTGTCTCAGTCTATTTTTTTTTAGCCTGCTGCTTCAGTTTCATTGTTACATTGTTCCTGGAAGTCTGTTCTTTTGTTAGGTCTACTGCCAGACGGGTGTCTGAGTTGCAGATCCTTATGGCTTGTCCTCCTTTTTTGGTCTTTCACAAGGACAGGGTGTCCTTGTATACTAGCTCTTCTTTTATGACTAAGGTGGTTAATGAGCTATCACTGAATCAGTCTATTAATCGGTCTACTTTTTCCCCTCTCTGCAATCTGAGAGTAAGAGGGTGCTGCATACTTTGGATGTGCACAGGCAATTCAGGGTTTATTTGGATAAAACTTAGGTTATTAGAAAATCTGATCAGTTATTTGCTATTTGCTTCTTTTCATCCTAGATCTTTGGGACTTGCTATATCCAAGCAAACTATTTATTCTTGGATTTCTAAGGATATTACCTTTTGTTACACTTTTCCTGGCAAGACCCTTCCTTCTTTAGTTATTGCTCATTCTACTACAGCTGTGGCTTCTTCGGGTGCTTTTTTCAAAGGACTATATATTAATTCTATTCTTGATGCAGCTACCTGGACTTCTGTGCATACCCTTATCAAGCATTACAAGCTGAATGGTTTTTCTAGAGCTATGGCTGGTTTTGCTAGTGCCATTTTTCATGGCTTTTTAGGGGGCTGTTCTGCACCTTCCTGTCCCAAGTTTCTTCTTGAGATTTGGCACTCTCCCATCTGTTAAAATTCTGAAGTAGTGAATGTAATGGCATAATATAATTGTGTAAAATCTTACCATAACTGTAGATGTCCTTGCCTTCACTGCTGCAGTATTTCTCCCTCCCTCCATCCCCCTAGTCTTTTGCTTTCCTGGATGTACAGGTAAGCTCTTGGGTTTCTTGGACTGTGTTCCTACTGGGGCATTCAGTTTGGATTATGGTAGGCCTGAACATCACTTTTATGCTCTACTCTACTCAAGGAGCATTTGGGTGATGTTCGGCGTACCTTTTAAAAGCAACAAGTAGTCTTTGGTAGACTGGCTGGAAGTCCGGGCTTCCACTGCAGGGAATCCCATCTGTTAAGAATACTGCAGCAGTGAATGCAAGAACATCTACTGTTATAGTAAGATTTTACAGAACTGTACTTTCTTCAAATGTAGTTTCTCAGATCCCATCAGAATTCAAAGTCACTCTGTTTTGTAGCAATATCACAAAATCAATGCATAGAGTTAAGCAGTCTAAAAATCCAGCACCAAAATATAAATATTCTTTTAGACACATACATGATGCAATGACTTTTTATATAATGGAGAAGGGTAACCAACAGCTTCTATATATCCTCCTCTCATATGAAGTGCCTTATGCCTTTTCTTTGGATTACTACATTTATTCATCTTTTCCTCAAGTTGTTCTTTTATTAATGAAAAGAGCAACGCTGCAACCACTATAAGCAAAGTAATTTATTGAGGTAAGCGCTTTTGGTGGTGAAAATATCCCACCTTCATCAGACCAAGAGAAAAGACAAATTGTACACTTTACATAGTCATAAAGTTCAATTGATTAATAAACTAATCACTACCAAAACAATTAAATAATTACTTAATTGCAATTAAAAAAAGTATATATATATCCTTATATGTGTTGTAAATACAATAATAAAAAAACATAAAAGATTTTACAACAAATAAAATATCTCACATATATTAATCAGTAATAATAAATAAATATATATTGCACAGTAAATGCTGCTAGAATGCCCAAAATATAATATAACTTTAATGAGTGCTAGACGTCAACCCACAAATTACTTATTTATCAAGTGAACTTTATGACTATATAAAGTGTACAATTTGTCTTTTCTCTTGGTCTGATGAAGGTGGGATATTTTCACCACCAAAAGCGCTTACCTCAATAAATTACTTTGCTTATAGTGGTTGCAGCGTTGCTTTTTTCACGAGCTTTGTCCTATCACTACACTTGCAAATTCTGTGTTTTTCAGTAGTTTTTTGGTTTTCATTTAGTTCGTGGTTATGGCAAGTGGAAGTGAAGACGGCCAAAGTGGGTCGTAACCACTTTTTTCACAATTGTTTAATGTTTATAATGCTGCTATGGATACCTGTCAAGATACCGGTGAGGCGATTGCCATTGGAAACTTGACTACACTCGTAAATATGCTACTTGGGAAAGTAGAAGCACTTTCCCAAAGACTCGAGAGTGGCACAAGATTGGAAAGGAATCCTATTAATTCACGTTTGGCCTGTTTGTCAGGTCATTTGTCTGGGACGCCTCGTTTCAGAGAATTACAGCCTCGTACACTTTCAGGAAGCACCAGAGGAGGTTTACAGGAAGGGAACATTGTTGTCATGCAGGAAGTGAACACTACAGGCGAGCATTCACCTGTTAACAGCGCAAATGGTGTGGTTAATACCGATAACAACATTCCTAGCATGGCGGTCTTTTTGGATTATAGAGATTTCTTTGCCAATTCATCTAGTGAGCAAAGCAGATTGAATGACCAACGTAATGTGAGTAATATAACTGTTCAGCTTAGTTCTTTTGACCAAAAGCTGTTCAAATGTCGTAAGCTTCAGCTTGAGGTTGCTTACTTAAACGAATGGCTATCTAAAAAAATCATCCCTAAAGGGTTACGACAGTGGCGATACCCTGCGGGGTTAGTCGCTAATTCCCCTTTTCACTCTGAGTTGCTGGCATTATTTGATAGACAAGCTGCTGACTTCATCAATGCTTTAGTTAATTTTTACAACACAGAAATTGCTTCTATTAAAACAGACCTTGAAATTTTGGAGCATACCATTTCTAGGGTTCCTAATTTTACACAATATAAATATGATTATTGCAGGATTTATTCCAGTATTGATGCCACCATTAAAAAACTTTTAGCTACAAAGAAGAAGAAAATTGACTGAGATGTTCTAGCATATGCTCAGAATAAAGCATACCCTCCTCCTCCTTCTGTTACACACATGGATGCATTTGAGGACACTACGGCTTCTAGGACTGAGATTGTTTCTAACAATAATAATAACAACAACACTAATGTGGTTATTACTGCCAACACTAACCAAGATGTACCTGTGCGTAGAAGTGAAAGGATTAGAAACAATCAATCTCAAACCCATAATCAAACTGTGGTTAACCATAATGGTCCAAATGCATCCGATAATAATCAGGATTTTCAAATGGGCAGAGAGTCGAAGCACAGCAACTCAAACAATCGATCGAACCAAAGACAACAGGTGAATTGGAGAAGCAATCGGAGGAACAGGAGGAGGAGATAAGGACATCTACACCTAATCTGTTTAGTACACATGGTGACTTTAAGATTTTTAATTACACTGCATTATTTGTGGACCAAAAAATGGTAGATTTTTTCGCAAAGGGGCTTTCCTTTGTTCCAAACCAACTAACGAATCTTGTTAAAACTATTGTTGATCTCAAAATTTACACTCGTAAATTGAATTTAGCAGTATTAATGGGAGCTGATTCTGCGCTAATAAACACCTTAAGGATGTCTAGTGTTTTCAATCCCCCCCTTGTACCTGCACTTTCCTTGTTCGAGAAAATGTGTGAAGTAGTTTTAAGAAAATTATTAGACCAACGTGCACATGAACAAGTATTTAATACTAATATCACTGTAGATGAAAACCAATATATTGATTTAATAAATGATTGTGATATTAGATTCATGAAACCTGACAAGGGAGGGGGTTTAGTTGTTATGAATCAGTCCACTTATAATAGTAAGATGCGCCAATATCTTAATTCTGAGGTGTACACTCCTGCTAGCCTCAATCAGGTTCATACTGTGTACCGTCTTATTAGAAGTGCTCTGGATGATTTATTTCTGGAAGGTTCCATTAATATAGATACCTTCCAGTACCTGTCCATGTCAGCTCCTAGAATTCCTATAATTTTTGGAACTCCTAAGTTACATAAAGACATTTTTGATCCTCCCTTTAGACCAATTGTAGATGGTAGAGGTTCTATTACCTTTGCATGTGCTAAATTTGTTAATAGTATTTTAAAACCTCTCATCAATCAAGAACCACAAATATGTCAGGACTCATGGAGTTTCTTGGAAAACATCAATAATTTAGAGTATAAGGAAAACAACATCTTTTTAACCGTTGATGTTAAAGACCTATACACCGTAATTCCTCAGCAAATAGGAATTGAGTGCACTAGGGAATTTATGCTTTTTAAGAAAGTTGATCATAATAAAATATGTTTATTTGAAACCCTTTTAGATCTAATATTGTCCAACAATTACATCATGTTTGACAAAGAAATTTTCTTACAGAACACGGGAGTGGCTATGGGTTTGCCCTGTGGCACAAGCTTCGCTAACAGCGTTATGGCCTACTGGGAACATAATTATTTGTTTACTGACAGTATGTTCCAGGAAAATGTTCTTTGGCACACCAGATACCAGGACGATATGTGCCTGGTATGGAAGGGTGATGTTAACCTAATCTAAGGGTTTATACAACATATTACAGACAAAACTGATTTTCTCGAATTTACCTATGAAGTAGGAGTTGGGAATATAACGTATTTAGATGTGAGACTTACTAACGATAGGGTCAACAAACAGTATAAAGCTTCTATTTATAGGAAGCCCACTTACTCCAACGCATTCTTGTTTTATACTAGTGAACACCCTTACCATCAGAAAAAGGTAGTTGTTAAAGGCCAGATGGTAAGGGCTGCAAGGATGGTCACTGAAGACATTGATTTTGATTTGGAATGTGAAAAATTTAAATCAATGTTTTTGAGTAGAGGGTACCCTTATAATTTACTTGGTGACATAATGATTGAAGTGAAGACTAAGAGACTATCGGGGTTTTTTAAACCTATTTTAGTTAGTAAGTCTCATTTTGAAGGCAACAACTTAGCCTCTAATCAGGTAGTCCAATGACATGATACAATAGTAAATGAAAATAAGTCACCACATCTTAGTTTCTTGTCCACTTTCTCTTCTAGTACCAAAAGGGTTAAGGAGATTTTTATTAAAAATTGAGCAGTTATTTTAAAAGAGCCTTCTATTTGTACTACATTGAGTATTAGATCCCATTTTACATTTAGGAGAGGTATGAACCTTAAAAAGTTAGTAGAGAACCATAAAAATAGGACTTTTGGTTGTTCCCAACGGACACACTTAGGTATGCGTAAGTGTGGGCATTGCACACAATGTAAGTTTATTAAGGTGAGCACTACTGCCAACATTAATCACAGGACGTATAGAATCAATGGCACTTTTAACTGTGACTCAAAAGCAGTTGTTTATGTTGCAAGTTGTAAATCTTGCCCCTCATTCTATATAGGGAAGACTGAGCGGAAATTGAGGCAAAGAGTATATGAACATTGTTATGCTGTTAGCAAAGGGGGATGTTAACAATGCTCTTGCAAGACATGTATTGCAATTTCCAACTCATGAGTTTTTATTCTCAGTTGTACATCAGATCCCTTTGGATCCGAGAGGGGGGCCTTGGCAACTCCTACTTGAACAACAGGAGTTATATTGGCAGATTAGAACTGCTGCATATATTTTCCCCGGTATAAATGATTATGTTTCAATCAAAAGTGTCTTAAAACTGAAAGCTTTGAATAGATGAGTTTATAGTACCACATATATTTACAGCTATATATATATATATATATATATATATATATATATATATATAGATATATATATATATATTTTTTTTTACATATTTTTTTAGATATATTTTTTATAGCTGTTATACTTTTATATGTATGTTTTAATACAGCTTGGTAAGCTAGTATGTACTTAATACATATATTTAATGAACATAGTGATACTTTTGTTCATCATATATACATATATGGTGTTCTTAGTTTTATTTTTATTTTTGTATCCTATTATTCTAGACAAATTTTTCTTGAGCCATTTTAGGGTATAAGTAATTTGTGGGTTGACGTCTAGCACTCATTAAAGTTATATTACATTTTGGGCATTCTAGCAGCATTTACTGTGCAATATATATTTATTTATTATTGCTGATTAATATATGTGAGATATGTTATTTGCTGTAAAATCTTTTATGTTTTTTTATTATTGTATTTATAACACATATAAGGATATATATATATATACTTTTTTAATTGCAATTAAGTAATTATTTAATTGTTTTGGTAGTGTTTAGTTTATTAATCAATTGAACTTTATGACTATATAAAGTGTACAATTTGTCTTTTCTCTTGGTCTGATGAAGGTGGGATATTTTCACCACCGAAAGCGCTTACCTCAATAAATTACTTTGCTTATAGTGGTTGCAGCGTTGCTCTTTTCACGAGCTTTGTCCTATCACTACACTTGCAAGTCCTGTGTTTTTCAGTAGTTTTTTGGTTTTCATTTTGTTCTTTTATTAATCTCATACCCCTTGCCTAGAAAAAAATAAATGTTTCCCAGCATGTCCCTTATATTCTTCCAAACGCATTCTCTGTGTATCTTCAAATGATGATGTCTTACGTTTCTTATTTAAATGATGTTCCTTCTTTGATACTGCTAATTGCTTTGATGTTTTCACATTCCTTTCTCTATCCTTTCACATTTTAATTTGTTTGTTTTAATAGTCTGGTGTCTGTTTTCTTCTGGGGATTGTTAATGACCTATAACTGACCCTGTTTTTGTTGCAAGTAAGCAGCCACTGGGTGACAAGAGTGCATGAACAGAATACTAATATTAACTACCTCAGAATCACGCACATCTCAAGGAGTTTAAAGGGCATGCATCCAAATGTATATATCTCAAATAATAAATCTAAATTTTACTTCAGAAGACCATGATAATAAATTACTACTTAGAGAAAGAGGAAGTCAGATTAAGTCGAATGTATATGTCTCAACAGGGATTAATTAAATCTTTTCATTAAAACCAAAACCGAGTGTTAGGCCGTTGAAGAGTACATTTATGAAGGAGGCAAGCTGATTATTTTGCATGACTGAATAGAATTTTAAAGGCTTAGGTTTAAGCTGTTGACTCAATAAAGGTTAAAGGTTAAATGCAGGTTTACATCATGTATTGTATATACACACACATGCGCACGCATGTGTGTGCGTGTGTGCATACAAACATAGCTAAAATAATATGTCTGTAATGTAACTATGTGCTTATACCGTATATATTTTTAAGTCTTTTGCTCTTGTCTGATGAAATCTTGTTAGGTGAAAGAGTATGCATGTAAAACATTTGGACTGAATTTCTGTGTCTGGCTTGTATCCTATATGTGTTGTAATTACTTAATAAAGTTTGGCAATTTAAACTGGTAAGTAATTATTACCAATTATCACTGATGTTGGTATAGCCAGGCATGTTCTATGTACACAACATTCACTTTTTAAAAATAATTTGTTCATTTAGCTCAATGAAATGTGTTAATAATTAATGTTTTAATCAGTATATTTATCACATATTTATCATATATTTATCATGGTTCATAATTCTGTTTTGTTAAATATCTTTTTTTTCATACTTCTTTATTGGCATATTTTCCTTTCTTTCTTTTATATTTGCTAAAGCTGTCAATTTCTTTTAGTGGAGAAAATCTATACTGTCCAGAAAGCTGCATTGTCTGAGGTGGGACTGTACAAAATCCTGGGAATACCCATAATCATGTGTAACCATATTTGCTTTTTACTGTTTTCTACTGTCCTGTGTATCTAAGTTCCTAGCTAATGTTTTATCAATGCTGTCTCCAAAGAAACTGCCCAAGTCTGCATAAACTGATTACTAGTCTTGTATGCAGCATCATGTTAAGTGCCATTTAAGTAAATCATAGATCTGGCTATATAATGAAGAGTGATGAAGCCTTAACAGTGATGCAGACAATTTGAGTTCAATTAACTGTTCAGACTCTAAAAGAGTGAAGCAGGAGGGGAGAAGTGGGTCAGCTATCCTGTAGAGATGGAAATGAGGGTCTTGGGTGGCCAAGTGTCCCCATGCAAGAGGAGGTTTACATAACAATGGCCACAAGTCAAGAGGTCATGATCTTGGTGGTCCAAATCAGTGCTGTAGCCTTTATAGGCTTGCATGCAAAAACACACATATTGGGGCGGAGTGCATAGTATGCCCCTGTAGTAAGATGAGTACTCAAATGAGCCTCTGTTGGGCTAGGCACATAAAAGAAAAATCCAGGTGGCTGCTTGTATGATGACCTCCTGAGGAGGAAACCCTAATAGCCAGCAGGCATGGGATGGTGGTGGTAGGGAATTAATCAAAAAATATTTAACTGATCTACAGCCCTTTTGTTTTCTATTAACTTGCTTTCTCACTGAAACATGTTTAGAACACTTTGCCATGACCCTTCCCGTGTGGGTGTACAATGTCTTGTGTCACAGGCTGCACTTGTTTTCATGCATTTTGCAGTTATTATATTTAATAAAAGTGTAAACAGGATAAGCAGCCAAACCAATTAGTAAAAAAATACAAGAAAATCCTAGCCAAGCTAGAGTTTTCACTGTGTCATTCTTAAAACTTCTTGTAAAGGGAATAATGCTGTGCTGATGAAATTATAAGAAGACTGAAACACACATGTCCACAACTAGTGGGGTTTGACTTTATTGGCCTGAATTTTGTCCATTAGCAGACTTGAAAAGAGAAATGTCATGGGCATTCAGAACTGCCATATAGCTGAAACACCTGATGTCCTTAAGGGGTTGTATGCATATATCCCATTATCTTCTTTACAAGAGGTTTTAAAGAAGTACACATTGAAAACTCTAGCTTGGCTAGGATTTTCTTGTAATTTTTTGCTAAGCAGTTATTATAGTTAACATACATTGCAGGGATAGTCATAGACAACAGCAGAAGTTAGAATGAGAAGCTTATAGTTTTTACCCTTGTCCTGCTTCCAGTCTTGTGAAACAGAGTCAGTTCTGCATTTACTTGATCTTCAGGAACCTGAACCGCCAATCATAACATTTTAAAAATGGTATGGACTGGTATAAAGCAGTTCCTCTTAAGTGCTCTAAAAATTCAGTGATGAATTCCACTAGACCTATTGCATTTTTCTTTAAGTCTAGACATCCCATTATGTATGTCTCATCATTCATCCTTTGTCATAAACACTGAGCAGACATATTTAAATCTTCTACATTCCTTATTATCCTTGCCTTTTTATCATTTATCAAGTGATAGAATGATGTGTCATCTCTCTTCAGGAATTTTCTTGTCATCTTTCCTTCACTATAGACCACTGATTTTTTGTTTTTCCTCTTTCCATCTGTTTTCATTGGTTGTCTTATGTGCCTCACTCTTTATGTTGCTTTTAGTTTCCTAAGTGCTATACTGGCAGTGCAGTGGTACAGCGGTTAGTGGTGTCGCCTCACAGCAAGAGGTTCTACAGTTCAATTCATGACTAAGGTGCCTTCTGTGCAGAGTCAGCATGTCCTCCCTGTGTTTGCGTGGGTTTCCTCTAACATTCCAAAGACATGCGTCTGGAGCATTTCTCCCTGAGCCTCTGTTGAAAATGGGCTCTGTCCCAGTTAGACTTTCCTGGTAAACAAATGTTAAATAATAAATGATGCTCATCATATTGATCACTGCTACAATAGCCCTCTGTATATGGGTTATATCCTACCAAGGAAACAAGAGCTGGTCATCTTCCAAAACTTCAGGACACCTTCCGCACATCAAAACTGTCAGACAAATTGAGCAGAGCTGTCTAAAAGACAAGTTTGAGTGCCTTCAGAGATTTGATGTCATGGTAGAGTATGCTCCGCTTAGGCTTTCATGGATCAATGGTCAGGCTGATCTGTTCCTTTTTGGGCAGATAAGTACCCTTTTGGGATACAACATTCCACTCGATGATTTTGTTTATTATTTATACTTTCCTCTTTAGGAAAGTTATCTTAAAGTTAGGAGCTCATGTTTTATTGGACTATCATGAGACTGTACTGTACTTTTAAACAGAAGCACTCTTTCTTCCTGTCAGTTTAAAAGTTGTTTAAAATAAATGAAAACTATTTTTTGTGTGTGGAGAAATTCTGTTTATGTTATTCTGTGGGGCTACACACTGTTTTAAAGTGCTTTTTACTGTGTTTATCTTGGAGAAAAAGTGAATTTTAAAGACTTTTTTACTGGCATTTGCTGCTTGTTTTCCCTGGGAAAGAGGCACCATTTTCACCATGACCATGGAGCACACTGATAGTTTCATGTTAGTCCTTCTTTCAGCCACAAAAAGAAAATATTAAGCAAGCAGCACTTACTATCACAGCATTCTGCCTCATCCACAGATGGATAACTTTGCTGTGGCCATTTGTTGTACCTCAGACTAATCATCTTTTACCCCAATTCTGCTGGTGTAGCACCTACAGCCACTACAGGCTGATGGTTAGCCAAGTCCACTTTGACTGTTGGGGTCCTCCTCAATGGACAAGGGAGATCCACTCGTGTCATTCATGGGAGAAGAAACAGGGAAGACTTCCTGTTTTGCCAGAATATTGTGCACATCCATACCTCTCAAATGGGCAAAGTTTCACAGAATGTTCAGATTTTTTCCTAATATTTTTGGTATGTTCCTCATAAAATGTATGGTTTTCTGGCACATCACTAAGGACTAAGTCAACAAATAATGACATATATTTGAGTTTCAGACTTCATATCATTCAGAAAATGTATGCTAATACAAATCATGTTATTCTACAAAATTTCTAAGTTTATAAGAGCATTATTTAAAATCTGTCCCTATTTTTTTGGCTGTTGTCCCCCCATTATTTTAGACTTTGTCCAGATTTCTTGTACTAAGAGCTTGAGAGATGTGTGCCCATCCCTAGGGAAGCTGCTGTTGCCACTAATAACACTGTTGGCCCCATTTTCCCCTGTCAAGAAGAAGCAGAAAACTAAGCATGCATCTACTCTTTCTTAAATTTCCTTAGACAGGACAAGTTTATTTGGTCTGGCTCAGGGTTTAATTCAGGTTATTGATCCTTCTTGCAATGTAGTTTCTGATAAAAGGAGGCATACTTCATTTCTTGAAGAGAGTCATGATTCTGAATCTAGACAGTAGGATGAAATGACATCTAGATGGTTTTCTCCTCAGATTACTTTATTCAGACTCAGATTATAGTTCAGTTTCTGACTCTCCCTTTTGGGGTGGGGAGTCTCTTTCACTGAGATTATTTCTGAAACTTGCCACTGTTTTCAGAGTGAGAACACTGAAGTTTCTCAGTCCCTCAGAAACTACTATGAGCTGTTACAGAAGGAATTTCCAGAACCTGCACCCATTCCTCCAGTTTTGTCTGCAGAATCTGCACCCATTCCTCCAGTTTTTTTTCTGCTTTGGAGGATATATGTATTACAGCCTGCAATTTTCCTGACAGTCAGACAGCTGTTCCTAAAAAGGCAGATAAAATATATAAAGTTCCTCAGTCTTTTAAGTTTTTATACACTCTTCCCAAACCTGATTCAGCAGCTATAGCTTCAATTAATCCTTCTGCTGCTAACCACTTAGGTAATTCCAGTACTACTATTTATGAAAAGGAAGAGAAGATTATTGATATGTATTGGGAAAAAGCATATGCTTCTGCAACTTTGACTTTCAAAATTTTGAATTGTCAAGCTAATATGTTAAGGATTGTTCTTATTAATTATGAAATGGAATGATGTGTCTGCAGTTTCTTCTTGCCTTGTGAGGAAACCATGCTTTAAATAATTTAATTTATTTTATTATTAAATTCACTACTTATTGTACACAATGTGTGTGACTCTGTTGATACTTCTTCAAGGGCCATAGCACTCGTATTGTTTCGAGGAGGTTTGCATGACTGCACTTTCAGACTACCCTGGAAGATGATAAAAATTAGATTTTAAATTCTCCTTTGGATAGAGATTTAGTTTTTGGTCCCTCTGCTGCAGAAGTAATCAAAAAGTGTGAAGAAAGGGGTAAGCTGATACAAGGAATCTCTGATTTTTTTCAGCCTTCCTTTTCAAAATTCTCAAGGGATTCTCTAACTCCTTTTCAAGTTTTGGTAAGAAACAAAATTAACAGTCTCAACAAAATGCAGGTAACCAGACATTTAAGTAGAAATGGCAAGGGGGTTCCAAGAATAATTCTGAAAACTCCTAAAACCAAGGACAGTCCAATAAGTCATAATGACTATTTAACATACCTCTCAACCTCTTAATGCAATAAATCTGGACAAAGCCTAAAATAATGGAGAGAGAAGGGCCCAAAAATAGGGACCAATTTTAAATATTGCTTAATGAACTCAAGTTGCAAGATTAACAAGATTTGAGTTAGCATGCATTTTCTGAACAATAGGAACTCTGAAACTCAAATATATGTAATTGTTCAGTGATCTCAACCCTCAGTGATCTGCCAGAAAAACAAAAAAATTATGAGGAACAGACCAAAAATATAAGGCAAAAATCTGGACATTCTGAGAACATCTGGACAGTTAAAAGTTAAGTTATTTAAGAGACTTTGTTTCCCCATTCACCCTGACACCTCCTTTTGTCTTCCAGAAAATCTGAATCTCCACTTTTTTCTTTGGCAATAGATAGTTTTAAACAAATGGGTTCTGAAGATCATTCATCAATGTTACAGATGGCAATGAGAGGAAATTCTTCCTTTCCAGGGGGTAATGCCTTCCTCCAGGTCATCCTCTTTTATCCCCCCCCCCCCCACCCTTCATTACATGCTGTCTCAGGGAGTGATATAAATAGTTCCCACTTCCCAAATGGGAGAGAGGTTTTATTCCAGGATGTTTTTAGTGCCAAAAAACGAAAATGTTTGGATACTAGTTCTGGATCTTTCTTTCCTGAACCTGTTTGTAATAGTACTGAAATTCAAAATGATGTCACTCCAAAATGTGTTGCCCTTTCTTCCTCATTCAAGTTTCCTGGGTAATACTAGATTTAAAAGATGCTTATCATCACATCCCTCTTCATACAGATTTCAAGTGTTTCTTAAGGTTTTGTGTGTCTGGATCACATGATTAGTTCACTGTCTTACCCTTTGGACTATCCACTGCACCAAGAGTGTTCACAACCCCCAGGATTTACAAATCTTCCATGCAGGACTAGCTTAGTCCTGCACAGAAGTGGCCATTTAAGAGCAGGACGGCAGCTTGCCATGCATATTAATGAGGCACGCTGCCTGAGCTCCTAATCTTACATGGAGTGTTTAAGAGTGCAGGGGGCATGTCTGAGAGCAGAGCTCTCAGAATATACACACCCCCACAATGGAGAACAGCAGAAAGGCCTAAGAAATTATCCAGACTGCTCATAGGCGTCCGCATATCCTCAGTAACATTCCCTCACATGTACAACAGCAATAGCAAATACAATTAAATGAACAAACCCTTTTTTTTATTTTAAAATCCAATTAAAGCTAACCGTAGGTGCGCAGGTGTGCCCATCGCTTAACTACTGTTAATGCAGCTTAAATGGCTGAAGAGGATAACAAGGAAGATATATGGAAATGAAGCAGCATAGTGATAGGGCAGTGGGCAGAGCATTTGCCTTATAAGCAGGCATTCCTGGTTTGAGTCCCACTGGCGCACATTCCATTTTCCATGGTAAAGCACATTATGACCAATATTTTTGTTGCATAACCCACTAAATAACATATATTTGTGAACTGGAGTACTGCATTAAATGCACAGGTGAGGTGTCACTGTCATATGTCATAATGAATAAAGCACTAGTAAGCAAGTTTAAGCAACAATAAGCAGTAGTAAGCATATTTAAGCACTAGTAAGCGAGTTTAAGCCTGTTTGCACAGGGGTAAGCAATGCGCACATAGGTTAAGCAATTTTAAACCTAACTCTCTGTAACCATATGTAACCGGAGGTTAGCATTGCTTACCCTTGCGCAAACCCACGGAAACCTGTTTACAACTGCTCAAAAGTGCCTTAATCACTATGTATCCAATGGCCCTTGTTCTGCCCAGCAACAAAATAATCAGCCTTGCAGGTCTTGAACCCTATACACTATAGTCACAGTAGTTAACCACCAAGCCATCACAACAGTACAGTAGAATGAGGTATCACCAAACAAGTCCTCATTATAGTGAAATCAAACTGAACCTGAGAAAGGAATCAGTATACAGTCATATTTTCCATAACCCACTACATAACATAAATATGTGAACTGGAGTACAACAGTAATCCCAGAAGTGAGGTGTAATTGTAATAGAGTGTTGAAGTCCCCAATAAAACACAAGGACCCCATAGAGTGTATGTACACATCAATCATGGATACCAGACAGAAATATAAGATCTAATGAATAAGAAATCAATGCCAAAAAGAAAATATAATGCAAAGTCTAATGTAAGCAATGTTAAGCATTGCACAGGCCAGCTTAGGAGGTGTAAGCAATGTGTAGGTCAGCCAACTCATTGTGTCCAGTGGTATACCCCATTAAACAATGCCAAACTTATGTAAGCAGGTTTGCCCATACCTTAGCCTTTTCAAAACCGGTCAATCACGGAAAAGTGTGGGAAATCAGCCTTACTTAAACCCAACAGGCAGGAATACATCTCATAACTGGTTGTAGCTTCCCCTTGCAGGCACCATGTCATGAAGGGGAGAGGGAGTGTGCTTTTGGGTGCAGTGCTGGTGCATCCAGGAGTTCAGAGTCATGGCAGGACTCCTTGTCATAGACTATGAGCAGAGACCGCTACATGGCCAGTACCAAGGTTCCCAATATAAGGCAGAAGCCTGGGACCATCTCGCTTGTGCCCTCACCAGTGCCACTGGCATACCCCGAACTGGTGAGCAGGTCAGGCATCACTATGCTGACCTGAAGTGGTGTAAGGGGGACTTCTTGGAGCAGTGGATCCAAGAGGCTAGAATGGCAAGGGATGTCCCAGCTGCATGTATGTATCACCCCACTATGTGTGTAATAATTGCCAGCTCATGCATATCATGGATAGGTATGGCTAAATATTCCTCTTATATTCTCCACAGCTGCAATTGAGTGGGTCATGAACCAGGAGGCCCATGGAAGTCGCCTGGAGAGGTTGCTACGCGAGGCTTGTCAGTAATACTCATGCATTTACTGTCAAAAAAAATAAATCTAAAAGTATTAGTAAATTAATTGCCTGTATAAAACCTGTATTGTTTAAGGCAAGTACTGTATACACAGGAGAATATGGCAGGAAGAGTCTCATATAGTTTGTATGTAACAAAATGCGTAATAGCCTGACAATAAAGGTCTAACTGCTGCACTGCATGTGTATACTCTGGTATCATATGGTAATGTAGAATTGTAATCACATAATAGTACTGTTGTATTAAGCACTGTTACCCACACCACGCACCATAAATAGAATGTGTAGGAATGCCTGTATATGACTGGTGTAATCTCCAGAGGCCATTTAATACAACTGAGAGACACATAGACAGACAGAAAACAGGGAAAAAGTAGACAACAAAACCTGAATAGCACATGCAACTGAGATGTGAACTGTTGTATTTTTAGCATAGTTTGAAACATGGCAGTGGGAGTAGTCTGCATACAGAATCATACCCCACAACTGTACAGATATGTCCAAAATGTCCAGTAAAATGGCCCATATCTGTTGCCTGTCAACCTGTCCCCCTGAGAAATCAGTGGGATGATCCCAGATGTATAGGCAGCAAACAGGAAATACAACTGATTGACACACATCTATGAGAACAAAGCTGGCACACTGTCTCCAAAACCTTATGAGAGTAAGAAGCCATGTATGTCCCATTTATACCCTCATGTTGGCAAGCTGTGGCCAAAGTGTGTATGGTAACTGAGTGAGATGTATGTGCATAATAGTAATGTGGAATCTGCTACTGTGTGTGGGAACATTCAGGTAGTGCTAGCAAACATTTCTCCCACAGGTCTGTCAGATACCAACACTGTGCCCAGAAATACAAGAATGATACTCTGTACTGTTACTGTTTACTTTGGTATTGTATGGCATTGTGACTGATGCAGTTGCTCTGAATAATGAGGTATTACTCATCACTGTCACCGACACTGTCCTACAAAATATAACTGTCTAGGAAATCTGTATAAGAGTGTTATAATACAATGTCAGAATGCCAAAGCACAGGAGAATTATAAGACAGAAAGCAGATAGGAGATACACAGCAATATGTATATAGCAGCCACAACTCTGATGGACAGTCTTTAAGTTGCAGCAGACACAGCCATGGTCATCATCATCATCATCTTCTTTCAGCTGTTCCCGTTAGGGGTCGCCACAGCAGATCATCTGTTTCCATTTCTTCCTGTCCTCTGCATCTTGCTCTGTCACACCAACCACCTGCATGTCCTCTCTCACCACATCCATAAACCTTATCTTAGGCCTTCCTCTTTTCCTGTTACCCGGTAGCTTCATCCTTAGCATCTTTTTCCCAATATACTCAGCATCCCTCCTCAGCACATATCCAAACCAACATAATCGTGCCTCTCTGGCTTTGTCTCCAAACCTTCCAACCTGGGCTGACCCTCTACTGCCTCGACCCCCTTTTTTGAAAGTTGGACCAGGAATCTCCCAGAGGAACTTGACTAATTGCATTCCCCTGCATTTTTCCCCTTGGGACCTCGCCTGGGTGGACACAAACACCTACCAAAGTCACCTACTTCATCCATTTTATATACAAGCAGTATATTGCTCTACTGCCTCAACCCCCTTTTTTGAAAGTTGGACCAGGAATCTCCCAGAGGAACTTGACTAATTGCATTCCCCTGCATTTTTCCCCTTGGGACCTCGCCTGGGTGGACACAAACACCTACCAAAGTCACCCACTTCATCCATTTTATATACAAGCAGTATATTGCTCTACTGCCTCGACCCCCTTTTTTGAAAGTTGGACCAGGAATCTCCCAGAGGAACTTGACTAATTGCATTCCCCTGCATTTTTCCCCTTGGGACCTCGCCTGGGTGGACACAAACACCTACCAAAGTCACCTACTTCATCCATTTTATATACAAGCAGTATATTGCTCTACTGCCTCGACCCCCTTTTTGAAAGTTGGACCAGGAATCTCCCAGAGGAACTTGACTAATTGCATTCCCCTGCATTTTTCCCCTTGGGACCTCGCCTGGGTGGACACAAACACCTACCAAAGTCACCTACTTCATCCATTTTATATACAAGCAGTATATTGCTCTACTGCCTCGACCCCTTTTTGAAAGTTGGACCAGGAATCTCCCAGAGGAACTTGACTAATTGCATTCCCCTGCATTTTTCCCCTTGGGACCTCGCCTGGGTGGACACAAACACCTACCAAAGTCACCTACTTCATCCATTTTATATACAAGCAGTATATTGCTCTACTGCCTCGACCCCCTTTTTTGAAAGTTGGACCAGGAATCTCCCAGAGGAACTTGACTAATTGCATTCCCCTGCATTTTTCCCCTTGGGACCTCGCCTGGGTGGACACAAACACCTACCACAGTCACCTACTTCATCCATTTTATATACAAGCAGTATATTGCTCTACTGCCTCGACCCCCTTTTTTGAAAGTTGGACCAGGAATCTCCCAGAGGAACTTTACTAATTGCATTCCCCTGCATTTTTCCCCTTGGGACCTCGCCTGGGTGGACACAAACACCTACCAAAGTCACCTACTTCATCCATTTTATATACAAGCAGTATATTGCTCTACTGCCTCGACCCCCTTTTTTGAAAGTTGGACCAGGAATCTCCCAGAGGAACTTGACTAAGTATGTGTATCTGCTGCTAAATTAAGTAATCTGTAACTCCTGTTTGTAACCTGTGAAAGCTAATTCCCTGCCAGGGCAGCCAGCAGCCTAAACCCCTCTTAACTCTCCCCCTCCATTCTCACTTGCTTCTAACTCCCTGCGTTATTCTCTAGTTCTTCCTTAATTCCACCCTATTTTAGTCCATAAACCTCCCTAGTGGGCCAGTGCATTCTGCATTTGGCCACTAGAGGGCGACCCACCCCTCTGTTTTTGCCTTTTGCTTTACTCACTCTTTGCTTTTCTCGGTTTTTATTCTTACTTCTCTCTCTCTCTCTCCTATATCTTACTACCCTCCTATACCTACTATATACATACATACATACTGCATCCAGAAGCCCTACTTACCCTGCTTCAACTTACTCTTCTGTAATCCTTGCTCCACTGATTGGCTCTCAATCTTCTTCTGCTCTCCTATGCTCTACTCCCTCCTCTTTTGCTTCCTGCTTTTACCTGTGGGTCTGTTTTGTTCTTCTTCTCACCAAGCTGTATTGCTCACTTCCCTCTTCCCACTCTCCCATTCCCCCTTGCTTTTTCCTGCCTCTGTCTTGCCTTACATATTGAGCATGCTATCTCTATCCCCTGCCATCTAGCCTTACTTTAGCCTTTATCCCCTTACTCCCTTGCCTGCTCTATTTCCCTCATGTTTTTTTTTTCTATTCCTTTTACTCTGCAGGAATCTAGTCCTTCCGGTCTGTTCTTGCCAGCCAACATCCCTGCTCCTCCCCCCACTCCCTCAACATCCGCCTAAAGGTGATAAAATCCCTCCTTTCCCTTAGGGCGCCATCTTTGATTCCCACTCATCCTCTGCTGCGGTGTGTTCCTGGCTAGGAGTGCGCTCCCATAGTAAGTTATCTGCTGTGTACTGTATGGTGTTTTATGGAGTTTTTTCTCTTTATTTTGTGTTAATAACCTCTCATTGCCACGCTACAGTCAGCTGCCTGCTGTGTACTTCACAGCGTTTTACAGAGCACTATTTTCTTTGGATTGTGTTAATTAGCCTAACATAGCCACGCTATACCGGCTCTTTTGTAAAGGTGAGGACGCCTTCATGAACGCTTACTTTTCAGTTAAGCTTTGTCCAGTTTCACTTGTGTTCAGTCGCTACTGAATATAGTGCGACACTGCTGTAAATTACTGTGAAGCTTAATATTTGAGCTATACCGCTCTTTTGTAAAGGTGAGGACGCCTTCATGAAACGCTTATTTTTCAGTTAAGCTTTGTCCAGTTTCACATGTGTTCAGTCGTCACTACTGAATATAGTGCGACATTGTTGTATATGTAATGTGAAGCTTATTATTTGAGCTTCTTGTGTTTTAGTCCAATTAGAAGCTTACTATTTCAGCATTTGTATGTGTTACCATTAACCTGCTTCTCTTGCATCTCGGCAGTCGCCACTGAATAGAGTGCGGCTTGATGCAAATATTCTGTGAAGGTTACAGATTAATGGTTTTTCGAACCACATCTACTTTTTGGACCGGCTCCTCCTGTATCTAGGTGGTCGCTACTGTATATGGTGCGGCATCGCTCTGCAGCTCCTGCTGTGCCTGGGTTTAGTTCCAAAATGTATATTTCACCTGTACGTATCTAAGATTTCTTGTTAAACAAGCGGATGTATGTAGTGTTAATAGCTATATGGATGGGTCGTTCTAGACGCAGTGTAAATGTTTTTGTGAAAACACTACCTGTATAAAGAGCACGCTGACTGTGTTATGCCTATAGTTTGTACTTCAAAGTTCAGACGACATTGCTCCTTCTCATAGTGATTGCTGGTAGAACTTAGCTGTGGGCTCGTCTGAGACTTTGGTCCGCAATATGTTTTCAAATGAGCATTGCCTATAGTGATAGTTGCTACTTGCTTTTGAGTGTTGCGTTCTCTCTGCATTTTTTAGTTGTACTGTACTTATAGCTATTTGTTTTAAGTGTTGCTTTCTCTCTGCATGTTTTATTTGTATTGTGCTTATGAATACTGCCTTACTACTATAGCCTTATGTACTATAGCCACTAACTTTTCCCACCTTTTCTCTCATCTCCAGATGCATTCCCCTGCATTTTTCCCCTTGGGACCTCGCCTGGGTGGACACAAACACCTACCAAAGTCACCTACTTCATCCATTTTATATACAAGCAGTATATTGCTCTACTGCCTCGACCCCTTTTTGAAAGTTGGACCAGGAATCTCCCAGAGGAACTTGACTAAGTATGTGTATCTGCTGCTAAATTAAGTAATCTGTAACTCCTGCTTGTAGCCTGTGAAAGCTAATTCCCTGCCAGGGCAGCCAGCAGCCTAAACCCCTCTCAACTCTCCCCCTCCATTCTCACTTGCTTCTAACTCCCTGCGTTATTCTCTAGTTCTTCCTTAATTCCACCCTATTTTAGTCCATAAACCTCCCTAGTGGGCCAGTGCATTCTGCATTTGGCCACTAGAGGGCGTCCCACCCCTCTGTTTTTGCCTTTTGCTTTACTCACTCTTTGCTTTTCTCGGTTTTTATTCTTACTTCTCTCTCTCTCTCTCCTATATCTTACTACCCTCCTATACCTACTATATACATACATACATACTGCATCCAGAAGCCCTACTTACCCTGCTTCAACTTACTCTTCTGTAATCCTTGCTCCACTGATTGGCTCTCAATCTTCTTCTGGTTCTTCGCTCGTTAAGCCTTCTGGCTCACTCCGCTCCCTACCCTGCCCCAAATCTCACCCCCAGCACCTCTACCTATATCCCTCCTATAACCACACCCTCTTCCACTACACACCAATCAACCTCCTACAACCTAGACACACCCTACCCCACCCTATTACATTCTCTAACCACACCCTCTACTTTTCCACATCCTTCACCCACAACTCTAAACTCTCACTCTACTACTTGAACCTTCTTGCTCCACTACACCTACTTCAGCTTCCACACCCCTCCACCCCACATACCTCATACTCCCCACTATTTTCCACAACTTTTACCATACTAACCTTGCATAATTACACCCTATAAGCATATTCAGAACCATTGCAACACTATACAACAAAAACAACCATAATCAACATGCTCTTGAGACCTTCATCCATCTCTATCTTACTATTACTACTCCTTAAACTTTCATATCTTCACTACCTCACCCAACCCTGTACCCCCCACCACACACAATTCTATCACATAACTAACCATCTTAGATCCCCTCTAACACATTCACACTCTTCTATTTCACCACATCTTTACCCTATAAAACATCTCCTATTCTTCTCATACAAACTGCTCACCACTCAGAAATACCTCATTCCCATAGTGACCAAAAAGCCCTTTTCAACCACATTAACACAAAATCCTCTTATTAAACTACTACATGATCATTCCAACCCTATCTTTCATCTGATTACCAGTCTTTTATCAGGTGACATCCATCCCAACCCAGGCCCTCTACCCCACCTCCACACACAAACCTACATTACTTACTGCTATAAACTCCCAAAGCATAGTTAACAAAGTCGCAACCCTCCATGCCTGGCTCACGCAATAAACCTGACATCCTAGCTATCTCAGAAACATGGCTAAAACCCTCTATAAAAGACTCTGAAATAGTTCCAGCTAACTACTCTATTCTTAGAAAAGACAGATCTCACAAGAAAGGAGGTGGAGTAGCCCTCCAATATACATCTTCCTTACTAATTACTCCCTACAACAAACCTATCCCACAATTTAACAATGCTGAATTACTCATAACTCTCCTACAAGTCAACAAACATAAAAACATATGTGTTGTATCCCTTTACATCCCCCCAGGAGAAAATATCTCCACACTTGAAGATATCCCCTCCTGGCTCTCTAACAACATCAGCAATGAAACCATCATTTTAGGAGATGTAAATATTAACTGGGCCTCCATCCAGTCACCAACTACCCCCCTTAACATCAACCTATATAATTTCTCCCAGCTTATCAACTCTGTTACACACCCATCAAAAAAACTCTCCAGTGGCAGCATTCTAGATTGGATTCTAGTGTCACATCCCCACAATTTCTCAGACAGTGGTACTCTTCCCGACCCTTTAGGCGATCACATGCCCACCTTCACTCACCGACTTCCCTGTATCATACACCATAACCACAATTACATTACTACCCGTAACCACAAAAACTTTAACAAAACAAACTTTTTAAATTCTCTAAAAGCAGTAAACTGGAACAATCTACGGACACTAGCCTTAGATGATGCAGTTGCTCACTTCAACTCAGCATTCTTAGAAATACTAGACTCCCAAGCTCCCCTGCAGACAAAGAGAATAAAAAATAACTCTGCCCCTGGCTTACCAAAACACACTATCTACCATGCCTCAGAGACAAAGCCTGGGACTATATCAGAAAAACAAAACACCTGAACACCATATTGAGTACAAATCACTTCGAAATAAAGTAAAGAAGTTTATTATCTCTTATAGACAAAAATACTTTTTTACACTCCAAAACAATAATAAAACTAATCCTCAAAAGTTTTGGAAAGGAATTTCTACCCTCCTCAATCCCAGTAAACCACACACCCCTACCCCAGACCCAAATGTTCCTGATTTAGACTTAGCTACTCAATTTAACTCCTTTTTCATTGAATCTATTAGCAAGTTGACTTCCTCCTTCCTTAGTCCCACCTCTCCATCAAACTCACCCCCACCCTCTCCTGCAAACTCTCCACCTTTCACTATCACTCCTCCCTCCTTACCATCTACTCACAATCAATCCTCCAATTCTTCTCCTACCCCAACTCCTTCATCATCCATACCTTCCTCCAACTCTCTTTCTCCACAATCAGCTCTATTTTCACTAAAACCAATACCCACTTCTACTATAAAGAAACTCATACAGAAATTGAAGCCATGTACAAATGCACCTGATAACATTCCCTCTTACTTCCTAAGTATAGCTGAAGCAATTGCCTATCCTATAAGCATTCTAATTAACCGTTCCATCCATGAATGTACAGTGCCCCAACTCTGGAAACAGGCCTTCATCATTCCTCTGCATAAAGGAGGCAACAACTGTAACGTCAACAATTTCCGTCCCATTGCTATCCTGTCCCCATTTCTAAACTCCTAGAAAATGTGTCCAACTCCAACTCTTACCACATCTCTTAGATAATAACCTTCTAACCCCTACTCAACACGGGTTCAGACCAAATCATAGCACTATGACAGCCCTACTCTCCTATCTTGAGACTGTTAATAAAGCACGTGACTCTGGCCAAATTGTCTCCACCCTACTACTTGACCTCTCTAAAGCCTTCGATACCATCTCACACAGCCTACTCTTAACTAAACTTTCACAACTTCACCTCTCTCCCTCATCCGTAAACTGGTTCTCTAGCTATCTATCAAACAGATTCCAAGCTGTAAAATGGAAAAAGCCACTTCCTCCTTTCTTAGTACCCTACGGAGTTCCCCAAGGCTCCATTCTAGGTCCCCTCCTTTTCAATATATTTATAAATGACTTCCACAAATCCATTCCATTCTCCAACATCATCCAATATGCAGATGATTCTACCATTATCTGCTCTGATACATCTCCCTCTATGCTCCAAAAGCTTACACAAGAAGCTTTTTCAATTACTGAACACTGGATGAAAATAAACCACCTAGCTCTCAATGCCTCCAAAACAAAACTAATGGTATTTACCCCCTCAAAACTACCCTTTCGATGAATACATTCTCCATTACTAGCAAAAATAACTCATCCTTGGAACTGGTGTCTGAAACCAAGCTACTTGGTGTCCAAATTGACAACCAGTTTAACTTCAACTCCCATCTACAACTAAATATCAAAAAAACCCATCAAAAACTAGGCATGCTCTATCGTCAAAATCAATTCCTTACACGCTCCTCTAAAAGCCATCTCTCCTCTTCTTTTCTTATCCCCTCCCTTCTCTATGGAGCTCCTCTACTAACCAATCTTCAGTCCTCTCTAAAAAAACAACTTTCTTCATGCTATAACAAAATCGCTAAATTAGAAATGGCCACAGGTCCTCCACCCACCACTGCACCTCTCTCCAAAAACTAAACTGGCTTGAGTTACCTAATCAACTCAACTACACTCAGTTAACTCTAGCCCACAAGCTCATACTCAGCCCATCTTTCTGTCCCTCCCTGTCCTCCGTATGCACCTACCCAATAGGGCTCTAAGGTCTAACAATCAAAACCTATTAGAAGTAGACAAACCAACTCGTCCACCTGGCAAAAACTTACTATCCTTTAACCTAGCTCGCCTCTGGAACTCACTCCCACCATCGATTCGCACTACTCTCAATCATAACATGTTTAAAAAATCCCTTCATATGTATCTAAGGTCCCAGTGGAATGCTCTTGCTCCCACCCTCATAAAAGGCCAAGGGGAATGCTCCTGCTCCCACCCCTCATAAAATATGATATTCACATCTTCCTTCACACTCATGTTTACCTGATTGTACCTTATAAGCTTGTCCCTTACAAATCAACCACTCTGATTGTGTAAAGCAACATTACTTCTCTCTAAATAGTATTGTTCGAACTGCTAAAGTTCAAGTTTATATTTTTTAAATATTTTGAGTATTGTTTGTTGTTTCCTAAAAGACTCAACTCATATGTTTTATATCTTGTACTACTGTATTTATCATGACACTGTTTGTACGTACTTTGTATTGCTTTGTGGAGCTTTTCTCCCCAGGACTCCATTGAAAACGGGTTCTCTTGACCCAATGGACTATCCTGGTAAACCAACTGCAAATAAATAAATAAATAAATATACTTATTCCTAATCCTGTCCACCCACGTCACACCCAGTGCAAATCTTAACATCTTTAATTCTGCCACATCCAGCTCAAACTCCTGCCTTTTTGTCAATGCCACTGTCTCCAACCCATATAACATAGCTGGTCTCACTACCCTCTTGTAGACCTTCCCTTTCACTCTTACAGGTATTCGTCTGTCACAAATCACTCCTGACACTCTTCTCCACCCACTCCATATTGCCTGTACTCTCTTCTTCACCTCTCTTCCACACTCACCGTTATTGTGAACTATTGACCCCAAGTATTTAAACTCATCCACCTTCGCCACCTCTACTCCTTGCATCATCACCATTCCTCTATCCTCCCTCGCATTCACACACATATATTCTGTCTTAGTCCTGCTGACCTTCATTCCTCTTCTGTCTAGAGCATATCTCCATCTCTCCAGGGTCTTCTCCACCTGTTCCCTACTCTCACTACAGATCACAATGTCATCTGCAAACATCATAGTCATTGAAGACTCCTGTCTGATCTCGTCTGTCAACCTGTCCATCATCATTGCAAATAAGAAGGGGCTCAGAGGTGATCCTTGATGTAACCCCACCTCCAGCTTAAACGCATCTGTCACTCGCACCGCAGACCTCACCGCTGTCACACTACCCTCGTACATATCCTGTACCACTCTTACATACTTTTCTGACACTCCTGACTTCCTCATACAATACCACAACTCCTCTCTAGGCACCCTGTCATATGCTTTCTCTAAATCTACAAAAACACAATGCAACTCCTTCTGACATTCTCTGTACTTCTCCATCAACACTCTCAGAGCAAAGATCGCATCTGTAGCGCTCTTTCCTGGCATGAAACCATACTGCTGATCACTAATCATCATGTCCCTTCTTAACCTTGCTTCCACTACTCTTTCCCATAACTTCATGCTGTGACTGATCAAGTTTATCCCTCTATAGTTACTACAGCTCTGCACATCACCCTTATTCTTAAAAATCAGTGCCAAAACACTTTTTCTCCATTCCTGAGGCATCCCTTCACTTTCCAAGATTTCATTAAACAATCTGGTTCAAAACTCCACTGCCATTTCACCTAAATGCCTCCATGCTTCCACAGGTATGTCATCTGGGCCAAACCCACATATGATGATAAAATCTAAACACTATGGCACATTTGGGAAGGCCAGTCCCAGAGGACCCACGTGTCCCACCTCAGCTGGCCATGGCACTGGGCACCAGCATGTCTGGGGCCCAACCCAGGACCTCCTCGTCCATTAGTCCTACACCACCTTCTGGTGGAACCACCTCAGCGGATGGGGCTCATCCCCCCACTGGGAGCAGACATGGAAAGGAACCTGTCACCCATCGCTAGGTCCAGGTTGTGGTGCATAGCGAGCTCTGCAGGGAGGTCAGAGATCTGCTACACTAGCTGGAGGGCTGTGTGTCACAACTAGAAGGTCAGCCTGGTCTGCGACTCAGCCCCCAGCACAGCCACCTTCAGGGCTGTGAGGTTGCAGTGGTGACTGCCCATGGGTGGGGTTCTCAGTCCCACTGTTTACCCTAAGGGGCTTATGGGTGTCCGATTTCCCAAAACCCCTCCCCATCAAGGTGTTTACCCCTCACATGTGTCATATGCCACCCCTGTATGCGTCTTATTTGTCATGTCTGTTAACCTACCGAACCTACCTCCCCAAATATATCTACTATCCCTCCCCAACATCCCA
>NC_056732.1:1525207193-1525267193 GCF_019279795.1 Protopterus annectens | reverse complement strand
AAACAGTTATACTAATACAGTAGTCTGGAAAGGTTTACAAATGTTGCTGTCGAGACCAAAGCCTTCAAATTGTACAATAGTAAAGACAGACTGGGCCACAGGATGCCAAACAATCAACAGTATGTAATGCAGGTGTATAGTTCAGCACCCTCTGTTTACACTCTGTAGACAATCCCTAGGGGATAAAGACCTCAGCTGACACAATGGGATGTAACTGTTACATAACAAGGCATAACTGACACCATCACAAGCACACTGACAAACAAAACAGTCTGTATGGCAGGTGGAAGTAGGCCTGCATTTACCCATGGTGGATTGTATGGTAATGTACATCCAGATACCTTAAGGCAGCTCACCCCTGATACCCCCACATGTTGTAACAGCTTAGGTTAGTTATGGTGCATCCCCCCCAGACCCAATAATACAGGGCCATATACCACTGTTACATACACTGGCCTCTGGAGTGCATAAGGACACACGTGTATTGTGTAGGTGAAGCCCACACATATATGGCCCCAACCCCTCCATATGTGTGAGGGACACAGCAGCAGTGGATTGATGGCAGAAGTGGCAGCATGGCATACTCACAGCCCACTACAGAACAACCCCTGACAGCATGTCATACGTGCAAAGCCTGGTATGTAGGTGGAGGACAGAGGCTGGAACACAGGTCCATGTGTGGAAAACTGTTGTCATACACAAAGCAAGTCACTGGTGTTACAGGATAGTCTGCAACATACCCTTAGTCAGGAATTTGAAGTTAGAAACAGAAATGGATGTAGCCATGTACTGATAGCACTCAACGCATGCACTGTCAGTGAAATATCTGACACAAGACCTGTGTGGTGGACAGACAAAACATAATAGGCACACCACTGACCATCAAGAGGATAGGCCCACAGTTGAGAGCTATGCAGACAGACTGCATTCCAAGGTAAACTAGTATGTACACACAAACCCTGTAACAGCATTACTATACAATGCATACAACAACGCTACTCACACTCTGTCTGTAGTTCTGGAACCTCCTACAAATATGTAGCTGGCCTGAGTGTGCAGGTTCTCCTGTAAGATGTATTGCTACCTGCTGTCTGTAACACTGATGCCCACACACAGGAAGGATGCCCATCACACAGGAAAGGCAAAGGGACCATGCCCACATGATGTAGGGATTTATAGTAGGTGGTTGCCATGACAGTGGTAATTGAAAGTTTTACACAGCAAGCTACATGCAGTTAGCAAGTGGAGGACACTGATTGGTGAAGAGGCCATCACCTGATCATGTGCATCACCTACAAAACCATCCTGCAATCTATTCAAAGCAGCTCAACAGAGAGAGAGAGTGAGAGAGAGAGAGAGAGAGAGAGGCAAAGGCAAAGCAAAAGCCAAAGAAAAAAAAAACTATAATAACATCCAGCAAACTATCCAGAACCGACATCATTCCCACAACAGGTATGTGAAGTATATATGCATGTAATTGAATGTAATACCTGATCCATAATAATGGGATAGATGATGTGGAATGATTTATATGTGCCATCAGGTGTTGTTGTAATGATGTTCAACTGAACAACTGCTATGGACAATAGTGTCTGTTCCTGTGGGTAGTGGGCCATAGCCATCAACTGTGCAGATCAGCACTGACTGACAGGATGTAAACCATCATAGTGTGTGTTGTGTAATGGGAAGTATGTATATTACGTGGCCAATAGCTGGTGGTGGAAGTAATGCCATTATGATGGACATGTGAGACCCACAGCCCACCCCTTGCAGGATACTTAGGTTAATCTGTAATGTAGCATGCAGGAATACCATAGGTCTGTAATAGGGTTACCTGAAATCATGTCTTACATATACCACCCTAATGTCAGGCTGTGTCCATATGTGGCATCTGTCTGTGTTGTAGCAAGGCAGAACAGAGCAGCTGTGCAGGAATGTGTTGTGAGATTGTGGACCTGATGTCTGAATGTACTCCACATGGAGGTATGCATATGTGTACATATATACACATATGTAATATATATATATATATATATATATATATATATATATATATATATATACATGTGTGTCCATAAATATACAGATACCCATGTGTAGACATATATATGAGCACATATATACATCACATATATCTACACATATGTAGAGATTTACCTATATGCACATGTTGACATATATACAAACACACACATAAACAAATTTGTATGTAAATACATGTCCCCTATTATACTACCACAGTGATGTATGCTATGTCCGAGGCAACAGCACATATAGCAATACACACAGATATCTGCAGCTGACAGTGTGTGCAACATGAACAGGTATGTCACATGCTAACCCCCTTGTTGGGACCACATTGCCCTTGTCTGTGTAGTATGGAATGGGAATATGGGGAAGTATGGCAGATATAGTTGTGGAGGTGGTCAGGGTTGCTAGATATAGAGGACAGTCTACAGGGGTGGTATGTGACACATGTGGTGGGTGAACACCCTGGATGGTGTGTGTGGTCTGTGATGTGGATGCCCATGGGCCTCAACATGGACACAGTGGGAACAAGCCTCCCACCCACTGCTACTCACAAAGCAGTCCACGTCCTGAAGGTGCCTGGCCTGGAGGCTGAGCAGGAGGAGCATGTCAGACCTGTGAATGTGTACTGCGTGCCACAGAGTGATGAAGCACATCCCACATGTGTCTGTGGAACCCGTTATGGAACAGACCCTGGATGTGACCTCAGGGGACAGGAATATGTCTGTGTGTGCCCTCGGGGGAGCAACATCCCCTGGGTTGGTTCCACCTGACAGTATTGCTGGACCAGTACATGAGGAGGCCCCAGGGTTGGCCACACATGTGATGTGGCCAAATAACATGGGCAGATGGGTCTGGAGAGGTAGTTCTGCTGGCCGATAGTACATATACATGTTATTGTGTCACTGTTATAGAACATATGTTGGTAGTAATAGCCTACACAATATCAGAACATGTCCAACAGCATGCATAGATATCCCCAGTAACACAGAATGTCAGATGTGCAGCAATCACAAAACAGCCATACCACAGGCATATATGGAACCATAATGGCCTTGACAATAGCATGCAGGTGAATAGCCTATAACAGGCCAGCAATGATAGTGTCCACACAGGGAACATGGCTACAATCACATAGCAGAAAGTGTGGTACAATACAATATCTGCCCCACTGGTAGGTAAGCAGTAGCCATACCTAATGCATTGTGTGCACAGTTTGTTGTAGCTGATATGGTGTGGGGGGGTGACAGAGATGTGTATTAAGAATTGTGATAACCTTGCTGTATGAGTTGCTCATACCTGTTTCCATCTTTATGTCTTTCAGCCAAGATGTCACATGCACATTTGCCAATGTATTTAGCAGCCGAGAATGAAGTGCTGATTACATAGTTAATCCAGCACTAACCTGTGCTGTTTGGCAGGGCTGCCCATGACCAGCAGGAGCAGACCACCCTGTGGAATGACCTACTCCACAGGGTCAATGATGTCGGACTGCACAACCGCAGTTATGAGCAGGTCTGGCATCATTGTATTGACCTGCTTTGCAATGCCCTTCAGTGTGCTGCTGCTGCAGTCTGGGGGGAATCACCTCTCCATGAGGGGGCCATGCCATCCTCCCCCCAACATGTGTGGAGGAGCTCCTGGCCAGCCTCGTGGCACCTGCCCATCTGGCCAGCCACTAATCCCCGGACAACTTTGTGGAGGTGGGTGTCACCCACACACTGGCTGAGAAGCATGCAGGTAAGGACACAGAACACATCAGCAGACCACTGTTGCGTATACATCCATATTGGTATTGGTAGATCATGCATATCTGACATGTCATAGATATATTGTGTTGCTGCTTAGTAGTGATAAACAGATGTCCAGATGTGGTAATATTGCGGAAATGTACTGCTGATGCATTGTAATTCTGCATCCACCCTATAGCACGGCCACATGTGTGGCCAGTGACACTGCATCACTCACCCTCTTATGTAGGTCCCTCAGGGATGCCACCAAGGCAGCAGCCTGTATCTGGTGAGTATGTTTTATGTAGATGCTTGCCAACACACTGGGCATGAAATGGCAATGGTATATTCCAAACTACGAAACCAAAGGAAACCAGCTGGCGATACACCACTACGCCTGGAAAGTATAATCACCAAAACGTATACCGGTAGGTAGGAATACTCCAAATAAAAGTTTATTTAAGCTCACACTCATAAGCTTTTCTTTGGTGACTCCTCACCAACTTCTTCAGAAAGATAAAAACACATCAACTTCACATTGAATACTTAAATACTGATAAATACAAATTGAAAACACATGACTTTAATTAAAAATCTCTAAAACAAACATCTCTAAAAACAAACATGCACTAAATGTTACTCCTGCAGCTTGGGCTCAACCTCAGAACCAATGCATATAAAAACAAATGCATATAAAAACAACCTAGCATAGATAACCATACCTAAAATAAATATAACATCACCTATATAACTCATCTCCTAAGGCTCCTTAATTTCAAGACACAAGAAATTGATAACATTCCATTAAGACCCAGGGGGTGATACGCCTCCAATTTCAACTGCCATAATAACTCTTTTAATTCCAGGCATAAGGACTCCAAGTATATTCCATGCACACATCTAACACACCTACCCAGAATGCATGCTGTACATGTGCACATATTGTTGCTGTGAAATGCATGGCATCACAGGGGTGACCATGATGGGGTATTGGAAGGGTATGTCAGACACCTGCATGATAACTAACATCCTGTCATTGCGGAATGTGTCCACAGGGAGTAACATAATGGTGGATGACATGACCTACAGTAGGGACATGTTTGGAACAACACCCATATACAGTGCAACACCAGTGTATATACCTGTAGGACAACGGCAACTGCTGCAGAAATACACTATGGCGTATGGCATTACAGTAGTCCACATTATCAGCTGGGACTAGGCTGTAACATGTGCTGTTCAGTGTATGGGACACTGCAAAGTGACAGACATGTGTAGGGCTTACTTGTCATGCATCTGCAAAAAGGCTGAAGGAGGGGGGTGTTAGCATGACACACCAATTCACTGCAGTATCCTCACATAGTCAGGTTCAGGACCTGTGGCAGATGTAACCTTACCCCCACAGTAATACTGATGGCAGTGTGTGAAAACCAAGGGATGTGCACATGAGTAGACCTTGCAATCATGCAGAGTAGGGGGACATGTGTAGGGCAGACTGAACATACACTGACAATTGCAGATGGCCCACACTGGTATACCCCCACCAGGAGTAGTGACTGCTGTAGTACGCACAACAAGAGGTGCGTCAAGCCATCATAGCACACATATGCCCACACAGAGTGTATGCATCACGGTCAACATCCACACACCTAACACATTCAGTAGACACTGCATGTGAAACTACAAGACATATGTCACATATCGGGCACATGTACTGTTAAGATATGCAGTGATGTGGTCCCAATGCAGATCACGGATGGGTGCGTCATATCAGGAAGGGTGTGTACACCCCCCATAGCCACAGTATGCTATGATGGTTGTTAGTGTAAGAGTATTGGATTGGTCATACATGCTCTGCTGATGTTGAGAGCTGTAAATCAGGCATCAGGCATTTACAAATGACAACTGTCCACATATCATCCCAGGTATGTGTTGCTGACAAACTACACATTCCGCAATGGGTTGTACACCTGTGAGGTGTGGTGCACAGTACATGGCAGGGTGCAGAACAGGTACACAACAATACTGTGTACATGGGTGCAGTGGCATCCATGGGAAGGGGCATCACCTAGTAACACAGCACATGCATCACATACATGTATATACTGTTGCTAGCATGGATTGACTATAGCTGACCTGCATGCTGTTCTGTACCATATGTTCTGCATGTTGACAGATGGGTAATAGGAGGACTGTGTGTACTATCATTGTGCAACCTCATCTGTATGTGTGTGTGTGTGTGTGTGTGTGTGTGTGTGTGTGTGTGTGTGTGTGTGTGTGTGTGTGTGTGTGTGTGTGTGTGTGTGTTTGTGTGTGCATGTGTGTGTTTGTGTAGGTGGCCATGTATGCACATGTGAGATTCTGGAGTGTTCACGCAGCTGTACTTCCCTCTGGGACTGTGCAGTACATGGACATGGACTGCCACATTACACACCAGGAATACCTGTCATGTGTGTAATCACAGGACAGCTGATAGTATAATATGGTCTGTAGCATGGAGCAGGCATCGAGAGGGAAGGCAGACACCAGGCACACCCTTAATATCGCATTCAGCAGGGAGGTCACCTACAGCCCACGTATGCAGTACTTCAGATGCATTGGGGAAGTACTAGCCAACACCAGGTAGTGTCACCATATACTACAGTTGTCACATGATAGGCTGAATGAGCAGCATATCTAGCATGTACTGAGAATTACATACACATGCCACACCAGTGCATGATATTATGGCTACAACATATGTAGCTCACACATATAGCGGCCATGGTCATGATGTCCAGACATACAGAGGGTGCATACCGAATGACAGCATGAGACCATGCAAAACCACTCCACCGAGATCAGGCAGGTAATGCAGTAACAGATCTTGTGGTGTGACCACTTGTGTAGGCATTTAGAGGACTGATATTTGAAGGAGCGGTATCAATGTGTATATGTTAACAAGTGTGATGCAGGATGGGGTACCACATGGACATATACATTGGACTGTCTGTAAAGCCATGGACTGGTAAGTATTATGGACACGTGTGTGTGTGTGTGTGTGTGTGTGTGTGTGTGTGTGTGTGTGTGTGTGTGCGTGCATGTGTGTCTGTACTGTAAGGCAATGCTGTACAGGTTTTAAAGTGCATTTATTGTTTTCCCCCACAGGTGGTGAGGTGGGTCAGGGCCCTTCCTGCATGCAATCTGATGTTGGTGTCCATGCAGACACTGAAGATAATGATAGTATTGTTGAGGCACAGGTGGGGATGTCAGGGGCTGACACTGCGCCATTTGACATCCCCCTTTTAGCCACCCCGGCCCCGCACACAGTTTCAGTGCCTATACATACCCCATCACCAGTGTCCATAGCGGAGGGACAGCTGGCATTTGGTGGCAGTGCACAGGAAAGTGTGACAACCATGCCTACTGTGTCTGGTTGCAGCAGTCATAGCTAGATGTTCAGCAGGGCACCACATAGGTGGATGTCCCAGGGTGCTCATTATAGGGCAGCTGGACATCATGATCCTGGCATAGGCGACAAAGCTGGTACCAGCAGGCACATGTTTCAGGCTGTCATGGTGGTGCAGGCATGTATGGAACATTACACCAGACAGGGCCTGAGGCTGCAGAGGGCTGCTCTCACATCTGTAAGCGACAACCTCCATGAACTGTCTGGTGCCATCTGTGCTTATACCGAGCTCATGGATAGATGTCATGGTGAGATGATGGCCCTCATTGGCCGTGGTGTGTCCATGCTTCAACGTGTGGTGGGGATGCGGCGACAGCCGAGTGGATGTGGGACAGCAACACCAACAGCTGGAAGTCAACATGGACATGCTAGGACACCAATGGGCTCCTGTAGTGGCAGTAGCAGGCCCGGCATTGCATGGGGTGTGCTGTCCACAACACACCACAGCAGGCCATGTGCACATGGTCCTGGCCAGTCCCAGGAGGGACCTGGTACCAGCAGGCATTTGTCATCAGCAGGTGAGAGTAGCACATTGAGACCTGTACCTGGATGTCCCCATGGAACCCCTGGCAGGCACAGTCATTGTGTCTGTGGCCGGAGGCAGTGAACTGCACACCCTGTCAGGTATGGTCTGCAGCTGTCCATAAACACCTGTGTAGGGCTGCCACATGGCAGAACTGTGTGCATGCATACCCACACACTACGCAAACACACCTAGGGCAACCCCATACCTACACACACCACATCACCATGCCCAGCTCACCACAGTACACCACTCACCCACACACATGGTGTCAAGTGTATGGCCTGACCTCGGCCTCTGGCAAACCAACATCACACCCTGTGCATATGCTGATACCTGTGCCCCATCCCTGTCATCCATACCATCAATGCAGGGACAGGCTGATATGGTTCTGATGCACACGGTGTCTGTACTACAGTGTACCACAGTACTGCAGTGCAGCATGTTGTATGGGAGTAGAGTGTAATGCATATATGGCAGGTAATGTAGCTGTCCAGAAATGATGCCTCATAGCTGTTAGTAACACTGGCTGTTTGTGGTCTCTATATTGTTATCCATTTGTGTTGTAGGTGTGCATGTGTCAGCACAAGGATGTCCTGTACATATGATGATACCTGTGCCACATCCTTGTCATCCATACCATCAATGCAGAGACAGGCTGATATGGTTCTGATGCACACGATGACTGTTCTACGGTGTACCACAGTACTGCAGTGTAACATGTAAGGAGTAAAGTGTAATGCATAAATGGCAGGTAATATAGCCATCCAGCAATGATGCATTATAGCTGTTAGTAACACTGGTTGATTGCAGTCCCTACAATGTTATCCATTTGAGTTGTAAGTGTACATTTGTCAGTAGGAGGATGGTCTGCAGTCATATTCCACAACGGGATATGTCACTGTGGTGACACCATGGCTGTGACATATCTGGTGTATAGTTGAACACATGTTACAGGTTACTAAAATGGTTATTGCCTGTGTCACATGGACAGGTGACCCGCTGAGGCATGTATACACTGCAATCTGACGTAGACCCATCCACATACACGCACACTGTTACTTGGCAACATTGGGACTGGACCCCTACTTAGCTATGTAGTGATACTGAAGTGTGTGGCTTATATTGTACACACCACACAACGTTTAGGGTGAGGTGTGTCCCAGGTTACATGTTACATGCAGAACATCCCCAGTCATGCACAGTATGCTAATGGGGAATGTAATGGGTGTATATGGACAACACGTAGTGTGACATACCATCATATACACATTAACAAACACATAACAGCCAGACACACATCCAAGATACCAGGGCCAACTGCTAACTAACCTGGCCATATGTCCAAAGTGTTACAAGTAAGCTGCACACAGTACATGCATAACTGGCTTGGATTGTGATATCAGTTACCTGTATAGTTGATGGTGACAGTGGTAACCATAACCTGGTACATGGGACATATATCGGGTGTACCTTAGAGTAATAACAGTGTACACAGCACCCACATGCCCCCAGTGGATATTGTACTCCCTGAAACCCACGATGACACTATGCCATAACCACCATCACACATTGGCTGCGACTGTGATACAACCCATAGTATTCTCCAACAGTGGTACTACAGGGATATGCATCTTATGCACATGCCACATGCATAGTAGGGTGTTGCACTGTCATGCCTCATCTATGGGCATCAACAACACTATCTGTACTACTGTGTGGCAATGGGTATTGTTATATGAGTATGTGGCCTTGGAATGCTGTACCCTACAGATATACGGACATGCACAACTACACACATGCCAGAACACAATGGGTATCCCATGCCTATCAACCCATTTGTAAAACACTGTTGTGCTGGTACTGCAAGGCTCATGTAGCCAGTATGTGGGGAGCTTAACAGCCTACATGTAATGTCACATACAGCAGCAGCTACAACTGACTATGGCAATAGGTGTTGTGTTGGTTGTGAAGGCCCTCATAGAATTCCCAGGTACAGGTGTGCTAACACCCAGACACTGCTATACTCAGTCATGCACACATACACATGTGTCAGTATAGGGGTGCATCACTGCAGGTGGTCATAGCTGTGTACCTAGCTATTGTCCAAGGGGAAATGGGTTGTGTACGGGTTGTGTGCACAGTGGTATCCTGCCACCTGCCAGGTGGCAGAAGGCAATCTATCAACAGACACTACTGTGGTGACCCTCTGGGTGAGAATGACATGCATCAGCCAGTCCTCCAGGTGCCTCCTGTACATGGCCACTGAGGTGATTAAGTTGACATGTATGCAGCATGCATTACAACACATGGTTAGTGTCTGTGATTGAGACCTGTACCCAAGCATGTTCGGTTGACTGTGGTAGTGTAGTGGAGGTACCCATGGCATGCAGTGCGTACAGGGTGACATCTCCTATATGTGCCACTTCTTACACAGCTGGGCAGACATGTCAGTGTCAATCAAGCTTAAGTTGCCTGTACACAACCCAGCTGGATACCTGCCATCTGCACATCTGTACAGGGACTGACAGTCATCAGCTTGGCAAGTAGCTATGCAGTAGCATGAGTGTGTTGACAGATAGACGTCTGACAACAATATGTATGCCATAACTACATGTCGGAAGCCCTCACTAACATATGCTGTACAGACGGTAGTCTACAGTTACATTCCACATGATGGATCATTACCCAGTAAGGGGTATATACTGTGACACAACTCACACACCAGGGATACAACAGGGAGGCCTCAGTGTCCAGCTATGCCTGCAGGTGTGCCTGTTGTCAGTACTACATTTAGCACTCTGCTCTTGCCTGAGTTAGCACTGTCAACAGTAGTACTGCCATGACACACTACATGCCAGTGTGACAGAATGTACCCTGGGCTACTACACGTGTATGTAACACATTGACATGGATAACAGTGCTGTACAGACCTCATATATTTCTGTGTCCCACACATGACACTCACACCCCTTGCTACTGTAATGACAGCACATAGGTGCATGCATTGTACATGGCATTACATACACTTATTACAGATTATCAGAGTGGGTGGTGTGACCTGGTTACCAGTGCTAAGCCATGCTTAGCAAGCATCAACATTGCTTCAAGATGACAGCTGAGCTGATTTGCACACTGGTAAGCGATGCCTATACTGTGCAAGCGTCTGTACGGTTACCCATAGCTCAGCACTGCTTAGCTTCGTGCATACCCATGCAAACCTGCTTAAAGCTGCTCAAAACTGCCTTAACCATTCTGTATCTCACAGCCCTTGTTCTGCCCAGCAACGATATGAACAGCTCTTGCAGGTCTTGAACCCAGGACCCTGTACACTGAAGTCAGCACACTTAACCACTACACCATAACCACTGTGAATACAGCTGTTGTTTTACCAATATAGCTGTCAATACACATATTGAGTACTGTTGAACAATTGCCTTTAGTTCCTAAATGGTATAGTCCTTGTTATTAATATGACTGTTGCATCACATATGTTGTTTTATCATACTGTACACATAGAAGATACATACAGTGAGATACATCTGGGAGGGTATACACAACTGTGAGGTTTACTCATGACAGGAACATGGTTGTATACTTATAATATGTCTATATCTGTCTACATTTACATACACATGTATACTCATACATATGTCTGTATACACATCTGTATAGTGCTACATATATATGGCCATGTGTACATCTCTTCGTATGTATATATATATATATATATATATATATATATATATATCTATATATATATATATATATATATATAAAATATATATACATATATGTGTATATATATATATATATATATATATATATATATATATATATATATATATATATATATATATATATATATATATATATATATATATATATATAGATACATGTATAGATATACTTATATGTATATATAGATATATGTGTATATGTATATATATATATATATATATATATATATATATATATATATATATATATATATATATATGCACATCCTATGTGTACAGATATGCCTAGTTATGTTGGTATATATGTAGATATCTATAACTATATATGCATATATATCTATTCTGATATACCTACTACTGTCAATATATATGTAGATATCTATACGTATATGTGCATGTATATGTATCTCTATATGTATATGTGTAGACATATATTGCTCTGCATATGTATATATGTGGGTGTTTATATGTATATCTATGTACATATACATATCCATCTATATATGTCAATATGTATATGTGTATATATCTACATAGATATCTGGATAATTATATATACATATATTTTCACCATATGTCCTGAACATGGAGTGTAGCCCTACCTCAGCCCCTATAGTCCCAACTTCGTAGTGCAAGGAGATGTCAGGTATGTATAGCAGGTGTATTTGTAGACTATTACTACTGTAATAGGGATTGTCTTCACAGACATGGTGTGTGTGGGAGGTCACATCTGATTTTAACATGTGTGCCATTGGCTACTGACAGACATCCTAAGGACATCATAGTTCAGTACGACTGCTAGCACATAATGCTCCTGTGGACTACAGCAGAGATACTGGCCAATATATGTGGACATTCAGACACACTCTGGACAGTCCAGAGGTATACACAGAACCCCTTAGTGCAAGACATGTGGACCAAGCCTGACAATGTGGATGTTAACAGCCATGTAGATGGGTATAACACGTAATGACTGGTATACATTTGCCCCCATAGATATTGCATTCACACACCCATGTCTGTCCTGACACATAACCACTGGTACAGAGGTGCCATGGCCACATACTACCCACTAGATATTGACATACATATGTAAAGCATACCACTGCGCTGTCTGACATACATGACTGTTAAGAGAGGCCCAGCAGCAGTAGATCTGGCAAGTATCTGGACATGACCTCTCACTGGGTAAGTACACTAAGCTGCTAGGCATGTGACAAAGCACTGTGCAGGCTACAGGCAGACTGGCTCAACACTGGTCTACATTTACTATGGGGGAATGCACATGTACCTGCATACATAGCAGGCTCCACAGGCATGTCACAGCACAGAGTATGATACATCTGTGTGAAAGTGCATAACCACAACCAATGTGATCACAGCCACAGCCACATATGGTAAACTAGCATAATATTACAGTATATGGACTATCTGTTCAACACCATCCTCATATGTGCCACTCACACACTAACCCTACATATACTGGACCGCTACACAGTGTGGTCTGACGCCTGTCTGTGGTATACGACATGTGCGTGTATGACCCTACAAATATGTAAGCCGATAGGGTAACATACAGTGGAGCGGCATGCAACATCAGATAGAACAGGATCAAGAACATTGACATCTACCACAGTCTGTACACAGGCCAAAGTACATATTGACTATACACACACTGTCGACACTCACCATACGTACACAGACCTCAGTACTGTACACACAACCACAGAATTTCCAGGTTATGTCATCTAATATAACCCCCAGTATACATAACATGTGTAGCACTCTGATATCTCACTGGCTTGTTATCAGATATGATGTCACTAATTATGGTGTACAGCACATATGTACCTCTTACTGCATGGCATATGTAACAAAGGTTGACAGAGTTGTGGCTGGAGACACATACAGAGGGCCAATATTGACATATTGCTGTGATAATCTCATACATTTACTGTTGTAACAGGGTTTGTTGCAACATATGTCCTATGAGGGATAGGAAGTCAGTAACTCTCATGGTTTTCACCATCTACAGACTGCGATCCTCACACTACCTTCTGCAGTTCACAGATAGGTGCTCTGTGGGTAACACATGAAACAAAAGGGACCGCCCAGTCTGCAGATGACCCTACAGATTGGGGTTTCCTCATAAACATAGCACTGACATGGCAGGTATTAAAACATGCCATATCCACACTCACCATGTTAAACCAACATTACTCCAAATGCAGTATAGCAGCACTTACAGTCTTTAGTCAGGTCAGGCACATCCCCCTCCTGTGTGTTGCCCTGTTTTGACAGTGTATGTTGTTAGAGGTAAATCCCCAAACTATCTGAGATGCTGTTTGCCAAACAACAGATTGAGTTTCTGCTCACAGTGAATGAAAAGACCCAACACCAACATGATGTTCCTAGATATTGGAGTGTGTTTCCATGCAATTGGGCTATGGGAATGTTACCACAGCTGTTCCACATACAATCAGCTACAGGAGGGCTACAATTCACTCAGAAGCCATCAGCAGATCATGAGCATCACTTAAAATATGCATTCTGCTGCCTAAGCAAAGCAGATGTAGGTCTCTACATCCACCAGAGAGGAAGTGAGAGAGGCAGACAAAGGCAAGGAAAAGTCTGGGAGGGGTGGGAGAGTAAAACTTAAGCATGTTTGGGGCATACACCTATCAGCACAGGATATCAAACCTCTGATGACTATGTAGTACTATCACATTTCTATGCAGTTATTGGATGCACCACATAGGTTACATGTTGAGGAGCCCTCAAAACATATATGTGATGGTGAGTGACATCTGTAACAGGCATATGGTAGCTATATGGTAGGTGTAGTACATGTGTCTGCCCGCATGAACAGGTGCCAGTGTCAACACAGCCACACTCTCACAGGGACACACACACATTGACACAATTGGAAGGGCCAGGAATACAACTCATCACTAGTGAGATTGCCACAACACATTACTGTGCAGGTATCACATGCACCACAGGGGATCATACAGAAGTTATATGGGCAAAGGGTATGTGGAGGTGTCTGACATCAGACAGCATGCTTCAGTATGTCAGTGGGGTTGTTGTGAGTGTGAATGTGATCATACGCATCATACAACATGCACACACACACACACACACACACACACACACACACACACAGGGTGCCAGTACTGACATGCATGGGTGCATTGCTTCATGGGTATGTAGTGGTCAACTGTGCCAGATGGCTATATAAGGCTAGGTGATGGGTATACCTTGGCATCAGGCTACATGACAATGATCTGCATTGTGGCTCAGGGTTGTAGTTTCTGGATTTGCCCACACAGGTGGGTATTGCATTCACCATCCAGTCACCTGGGTGACTATTGTGTGTGGCCAATGCTGTGCATTGCTTGCCATGTATGTGTTCCTTAGTCCATGACATGGACAGTGTCTGGGATGTGCACACCTCCCACATGCATGTACAGTGACATGTGGAACTGTACCTGTGGTGTCTGGCCCATGTTGTGCAGACAGATTATCATCAGATGTGCCAGTCCTGGCCTCATGTGGCGGGAACTGTTAATGGATAGCACGTTTACCCTGCACCTACATTGATAGCATGATACCAGTATTCCTTGCTGTCAGTGGCATCTGTCCATACAGGGCATAATTATCAGGCATAGTATGTTCTTTGTGGGTCACTTTTGATGGCACCACAGGTGTTGCTGGTGTCCAGTGGGGAACATGGGGAAGGTGCACTGTCAGCATGTATGTGCCTATTGGACTGATTGCCAGGGTGCCATGCCCTCTGTAGCCTATTGCAATCACACCATGGTTTCTATCAGTGGGCAATATTCAGGGTACTACCAACATAGTGGCTGTTGCCTTGGCAAGTGTGTGTGCGTAAGAGACATGGGTTTAGAGTGTTCTCTGGGTAATACTAGGGTTGCTAACTTTGTTTGCCTGGCCTTGATGTCACATGTAAGGGTATGTTTTCAGACCCCAGTCTCTTGGCTATTTCACATCTGTTATGCATGTACGGTGGACATTGTGATATATACTAGGGCTATCATATGAGAATTTTGCAAAACCCACTCCACATTGAGTATAGTTGTTATACACTCACAACCACCCCCACACAGTATATAAATTACAAACACAGACACACACACACACACACACACACACACACACACACACACACACACACACACACACACACACACACACACACACACACATACACACACACCTGTCATGTTTGGGATTAGAACTCCTACCTAACTAATTTATTACACTACAGCACGACGCAGTTATAGGATGCGCCATGGAGATTACTGGAGTACTCTTTCCCCAAAGGTATATTTCACAGTGTCTGACACCAGCAGGATTGCCAAAGTAGGGCATTTGAATTGTAATGAGTGTGGCTAGCCTAAAATAAATTGCTCCCTACACAAACATAGAAACACACACAAAACATCCACAACTGTCATGTGTGGGGATAGAACCCCTACCAGATTTCTATATTACACTACAGCATGAAGCTGTTATAGAATGTACCACAGGGATTACTGGAGTACTCTTTCCCCAAAGGTGTATTTCACAGTGACTGACATCAGCAGGATTGCCAAAGTAGGTCATTTGAATTGTAGTAAGTGTAACTAAACTAAAATGCATTGCTCCCTACACAGACATAGAAACACGAACCCCTATCAGAGTTCTATACCACACTACAGCATGAATCTGTTATAGGATGCACCACATGGATTACTGGAGTACTCCTTCCCCACAGGTGTATTTCACAGTGAATGACAGCAGCAGGATTGACAAAGTAGGGCATTTGACTTGTAGTAAGTGTGGCTAGCCTAAAATGCATTGCTCCCTACACAGGCATAGAAACATGTACAAAACATCAACAACTGCCACGTGTGGGGATAGAACCCCTACCAGAGTTCTACATCACACTACAGCATGAAGCTGTTATAGGATGCACCATGGGGATCACTGGAGTACTCCGTCCCTGAAGGTGTATTTCACAGTGACTGACATCAGCAGGATTGTCAAAGTAAGGCATTTGAATTGCAGTGAGTGTAACTAGCCTAAAAAAGCATTGCTGTCTACACAGACAGAGACATACACATGCACACACACACAGTTGCCATGTCGGTGATTAGAAATTCTACCTAACTAGTTTATCACACTACAGCAGTACGCAGTTATAGGACATGCCACAGAGATTACTGGGCTATAGCTTTATGAAAGGTGTATTTCACAGGGAATGACATCAGCAGCCTTGCCAAAGTAGGGCAGTTGAATTGTAGTGAGTGTGACTAGACTAGAAAGCATTGCTCTTTACACAGACAGAGATGCACACACATACACACAGTTACCATGTCTGGGAATAGAACTCCTACCTAACTAGTTTATCACACCACAGCAGTACACAGTTATAGGATGCACCACAGAGATTACTTGGCTACAGCTTTCCAAAAGGTGTATTTCACAGTGAATGACATCAGCAGCCTTGCCAAAGTAGGGCAGTTGAATTGTAATGAGTGTGACTAGACTAAAAAGCATTGCTCTCTACACAGACAGAGACACACAGTTGCCATGTCTGGGATTAGAACTCCTACCTAACTAGTTTATCACACTAGAGCAGTACACAGTTACAGGATATGCCACAGAGATTACTGGGCTACACCATAGGTGTATTTCACAGTGAATGGCATCAGCAGCCTTGCCAAAGTAGGCCAGTTGAATTGTAGTGAGTGTGACTGGACTAAAAAGCATTGCTCTCTACACAGACAGACAGACACACACACATACACTTGCCATGTCTGGGATTAGAACTCCTACCTAACTAGTTTACCACACTACAGCAGTACGCAGTTATAGGATGTGCCACGGAGATGACTGGGCTACAGTTTTCTGAAAGGTGTATTTCACAGTGAATGACATTAGCAGCCATGCCAAAGTAGGTCAGTTGAATTGTAGTGAGCATGACTAGCCTAAAAGGCATTGCTTTCTACACAGACATAGACACACACACAGTTGCCAGGTCTGGGATTGGAACTCCTACCTAACTAGTTTTTCATACTATAACACTATGCAGTTATGGGTCATGCCACAGAGATTACTGGACTACACCTTTCCCAAGGTTGTATTTCAAAGTGGATGACCTCAGCAGGCTTGTCATAGTTGGTCTATGGGGAGGGCAGTTTGTGTGCATGGGCCATACCCCATTCATCTAGAGGTTAACACACCACACGCAGGCACACGCAGGGTTATATTCCACAGGTACGTGTATACAGCTGCTAGATGACTACTTCCTTGTACAGTCATGTTGCACAGCTAGCACTTGCACCACATAGTCTGTAATGCTGATGGATACCGGTGGCTAATGTCTACAGTGAGTGACATTTACACCTCATGTGGTTGTAGCCATTTGGCTGTCTGCTGGGTGGGACAGGCCTCATAATGGATGGCGCCTTGTCTCAGTCACTATCTTCCAGATATCTATGGACATGTGTGAGCATGCCCAGTATGACCTTTCAGTATGTTGTTGTCTAACATTGCCTTCATTTTGCTAATTGTGTGAGCATGCCCAGTATGGTCTTCTGTATTGAATGTGTGGATCAATTCCAGGTAGTTTGTACTCCAGTGCAGACCTTTGTGTTGTACACCTACAGGTAGCAAACTGTTTATGCAGGGTATCCCTCAATCATTTGGAATATGGGGACACACTGTGCAGGGGATATTGTGTACTGTAGGTGATTGTATCTGTGCTGCTTCAGCTGCATGGTACTGCTGTTAGCAGAGATATTCAGACATGTGTACTGTTATACACTGTGATGTTTTCTGTCCTCATGTACTGTCAGGTGGACATTATTACTCACAGTGATGTCTTGGGGGACAAGGGTGACTGCAGCTGTGTCCGGTATTGTAGGCAGACACCTACATATTCATGGTAGATTATGCCATTCTGGAGGGGGAGCTGCAGACACATGCTGCTGGGTCTGTGTATCCAGTTCAGCACCTTGTTACAGTGCTGGCACAGGATCCCATATTTGTACACCCATCGACATGACAGTATGGACTTATCTTGCTGTGGCAATGCCTCACAGCTGTGCTGATTCCTACAGGTTACCCAGAGGCAGGGGCCATGGGTCAGGACATTACCCCTATTGTGGTGTTAGGGCAGGTGTGTAGTCACCCAGTTATGTGTTTGCAGCCAGGGATAGTGTGTGCACACAGCTTGGTGTCAGACCCTGCACATTCCATGCTGCCCATGTTCCAACCCCCACCTCTGTTATTCCAACCTCTTCCATACATTATCCATACATTCTCTGATACTTTCCCTAAGGGTATCACTCCATCACAGGTGTGTGTTAGTGTTGTTTCACACTTTATGCAGTGGGACATGGTGGACATGTTACTGTGGTTTGTCCCCATGGCCTTGCATATGGCTTATCTGGAGTGTGTTATGTTGTTATTTGGCTGTCCATGACATAACATGTATTGGCAGTATGTGTGAGACACAGGCCTTTGGCAGAGCCCTGTGGGCCATTAGGTGTTGCTGTTGGTCAGATGTGGCAGGCTGTTGCATTCTGTCAGTCCTACAGTCTCCAACCACCATACAGTATATTCCCTTGGGGTGACAGTGTAGGTGTGATAGGTGTTCATGCCAATACCTTCTATCAGTCTTGATCAGGTGGTGTGGATGCTGTCAGACTGCTACCTACAGTTAGGGACACACCTGCATGGGACACCTGCACTGCATGTTGCATTCATCCACTATTGCCATATACAGGTGGGATCACATTGCACCCATTCCCTCCAGCAGGGATATGACCAGAGAGGTACCTGTGGGTGGTGTTTGCATGAGCTGGGTGCATGTGTGCTATGGACACTACTTGCATCTGACACACAGATATACATGGGGCATTCCAGTTATGCTGGCATGTGCAAGTACATCAGCTGTTTCCTGATACATCAGTCCTACCTCCTTTGTGATCTGCAAGTGTTCGGGCAGACATCACCGGTATCCCCTACTACAGGACCAGTGAATCTGATGCATACCTGTATGTACAATTCCAAGGGTGTTTCTATTTCACAGTGACACAATATATACTGTATGTCTGGGGTACTTTCCCTGTGTACTGCTTGTATATCTAGCCCAACAGCCATGCCAGGTCAGTCTTTCAGATGGTGATACATATTACCACCATACATTTACAATGGCTTACTGCTGGCATGTGTTATACTGGTGAGAATTGTCTTTGGCACTGCAGTTGTGAGGGTTTGTCCCTGTCATCAGCAGCAGTGGGCAATGGCCACCAGGTCTTGCCTCAACATGCATACATACTGACCACTCTTATACAATATGAAACACACACCAACTTAACACACACAGACCTGCATATTTTGCAAATGCTACAACCTATCCTGCTCACTTGGCCACCTCTGGGCATCTGTGCTCCACTGGTATTATACCTACTCATACATGTTGCTACATTTCTACACAGGATTGTGGGGTCACACCTGACTGTTACTGCATTTCTACGCTGGATTGGGGGGAAGGGGCACACCTGACTGTTTCTACATGTCTACATAGGAGTGGGGGGCACACCTGACTGTTACTACATTTCTACATAGGATTGTGGGGGGAGACACCTGACTTTTTCTACATTTCTACACAGGATTGCAGGGGCACACTTGACTGTCACTACATTTCTACACAGGATTGGGGGACACACCTGACTGTTTCTAGATTTCTGCACATGATTGGGGGGCACAACTGACTGTTTCTACATGTCTACATAGGATGGAGGGGTCACAACTGGCACTTGTACACATTTGCTATGACTCTACTGGTATGTCAGGTACTCCATTTCATTCTGTATTCTAACCTGTCATGCTGACTAGAGGCATATCAATGTACTACAGGTCTTATCTTTGGTTGACCTACATATTAATGTCTGACTTCCTACCCTTCAGAACTAACATCACACTGCCTGACCTGCTGTAGTCTGTCTGTGTAGACCTGGGGGGGGGTTACCCATAGCCATCATTCACAGGCCTTAGCGCAGCCTTTGTTTGTGTTTCTCTATGCCTGTCCTGCTGGCTGAGGCTGTTGTTGGGTATGTGAACCTCCCTGACTGGCATGTGTGAGTCATATGGACACACATGATGGCCAGCACATTTTCTGCAGTGGGTTTTGTCGCCCTGTGTAGTACTGGCTGCTATGGTGACTCCAATATTTGATGCAGATATCATGGTGCCACTATGGGTGTCTACTATCTGCTGGCTTACCATTCAGCCACCCATTTCTCTTGCATGCTCACATCCATACCATAGATACAGGTAATGACACATTCTTCTCCATTTGGCAATTGGTAGGTTGATTGACTTACCTTGTGGGTGTGCCAGTATTGAGGATGGTGCTGAAGGGCTGCCTATGTCTGATGCATATAGTACACTCCCTATACATGGCTGAGCACAGGTAGTGTCATGTTTGACATCCCTTTTACTGTATGTGTGAGTCAGATAGCGGTGTCATTCCCTGGGTCCTTACTGAGTCAGTGTATGTGCTATGCGTTTCCTCTTTGCCAAGGCCAAGGCATACTGGGCATGCCTCCATCTACCTACTGGGCAGGCCCAGGTTGTTCCTCCGAGTCACTCTGTGCCTGTACAGCATTGGTGGGGGGCTGTGTGGCCCTGCCCCATGCTGTTCCTAATGCAGCTGTTTCCGCAGGATCATATCGTGTACTATATCATAACAATTTGAGTACATGTAACTGGTGAGTATTGCAAGGCTCCACCGGATGTGTCCAGGCACTGGAACCATGACTTGAGCATCCCAAACACATGCTCTATTATACGTCTGGTCTGTGCGTGTGCCTCATTATGGTGTTCTTGTTTGGGTGTGTGTGCATTTCTGATGGGTGTCATCAGCCATGGCTCCAATGCGTAACTAGCAGTACCTTCTGGATTTAAGTATATTTGCTTTTTTCCCACTGGAAATAGCTTTTGTTGCTTACTTTAAACTAGCCTGAACTGTTTTTTTTTTCTGATTACTGCATTTATTTTTAAATCTGCACTTAAAGTTACATTTAGTCGAATTTAATCGAAAGATTGCTTGTTTGTTTGTTTAATTTAACTGTGGAGGCTGCCCACTAAAGTGTGCTAGCCTGTGTAACAAATTTATCACTATCTCTGCATTTTCTTTGTATTTCTTCAAAAAAAACAAAAAAACAAAAAAATAATCCTTGTTTTCCTGCCTTTCTCGACTAGTTTAGACCAGTATACAGGCATTGCTGTATTCTGGGCTGTGGTATAGTTCCTGTGTTGTCCATTACCTTACTTGGATAGAAGGAAGTTTCTTTGCTCACCAGTGGGAGTGGGGAGCCTTGAGCAGCCTACCTGTCCTTGGGGGAAGTGACCTCAGCACAAGAAGCTGTAGTAATTGGTTGTTTGGGACCATTCCTAGCTCTTTTGTAGTTCACTGCTTAAAATCCGCCTCTGGGCATTTTTTCTGGCTATACTGCTCAGACAAGCTCCATGTGGGTTTACAGAGTGGTCCTAGCAGCAAGGAACTCGAAAAAGTGACTACCTTCTGGATTTAAGTATATTTGCTTTTTTCCACTGGAAATAGCTTCTGTTGTTTACTTTAAACTAGCCTGAACTGTTTTTTTTTTCTGATTACTGCATTTATTTTTAAATCTGCACTTAAAGTTACATTTAGTCGAATTTAATCGAAAGTTTGCTTGTTTGTTTGTTTAATTTAACTGTGGAGGCTGCCCACTAAAGTGTGCTAGCCTGTGTAACTAATGTATCACTCTCTCTGCATTTTCTGTGTATTTCTACAAAAAAAAAACAAAAAAATAATCCTTGTTTTCCCACCTTTCTCGAATAGTTTAGACCAGTATACAGGCATTGCTGTATTCTGGGCTGTAGTGTAGTTCCTGTGTTGTCCATTAGCTTACTTGGATGGAAGGAAGTTTCTTTGCTCACCAGTGGGAGTGGGGAGCCTTGAGCAGCCTACCTGTCCTTGGGGGAAGTGACCTCAGCACAAGAAGCTGTAGCAATTGGTTGTTTGGGACCATTCCTAGCTCTTTTGTAGTTCACTGCTTAAAATCCACCTTTGCACGGCTTTGCGCGGTCGTGCGCATAGCGCAGTGCCGGTTAAACAAGGTTAAACTTTTCTGGCTCCGCCAAGTCTGGTCTTCAATTTTTCCCTTAGAACTGTTTCTACTTGCAATCTAAACAGCCTATACTCTATCTGAAAAGCTCAGCACTTGCTCCTAAAGCATTTTTATACAGGTAAAGCACTCTTAATCAAAAGAAAGTACTTCATTCACCTAAATTCTGTTGAGTACACATCTCCCTATAGGTCCTTTCTGACTCAGTTACACAGAAATCGTTTTCACTATTTCTAGCATGTCGAAGGGTCAGTTGCTGGCGTCCTCTCCTTTTCAGCTGGTGAATCTGGGAATCTTGAGGCAATGTTACAATTGCCTCATGTACACAGACAACCCTCTCCTCCTCCCAACAAATACAAATATATGCGAGAGATGCAACTATATAGCCAAACTGGAGGCTGAGCTCTCTCAATTCAGTACTGGCAAGACCAGTCAGGAGGAGAAGGTAACCACACACACCACAAACCCAGTCTCACATAGAACTATCACAACAGCAAACCAAACACATAAACACACAAAAACATACTCGGAGGCGCTGATTAAAAATCTACCAAAACAACAGAGGCTTCCAAAGCAGACACCCAAGCAACCACCACCTCAAGACATAGTACATGCAACACATAGTTCACAAAGTCAGTGTGCTAAACAGTCACAGCCCTTAAGGCCAAACAACATGCCAGACACACTTGTAATAGGTGACTCCATAGTCAGACACACTGATGTCCCGCTCACCAGACTGAACAAGGAAAAGGTCACAGTAAGCTGCCTGTCGGGAGCTAGAATCCACCACATAACACAAGCACTCAGGTCACTCCACAGCAAGTACAAATATGACTCAGTCATTGTCCATGCCGGTGTGAATGACCTGAGACGTACCTCCCTGGACTACATGAAAAGAGACATAGAGGAGCTCTCTGATTATGTAGCCCAGGCCGGTATGACCCTGACCCTGAGCAGCATCTTACCCTCACCAAGAATGATGCCACAGTACAAAGACAAAATGATCAGTTTTAACAATTGGCTTAATTACTGGTGTCATTCTAAGGGGATCCAATGTCTGTCTGCTTGGGATGACATGCTTGACAAGCCACACTGCTTCACAAGGGATGGCTTGCAACCTGTCACCCCTGGGCTTCCGGATATTGGCCAAGGCTCTTGCCACCCCCATAGTGCTTTTTTAGGCAAGGCTCAAATGACAAACCTACCTCCCTAGAAAACACAAGTGGAAAAAAACTAAGGGTAATGCTGCTCAATGCCAGAATTCTAAACCTCAAGATGCACGCCCTCGAAGCCCTCCTCAGTATGGAGAACATTGATGTCTGCGCAGTGACTGAAACCTGGTTCAAGGCTCCTGAGAGCACCCCAGCACTATCAGGTTTTACCTCATATCATGCGTTCCGGCCCCAAAACTTGGACCGAACCACAAAAGGAGGGGGAGTATCCATTTTCATCAAATATACCCACACCTTCAGGTTAGTGGCAATGCACAAAGCATCGGAAACTATCCAGGTGCAACTAACCATAGGCAAAACTGTCTTACAGTTTGTAGCATGCTACAGACCACCCTCTCAAACGCAGGAACCCCACACAGCCTTCCTGAAGACACTGGAGAGTATGAATGTCTCTCCAAATACCATCATTTTGGGAGACTTCAACTACCCAAACATAGAATGGGAACATTACTCAAGTCCCAACACCCTAGCCCAAAGGTTCCTAGAATTCATAAACTCAAATGCCATGGAACAACTAGTCACCATTCCCACAAGAGGAGACAATATACTAGACCTGATCATCACAAACATGGGGACAAAATGCTCCACACCGGAAGTATATCCCTCTTTGGTAAGATCAGACCATAAATTAATCTCACTGGAAATCCACATCCCGCCCCCACCCCCTGCACAAAAGACCACAGTGAAGAACTTCTCAAAAGCAAACTTCACACTTCTTAAGACTGAAGTGGTATCCTTCAACACCCCTGGGCCATTGGAAACCACAACCCGCACTGCTGAATCCTTTGCAAATGCCTTCTATGGGCACCTTCAAGAATGCATGGTTCATGCAATCCCAAATAAAACCAAGACCCATTCCCCCAAAGGCAGGCGCCTGGTCTGGTGGACCCCAGCCATAAACAAACTTTACAACAGGAGGAGGAAGCTACTACATGACAGAGCAAAATCCCTAAAAGGGAAGGCGTCTCTGATCAGTACTAGCAAAGAACTACGATCACTCATAAAATCATCCAAGGCCAATTTTGAGAGAAAAATCGCAAAAGACACAAAAGACAATTACAAGGCCTTCTTTAGCTATGTTAGAAACCTGGGTGGAAACTCCCAGATATGCTCAGAGTTAGTCCAAAATAACACAAAATACACTGAACCCACTGACATTGCCAGCATTCTGGCAGACAGGTTCAGTGCAAATTTTTCTTCCCCCTCCCCCCCAAAAGGAGAAATAACTATCCCAGCAGAGTGTAGCCTCCCTAACATCTCAGATGCCCAGGTGAGAGCCGCCCTCTCTAAAGCTAAAACACAGCATCAATTTGACCGGATGGTGTCCCGGCTGTGTGCTACATGAACTCCAAGAGGAACTAAACCCACACATAAGGCTGCTGTTTAATCTTAGCCTTACTACAGGATATGCACCAAAGAGTGGCGTCGGCAACAGTGGTCCCACTTCACAAAGGCGGTGCCTGTACGGACCCTGAAATTACCGCCCCATAAGCTTGACGAGCCTGGTCTGCAAAGCTATGGAGAGGATCATTATGGAACTCATAAACAAAGACATTGGGGACCTACAGACATTGGATTCTACTCAATTTGGCTTTGTCAAGGGCAGATCCTGCCTTTTGAACTTGGTCGACTTTTTTGAAACAGTCACAAAGGCCATTGATGAGGGTAAGGCAGTTCACACAGCCTACCTTGACCTTGCAAAAGCCTTTGACACAATACCCCACTCGAGCATCATAGACAAACTCACCAGCTTAAATGTAAACCCATATGTCACAAGATGGGTTGCAAACTGGCTCAAGGACAGAACCCACAGGGACAGAGTTGCTGGAGCTATGTCAGACTCTAAGCCAGTCACAAGCGGTGTCCCACAGGGCTCAGTCCTGGGACCCCTCTTGTTCGGCATTTATTTTCAGTACAGGCAAACATAGGAGGATTGTGGCTGACAAAGTTCGCAGATGACTGCAAACTGGGCACCGTAGTTGATACTCCAGCGGACACAAACATCCTTCAGAGAGGCCTCATAGAAACAGATAATTGGTGCCAGAGCCATGTCCTTAAGCTGAACACCAAAAAATGTATAGTCATACCCTTTGGGAAAAACAAGGTACCGACAAATTACCACATAGGCGGTAATCCATTAAGTACGGAAGAGGTAATCAGGGACCTAGGGACCCAGGTTGACAGTAACCTCTCATTTGACACTCACATTGCCAAAGTGGTTAGGAAGACCTTCTATATTGCCCACCTTATCATGAAGGGTTTCACATCTAGATCAAGAGAGGTCATTGTGCCCCTGTACTCTTCTCTTATCAGGCCAATGATTGAGTACAATGCCCCATTTGGGATGTATCTCACCCGACACCTGCAGCAGTTGGAAAGACCCCAAAAGTTCCTCACCAAGAGGATAAAGGGTCTTAAACATATGTCATATGCTGCCCGACTGAAAAACTCCAGCTCTATTCAGTCGCATACCGCCTACTCAGAGGTGATCTGTGCCTGACGTACAAGGCCATGTCCAATCCTGAATTAATGGACATGCTCCACCTCAGAAAATCCAAATCCATCAGAGCCACGAGAACAAGTGACTTAAACCTCAACACAGAAATAAATAGGACGTGCTGGAGGGACAGATTCATAACCCAGAGGCTCCCTACACTCTGGAACAGAATCCCATTCCATGTTAGGCAGAGCCCCTCACTGACTCTATTCAAGAGAAATCTCGATGAGTGGATGGGAGATCGTAGGTTTACCCCGGGGGTCATCTCTGTGTCACTACTAGACAGAGGCATAGTAAACTAAACCCTAAAAGGGCGTAGTATTCTCATCCTAAGGGGTGGTGTAAGCCACATACACTCTGGCTAGTCTTATAAATGCCTTAGGGCAGATAGCCTAGTACGAACCTATGAACCTATGAACCACTAGGTGACCATAAGGGATATCCCCATTGGCAAATCTCTGGTACAGCTGCGTCATATGCCAGATGTAGGAATCGTGACAACTTCCAGGCCCTTATAGCACACACATTCATTATAATGCCCTGGGCATCACACATGACCTGGCCATTGATGGAAGGGAAGCCCTTGTAGTTGATGCAGACCCTACCCTATTCACCAGGTGGTGCTTTGATGCATATGTGCGTGCAGTCTCTAGCACCCACTACCGCAAGGTATTCTGCTATTTGGTGGAAGAGACACATATTGCTGGCCAACACCTCACGGGGGTTGAGAAAATATACGTGCTCACTGGCATGTGCTGACATGGTCTGTACACCCTCCTCTGTCTCCTCACTGTGGGTTGGTTGACAGCATTTACATCCTCACCACCCTCAGCCTCTTGAACATGTTGTTGTATGATGCCTGCTACAGACCCTATCATTTTGTAGTTTTGTTTGTTAAAAGTTCCCCGCTTGTATACACCGATGGTGTAGAGTATGGGAAAAAACAGAGGGGAAGTTATTTGCATAGTTTATAGATGTGTTCTGGTCTGGGCTGGTCTGCTGCCTGTGTAATTGGCTTATTCTGATACATTTCACCTGTCAGCTATGCTAGTTCTCCTTTATTATCTTCCTACTACTGTTTTCCCTTCCCATTGCCTTCCTGTTTAAGCCCAGGGGCACACTGCACAAACACAGTGCTCAAATGTGCAAAGAGCTGCTATTTCCTGGTTTACTTTTTTTTTTAAACCCGGTGTGTGGTGCAAACACCTGCTTAGGCAATGTAAAGAGTGATAGGCAAACTCAGACACACCCCGTTGCCTAGCTGTGCTAAGCTAGGAGCAAACCTGAGCCATAGGACTCCAATCCACTTACAGTATGCCTGACACACCCCCTATGATGTCAGATAACTCCTAGGCTTGCACCAAGCTATTCCTGCTCTTACACTGTTGGGAGCTGACTAGCATGCTGGGGAAATCTGGGATTCACTATCATTCCCCTCATTTGCATAGGATTGCCTGCTAATGCATAGATACATGTCTCACACTGAGCCTCCCCCCTTAGCAGCAACTACGCACTGGCCATGTTGTCTTCTGCCTGCCATTGACTATAATGGCAGAATAATGATTTTAGTTAGAATGCTTATTTTAGGTTTATTTTCTTATTTTTCCCCCTGATCCCGTTTGTAAGCCACTACCCTACACTTAAAGGCTAAAAAAAATAAAAGTTGATTTTTTTATATTTTTCACCTGTTTTCCATGCTAATTGGCTTCTACTTGGCCATTGGCATGCTTTCTAAATGATATCCACCCTTTGTTTGGAGCTGTCATGGCTCCGTTTTGGAATTTGCAGAAATGTACTCCATTACTGGCAGAGTACATTTCTACAGATTACACTAGTCCTGCATGGCTGGTTTCCAGCTTCCTGGATCACAAATTCATCTCACTTGCATGGATTTCTCCTGCATATGGGGTAATTTGCATACAGGGGCTGAGTCCATGCAGGACTAGTGCAGGAGCGCTCATGCATGCCCCTACAAGCTATTCCTAGATTGCACGGCAGACATATTGCCTGCTGGAGCTCATGCACTAATCCTGCATGCTGTGCAAGGCTTGCAGAATCTGAAGGAAAGTTTCTAGCTCCAGTTATAGCTCATTGCAAGCTACAAGGTATCAACACTTTCCATATATAGATGATGTTCTTATCTCTGCAGAGTCTCTTTTCAAAGTGTCAGGAATCTCTCTCCTGGGTGAGAGATCTATTAGACAAGCTGTGATTCCAAGAGAACATTCAAAAGTCTTTCTCGACTCCTCATAACATTGTGTTTCTGGGATGTCAAATACATCCATGGTCCAAAGAGCTTTTGTTCCACAGAAAAAATAGCTCTATGTCTAGATCTATTTCTAGAGTTTTTCACTCAGACTTCGGTTACTCTGAGGGAATACCACAGAATTTTGGGTCTCATGGCTTCTTTGATTCTCATGATACCCATGGCAAGGCTCCACATGAGAAAGATGCAAATGGTATCTGAAGTCTCATTGCTTCTAGCACCAATGCTCTTTATGTTTTGAAATCCTAGTGCTGGAATTTGACAGAAGATAAATCAGTTAGAGGAGGCAGCAAATATCCCTAAATTCAGGTTTCCCTGTCTCCCTCCCTGTTCTAAAGCAGTCAGTCACCACAGATGCCTTTGTCTTTGCTTGAGGATAAAAATGCAAGGTGTTTGGGGCACCAAAGACAGATATAAGCACATAAGTATAACATAGATGCTTGCTCTGATCAATGCACTCAACTCTCTGAATTATCTTTGGCTCCCAGGACCTCTTCAAGTTATTACAGATAATACCACAGTTATGTGGTACATCAATAAACAAGGGGGACCAGGTTTTATACCCTTTGCAGGCTAGCTATCTTTGCTTGGAATATAGTTCACAGCACAGTCTCAATCTATAGACATCCTCTATTCTGTCAGAGTAAAATTGTTTGGCAGACAAGCTGAGCAGGGCAAAGATAAACCCTCAAGAATGGAAACTAGATGTGGGGTCTTCCAAGAATTTGATCAATCTGTGGGGGAATTCCACAAGCAGATCTCTTTGCTTCATTTCTGAACAATCAGTGGCCAGGTTTCTTCTCTAGGACTTCATGCGAGAAGGTCTGGAAGACAGATGCCTTTTTCTTTTCCTAGGACAGAAATACCCCTGCATGCTTTTCCAACCTTTCCACTAATATCCAGGGTAGTTCCAAAGATTCAGACAAAATTACCTAAGATCATTGTGGTGACCTCCTTCTGGCTCAGGCAATTATGGTTTTCCTTTTTTTGGAAATGGCCAAGGACAATTACCATAGCTTTCTCACAAACTGGATCTATTCACACAATAGTATGGGTGTTTGATACATCCTGACACCAATCAACTTCAGTTGAATACCTGGATGATAGGGTTTTAATTCCTTTAAGGCATCTCTTTGCTGAGGACATTCAGCAGGTACTAATGGTGGCAAGAAAACCTTTTACTAGAAAATCATATATTAGCAAAAGGAAAAATACCTAGTCAACAACATAATCAGCACCCATTCAGGGCTAGTTGTTCTCCAGTTTTACAGTATTTGTGTGTGTTACTATTATATGGTCTTTCTTACTCCTCTATCATGATTCATTTAATAGAGAGTTCAGTATGTCTACCCCTTAAACCTTCTCATTAATGCAGTTTCATATCAACATGTTTTTGAAAGGAGTTTTGCATAAGAAGCCATCAAGAAAACTAGTGGCCTCTGGCTGAGATCTTAATTTTGTGGTAGAGAAGCTAACATTTGCTCCATTTGAACCATCTAACTTGGGTGACCTGAGATTCTTAACTTGGAAAACAGTTTTGCCGAATCCTGGGTCGCAAGTTCTTTTAGTGGGTCAACCAAACCTCATTTTCCACAGGGGCAGGATTTATTTGAGAACTAATCCTTCTTTTATGCCTAAAGTGGAATCAAAGTTTACTTTAAGCCAAACTATCTATCTCCCCATTTTATTTCCTGAATCTAAAAATAAGGGTAAAAGTATACATTGGATGTCCACAGACAACTTGCATAGTATATTGACAGAATCTTTGGATCAAATGTTTATTTCTTGTGAAGGTAAGAAGGGACAATCTGTATCAAAGCAGACTAATTCAAAATAGTTGTCTAAGGCTATTATCCTTTATTATACTCACCACAGCAAACCTATTCCTGGCAGGGTCAGGGTCCATTATTCCAGGGTCTTGACTTCATCTATGGATTTTAGGAAAGGGTTGAATTCTAGAAGCACTCTAGGAGCAGGAACCAGGTTCTCTGTATAAAGTTTTACAAATAATTATAAGCTTGATTCCTTCTAGATCAGGCTTTGCAAGGACCATTCTCCAGGGGCTCCTGGACTCTTTGCCTTCCATTTCCAAAATGTAGTAAGCTAAGGTAATCTATTCATGTCGCTAAGGCTACTGCAGCAGCAATCAATATGATGAACATTGTGCAGTTGTGTAAGTAAACTTACCATAACAGTAGATGTTTGAATGGTCATTGCTACAGTAGCCATTCCCTTCCCTCCATTCCCCTTGCTTTTGGTATTTTGTTTATGCCAGGGTGTGGTTATTTATTTTTTGTTCTTGTTGGCATTGTTCTTTCAGGGCTTATTATCCCTCTCTCTTTTGGCAAGGAAGCTCTGAAGGGCTTGGAGTTCAAACTTGTCTTTTAGTCAGCTCCGCTCAAGCTGCCTAACAATTTGGAAAGTTGAAAGGTGCCCTGAAGCACTGGAAGCTAGCTGGTTATAATAAATTTGGCAGGATATAACCCACAGAGCTAATGTTACGACAGCAGTAACCATTCAAACATCTACTGTTATGGTAGGTTTATTTACACAACTGTACTTTTTCTTACCACATAACCCCCCCCCTGTTTAGGAGCCATAGTGCTCACCCCCCTTTGGTTTTGATTTGTAGTGATATTTCAGCAACAGTTGCTTCTTCATGGCTATACTTCATTAGATAGAGTCCTTGCTGCTTGCGTACCATAGTCTAACAGCTAACTACTCATTTTACAAGTACCTTACACAACCCCTGCTAAAACAGGCATTCAAATTTAAGCAAGGTAAGCTGTGGGGAGTAAGAAAGAATGTGTTGGAGTTTAGTACTTAGGATGTTGGAGACACTGTGAGATATACAGTTAGGGATAAGGAAAGTGTTTGGGGATTAGGGTTAGGGAGTGCCTGGTATGTTTAGGTTTGCAAAGTGACTGGGAGGTTTAGGTTAAGAGAGCAGGGCTTGTGATTAAGAATACAGAGCAACTGGGAGTTTTAGGGTTTGGGTTCAGGAGCAGGATTTGTAATTAGGATTATGAAGTAACTGGGAGGTGTAGATTAAGTGAGTACAGTTTGTGTTTAGTAATAGGAAGCAACTGGGAGTTTTAGAGTTAGGCTTAGAGAACAAGGTTTGGGATTAGACTTTGGAAGCACATGGGATATTAAGGTTAGAGTTAGAGTTCTATCCAGAAATATATGTACATGTTGTAGGATTAAGTTATTGTGAAGTTGGTCATTTGTTATTTTGAGTAGGTGAGTACAAGTAGGTCAATGACACGATAATGGCATTCAATCTCTTTTTTTACTCATCATTGTGAATTTGATGCCACATTTCCCCTTTTAATCCATGTCTTCTCTTATGACTGAGGTTGCTGTTCATGGTCCAGTCACTAAATCTTAAATACCTGTACAGTTCTCAACCATAGGTCACTTCTTAAGCCACATTTGGCACCATCATATCTGCTTTCTTTTTAGTATATTCCAGTAGTAGCTGTTTGAAGGTCACATGTTGTATGGCACTGAGACTGAAAATGATTTAAGGATATTATGTCAAGTTAAACATACCAAGGGTCCTGTCTACAGGATAAGTTCTTGGTCAGAACAAATTAACAGCATAATGTATTTTTAATGTTACATGCTTAAGTAGATGGATCAAATTGCTACAATTGTTGCTTTATAGAAATGACCCTGGAGTAGTTTTTTGGCTCAGTTTATAAATGAGGATTAAAAGTATCAAACCCAGAACTACTCAGTGATGATTAACATCTCACTGTCTCAGCTGTCTCACCTACACTGTTGCAATAACTCACTTACTTTGTCCATTTTAATTCTAGATCATTATATTTTTATGATATAGTAGCCAATGGACATGCTGACAGTGAAATATTAGTGAGGCTCCATAAAGAGCAACTGGATAATAAATAGAAAATGCTAATCACTATTCATGTGTCTGTAAATTAGCAAACTATCCCTCTGAACGTAAGTGATGCTAGATTTTTTCTTTTGCTTAAGATGACTCATAAAGTATGAAAAGGGATTTCTGGTTACAAAACAACTCCATAAGGCTAGGTATTTCATATAACAAACCCCGTTTTCACTTAAGTTCTTGATCAGTTCAAGAAAGGAAAATATTTGGTTTAAATAGAAAGCAAGCAGTAAAACACATGATGCATGCAAATTAAAGCATCCTGTATTACATCACCAGGCTGCAAAAAACTTAAATGGCATGACAAAGTATTTTCAGAAGACATTTCAGTCATGACATTATACATTTTAACTGTTATAACATCTTTCATATCTGTCTTATCTGCTTTTTCCTTTTACATGAATGGCTAAAAAGAGTCTGAAGTAAATTTAAGAATTCTGTGGCTGTTTTAGTTTGTATCCAGTATTTCCTGTTTGCTGACATAAGCAATATTTATACAGGTATTTAGAAAGCATGTTTTAGATTCTTTTTCATACTAACCTAGACTCAGTTTACCTTATTTGCATATTATAAGTATCTTGTGTACTCCATGGCATCTGGTCAGCTGAAATTTATAAACAGAATTTATAAAACATGCCTTGTAGGTAGAATATTTAATCATACACAAACACATGTAGACAGACATGCATGCACAACACACATACACATAGTATATAAATATAGAAACAATATAAATAAATAAAAAAAACAGTCATGTTACTAATGCTCAGCGTCTAAAAGTAAATCTAATTAAAAAGCTCACACAGAAAGCAATGAACATTATTATGGTCTGAGGAAATAAAAGTCAAAGGATAAATCTAGACTGAGTCTTAAAATGCCTATCTAATTGTGTTACTGCATCAATTTTTGTAAATTTAAAAATCCATGGAAGAATTGTTTCATATCTTATTGCTGGCATTAATCATGTCAAGGCCTGAAATTCACATTTATTTTCTGGTATAAATATTTTTACTTTGTTAGAACTATATTGCCTTAAGGAATGCTGGCATACTGAAAGAGATAGGTTGTGTAAAGAATGAGATATTACATTTATTAAAATGATTTAAATGTAAGGAGCAGTGAAAGCACTTCTTCTGGTTCCTGCTATGTGTTAGACTTTTAATCATTGCTTCACAGAGGGTAAGAAATCTTCACTAATTTGCAGATCTGTCACTGTCAGAGGCTGTCTGAAGAAACTGTCCACATGAGGTGGTTATTAACACATGCACGCACACACTTTTCATGATGCAGCACATTCTGTGTGCCAAGGCCATTGCCATATAAAGGCAGTCCCACATACTCCCTAGAGATGCCGATTAACAAGTTGCTGCAGGTTAGTGACAGTGTTACCCTTAGTAGCAGAGCACAAATGACGAATGTAATAAATGATGTGAGGTATAAATAGATCAGCTATTCCTGCCTGGCTGGTGGTTACTGAGCATGAGACAGGAATATTAAATGATAGTGTCTGGTACATCATGAACTTTATAGTAATACAGCATTTACAATATGATATTTGAAGATTTTATTAGGAAGGACTTGTTATCTTTTGCCCTGGTACTGCTATATGCTTACATACTTAGGTCTCCTACATACTGCAGAGTTTCCCTCAGTGAAGTGATGGATATTCATATCATATCCACATGCTGTGTGGTATGTAAAACTGCACATGCATTGTTATTAGAGTACTTTCAGTAGAGCAGGATGCACTTGTTCCTTTGCCAAAATAGAGAACAGGCTGAGGGTTTTCAAATGGAATACAGTATGCTAAATTGTACAGTAGGGAGCAAATGTTGGTAGAAAATGTATATTTTTGTGTTACCTATTACAAAATCGAAGTAACAGAATTTTGAATGCCATCTGGTCAACACCATATGATTGAAGTTCCATAACATCGAAATTAAAAAAAAGTAAAAAAAAAAAAGTTTAAAGCAGGAGGGCAAGCTTCCCTGCACCCCACACCCCCCCACTACTTAAATATACCAACTCCGAGATTGCACTTTAAAGAACTATGGTGCAGAAAGGGAATATTTCCCTTTCCTACACTGTAGCTCAATCTCGGAGCTGGTATATTAAAGTAGCGGGGGTGCAGGGGGGCTTGCCCCCTTGCCTACACCCTTTACTTTTTCTTTTTACTATACTGCATTAAAAGAACTAAACTAGTTAGAACTACCCCACCATCCCACCATGAAAAATAATAAGCACTCCTTCAACCTGACGAGTTCTTAGTACAATTCTGCAGATTATACCCAGCAGCATCCCTTAAGATCCAATGATAAACAACACCATATTTCTATAGGTTCATAGGAGATTGCTAGGGTAATGGCATAAGGGCCCCTTATAAGCCTAGCCAATATAACCTGATTCAACCAAATATATGGCCCCTAGGGGTGGATTTATGCTGTGCATCATGTATCTTACAGATTCTACAAACCAAAAAATATGCAGAACACATCTTATACTCAAACTTGGTAGCAAAAAACTAGAACACACACCTTATAACAATCATGTCATCATTCAACCTCCACACATTCAGAACCTCTTTAAAGATATCCCTAGCTAATTCCTGGCTCTTTTCTTGCTCCACTCCAGGCTAGTCCCATCCTATAATCCATTTTTCATTTTCATCCAACCTCCATGTTTTAACCACAGTTTTATCTCTTAACCCACTTTCTTGCAGCCACTGTCTCCCTTCACTTCCTCCAGCTATAATCATTTTTATTTTACTGACCTACTATCCATGTCCCCTACCTTACTACAGTCTCCTGTTTCACTACTGAAAATCTTACTCACTTGCTATGTTACCAGCATGCATATCATTCAAATAAACATTTCTAATTTGTGAGTATCTCCTCTATAAACTCTGTATGAGTCTATATCACTTTGTTGAATTGTTATTCAGTGAATAGCCATTCATCAAACCTCTTTTTATCAAAGCTGCTATTCATCGAACAGTGAATTTTTCCTAGGGCAAACCACTGGTTGGCCACCATCCTGAATTTGCCCTTTTCCTCCACTGTAGTGCAATGTTGGAGTTGGTATACTTAATTGGGGGGATGTGGGGAATGCAGCCCCCCACATTGGTAGGTTTTAAATTTTATGTTTTTTTTTTTACACGCACTTAGTTGACCTACTGTTGGTTTGACCTAGTTAAAATTTTTCTTAAAAAGACATTTGATGATTAGCGGCTTCAATAAACAGAGGTTCAATGAATGGCTATTTGCTAAATAGCAATCCAACAAAGTGATATAGACCCACTTTAACACATACTTTCACATCATCACTGTCTTATCTCTGACACTTTTTTATTTGTTACCTTATTAATAACCCTTTTCTATCCTAACTACTTCCTCTTTTCAGCCATCTTGAATTCATGTATTTTCCAGTTTAAACAAAATAAGCTTAATTTTGCATATTGTATTGTATTATGCTTGTGAAAATGGTAACCTTTACAACTCTGTTATGTTATATTGTGCTTGTAAATATGACAGACCATATCAGATCTTTATATCTGCTATAGTCTACTGTTTTGTTTTCATATTTTGAGTGGTGCAGTGGTTAGTGCTGTTGCCTCATACCAAGAAGTTCGCTTCTCTGCTCGATTCTCAGCTAGGGTGGCTTTTTTGCAGAGTTTGCATGTCCTCCCTGCATTCATGTGGGTTTCCTCTCACATTCCAAAGACATGCAGCTAGAGCACTTCTCCCTAGGCCTCTGTTGGAAATGAGCTCTGTCCAAGTCAGACTTTCCTAACAAACAAATGTTAGAATGAATAATATGTTGGAGCTTTTCTTCTCGTCCCTCCATTGAAAACATATTATTATCAGTTAGACTTTCCAATGCTAATAAATAAATAAATAAATAAAGAATAGAGACAAAGGGAAGGAAAGGAAAAGAAATAAACATATGTATAATACAGAAATATGGTATATATTAATCATAATGTCAAATAACTATATAATACTAAAGCAGTACATTCATATATATTTATGCTGCCACTTACTGTCCACATGCACTGCAGAACAGGCCCTGTCCTGAGATGTGCTGACAGAAGGCCAGTGAATAGCGATCCTTGTTGTATATGCACAGACATGTTGTACAACTTGTGGGCTTGACTAATGCTGTGCCTAGCAACAACAATATTTGCAGGGTGATGCTACATATGTCTGTCATAGTATAGGTATAGTCAGAAAGAAGTTTAAACCTAGCATGTATACAACAATAACACTACAAAGGGCACATATACTAGTAAGCTGCATAACTCCGAGTTATATATTCATAATAGCAAATATGTAATGCATGCACCTTGTACGCCTCAACCTAGGCAGTTATTTCCTTTTATGGGGTCACAGTGTTTCATTCTAAAGACATGTAGCAGATACACCTAAGGGGTATTGTACAGCCATCCAAGCCCCAGCAGCTTGAATCCCACTACCTCACAGCCAGGGACCATGGTGACTGGTAGCTTGCATGGCTGTACTCTTATAGCTGAAGCTTGAATACTGTGTTTGAGTGAGATGCAGCAACCATGAGGAGAGAGTTGAGCTGCCACACCTCACCTGAATACAGTATTCTACTTCGGCAAGATTAGTGTAATTGTGGGGATAGACGTTCAGGCTGGGGTTTTAGGCAATGATCAGGAGGGGGCTCTATATTTGGGGAACAGCAAGAGAGTTTTAGAATTATCAAATAGGAGGGGAGCTTTAGGATTATGGATTGATCAGTGATGTTTGGGAGGGAGCATTAGAAATTTAGATTTAGGGAGTGATCAGGGAGTTGCCGTGATTAGGGTTTAGGACTGTGTTGAATTTTTGGGTTAGAGTTAGAGTTCTGGTAGGTCTATACAGTTAGGTATGGTTGGCTGGTGGGAGGGATAGATAATTTACTAGGATTTAGCTGTCAGGAGTTAAACATTTGCCAGTTATAGCAACTGACAGCAAGCAAGTGTGGGTCAATCTAGTGGCGTGCAAGCACTAGTAGTAGACTAATGTCTAAGACACATAATTCAATTATAATTCTCAAAATAAAAGAAATAATACATACCTTTACACCTAGAAAGGCTTTACAAATGCCTCAGATACAGAAGGCTGTCCTTCAGAATAGTCTACAAAGCTAGAAAAAAAAGATCATTAAGTTATATGCTCATAATTATACACATAAATAAATATGAACACCAGTATGGTATTGCAGACAAGGCAGATAACTTACAATACATTTTGGATTCCCTTTCTCTGTCTTCTTCTTCCCACCAGCTAAAAAGGTCAGGATGATACCTCACCTACTATAATGATGCTTGCACTGCTCACTAGAGCAGGGTATGGCAGTAGCATCAGAAACTGCTGTGGCAGGAGTGTGCCATGCACCCATAAAAGTCCCCATTCAGGTGTTCCTGGTGGTTCATATGCAGCAAATGAAGGAAAATCTGGTTTCCCTTACTACACCAGTGAGGGACCATGCTAAGCTCAGTGCTACATGGCTGTTCACCAGGTTGCATTTCAGAAAACTATGACAGGCCTCTCGTGGTCACGTCTGTTTACTTTTTCTACATATGCTGCAGATCATATGGCATCTTGTTAATGTATCATTTTAGCGTGGCCTATAACTGTGTAAACATTATGTAGCACACATAGTTTTGGCATGGTAGGGTTATTTTAAGGTAAGAAAACTGGCAAAGAAAGTATATAACAGGTGCATGTTGCTTAATTGTGAATGCTGTTTTACTCCTTAGCACTTCCATCAAACACTAAAGTAAATCTTTTTCCCCATGTCTGCATCTGTACCATTAAGCTGCCCTGACATGCTAATTGCACTTTGCAGGTGCTCATGTGAATGCACAAGTTTGAGAAGGACTCTTAGCAAGGCTTGGCTCACAGCTGGGATTCAGGGAAAAAAAAGCAGTTTTGGAACAGTTATTAGTTTCTGCTTGATTAGCATAGTTAACTTGCTAGAAACTTCAAATTTACATGATATAAACCCTGGAAAATGCCATGAACTTCATTGCATTACAGAGGATTGCAGGCAGACATTCTCCCAGTCTTATTGCAAGTAATGAGCATGTTATCTTACCGAAGGCCACACTAGTTTGTGCATATTAAAGGTTATTATTGCTGCCTTCCCCACTAAATGTTTGCTTAAAGATAATGTGCAATCAATTGTTGCACATACCTGCAGTCTTTCACTTTCTTCTGGGATGAGAAGATGACTTCCTGCTCTGCACATCCAGTTTATTGGATATTCTGTTGTTTCATTTTACTGTTATTTCTGGATTAAAACTTTGGCTCTCCACAGACTTATGAGGGCAATACTTCTTGTCTTTGCATCATCCTGCTTGTCACTTTGATGATGCAAAGTTGGATCTTTCCCGCCCTTCCTGCTAGGGTTGCCAACTCTGGAATTTGCCATTCCTGGACGCTTGATAGCTATCATCCTCAGTTCGTCGTAATGGCCAGTCAGGTTGTCATACTGAACCCCACAGGTTGTTTATGCTCATTAAAATAGAGGGAATTGAAATACTGAATGAATAACACATCAGATGATTTTGATTGATGGTATAACCTAGTGTTACTGACACAAGAATAGTCAAATATTATAGCACAAATGGCAATCGTCCATGAGTATAATAAAAACATATTAAATTTTACATTTCACTAGTCAACACAAATGATTAACCTGAAATGTGTTAAGTAACATCAATCACCAGAAAATGATTCAAATTCAATGTCCAGTGTTCGTGCAATTAATTATTAATCACTGTTTTGCTGAGAAGAGGCAGTTTTCAGTGGCTTGACAATCACTATGAAAAAACTCACAGAAATTAATGCATGACATGCTGAAATTTATCTTCACCATTAATTCTTCTTTCACCAAGTCTGTGTTTAGTCTGTTTCTGCTGTTGGACCAAAGTTTATTTATTATGCTGAAAACTCTTGTGCAGAAAGCATTTGAAATCGGAATTGACAGAACGTATGAAACAATGTGAAGCAGTCGAGTGTCATTCAGAGACAATACACTAGAAAACTTTATCCACCTATCACCGACCTGCGTCATTGACTGTAAAATGTCAATTCTAACTTTTCAAAGAGCGCAAAATTCTTCATACAACTTGTCAGTTTCAACAGTTCTGCATTTAATATGTTCAAGTGTTGTCAGCTTACCTTGCCACTGGATGTCACTGTCTAATGTGAGAACAGTAAAATGCTTCAAAAGGGATTCATCATAATTATACCATTTCTACAAATATGAGAGACCAATCAGAAAATGAGTTGCTTCCTGTTCAAATTTTCATTTCATTTCTGTAGTTGCAGCATCAGATTGTAGTAGTTGATAGGCCAAAAAACCATCAAATTTGTCACTTTGACGTTGTTGCAGCTTGCACTTCACACTTTCCATAATGGAACGCAATTCAGTAGCTGTAGTTGCATTCGACTCCAAGCGTCAGATGGCATCATCAACAATATACATCACTTTGTGAATCAGAGAAAGTGAACACTGAGGTAGAAAATTATCACTGTCACAAGAAAACCCAATCCTATAGTAATGCTGCAAATTTGTCTTGACCTTCAGATGTAAAGTAAGACTTTAGTGCTGGCCAGCATAACAGCAATCTGTCAATAGCAGGCAGCAGGCTTAACCAACATGCAGGCAAATGACATAACAGTTCACAGTATTCCATTCACAAAAAATTGAATTCCTTAAAGTTCGTCAGATTTTTTGGTCAATGTTGAGAATTAATTCTAAGTTTTGATAACAAATGATTCAACATCAAAACTAAACACCTTTAATCCAAACTTCACACAGTTGTTGAGGATATGGCATTTGCAATTTGCCTGTATCAAATTTTTGTTTACAACATGCAACTTCTGAAATACTGACATATGTTTCTCCAAAGTTTACAGATGCATTGTCTGCACTGTATGAGGTGACCAAATCTAAGCACAGACTGCAATAATATTTTTAATTCTATTGGCAATTGCTGTACTGGTTTCATCATTATCTTGATAAAAATCCATGAGTCCATTCTTGTTACCTTTAGTTCTCGAGAAGTAGCGAACAGTCGATGTAACTTCTTATTGCCTTTGTTCTAAGCATCCGATCCAGTTCTAAACTAATGAGCAGATTTAACAGCATTGACGCAAAATTCCAATGCTTTCGGACCCAGTATGTTTTCAACATAACTTGTTAATTTTGTACGGCCACAAGACATTTTAGAAGCTATGGTTGAATCAGGGAATAGTTTTGCCATAAGCCTGTTGCCACAGTCCTAGCTATTATAGCTGCGGTGATGTATAACACAACGATAAATAGTGGTTACTTCTACTGCAATAGCACTGTTTTCTTCTGCCATATTTTTTTGAACAAAAAACAGAGAAATTGCTTGAGACTGCTTTTTGTGTCATTATCACATTCTTGTGCTTGGGTGACTCGGCATGTGTTGCAACAACCTTATTCCCCTCATATTTGACAGCAAAGAACTGACAGAGTGCGCAGTTTGCCATGTGATCATCAATTTTTGCCAATCATGAATAATCCTCAGTGATCCAATCTTGCTTGAAAACATGCAGCCTTCTCTTCTTTCTCTTAGGAGTGTTAGTTTTATTTGAATCAGAATTATCCAAATCTGTTGATTCGGATTCGTTACTATTACTAAAGTGTTCACTAAATTTCGAACACAAATACCATAATTAACAGGTACTAGCATCTAGTGATAAAAAGAAAAACAAACGTTTTTACCACCAAAGATTATAAATAGGGGTACAGGACATTTTGACCCAGCCATTTTGACTATGTCTGTTTTGACCGACTGCTTTGACTCCAGCATTAACAGATTCCAAAACTATATCTGTAAAACTTTAAATATACGGATCTAACATTAACAAAGTATAAAAAAACAGAACAATATCTACAGAATAAAAGATCCATTAAAACTTCATATACATTATGTAAACATTAAAATCTGCTAGATTCAACAGCAAAACTGTCAGTAGTACATGACAGTATGAGATTAAATCAAAGAATATGAACCATAGACAAAGAATGTATTGCCATCATGAAATCTTAGCTAAAATACTTGCTTGAAATGATTTTACACAGAGAATGCATTGCCAGCATTAAGTCTTGAGTTCCTTCTTGTGCTACTATTATGAGATGCAAGTATGATGCATTGTTATTAATAAAGCAAAATAAATATAAAGTAGAATTTCATCACAGCACACTAAAAAATGTGACTAGTGCTACCTGCTGGTCCCCATTAAAATATCAATAATAAAATTAGTGTCAAATCATAGGGGGTCAAACTGTCTTACTTCCTATAAATAGAAGTTACTTACAAACCATTGCCAGCTGTTGTGTCAAAGCCCCAAAGAATGTAAAACAAATTGACTGTGGTTTTTATGGTACCTACCATTTTCAAAAACTGCTAAAACTATTGAACAGCATTTCACTCCAACATTTTTTAAGTTGTTTAAATTTTGATTAATATTTACTGCTATCTGAGTCACCTGACTTGCATTAACTTGCACGACTGTACTGTTCAGGAGTATAGGATTATGGAATATGATTCCGTTGGTTGGTATGTTAGGAACGAATGTGCGTTAACATTAATTATGGCAATATAGAACCAAATTCCTGGACAAATCTCGTCCTAATCTGGACACTGGATGGGAATCATCAATTCCTGGACTGTCTAGGTGAATCCTGGATGGTTGGCAACCCTACTTCCTGGACTAGTAGGCTGTGTCTCTTTCCTATGGTTTTTTTTTTTTTTTTTTTTTGCAAGAACATAAACATCATGTAAATTCTTCACACAAGGTATTTACAGTATGCCTATTAATGGAATAGATTTTGCATTAACATATATTTTCCAGGCAAATGAATTATAAACTATAAAGTTCTAATATCTGACAGTGCCCAACTGAAATCCTCAATGATTTACTAGAAAATCAAAAGTTTAAAAAAGGGACGGGCAAAGTACAACTATAAGGCAAAATCAGGAGCTTTCTGTAAAAATCATGGACAGAAGAAAGATTTGATGACTGTGCAATATCAGAGAGAATTAAGAGTTATGAACTTTGTGATCCATATGATGCACTTGTGTGACAAAGAAACAGAAGCAGCCTTTTCATTTGCTTTCACATAAAAGGAAACACAGAATGAATGGGGGGGTTGAAGACTGGATTAACCAACAATGTGCAACTAACTTTGAAATTGAAAATTAGACCAAAAACACAAGTAAAACTATCTCTGTCTGAAAATCCTCTCTCCATAAGCCTTTCACCCTCTTGCTGACTAGGCAATGGACTCTGCTGATCCAGATATGATGTCAGCACATCAGCAAGGAAGCAGAACATCCAGCAGAGTAATCAATGAGGGAAGAGCATGTTGTGGTTACAGAGGGAATATTTTGGAAAAGATCTTCTTTAAAAAGAAAAGTGAAAATGAAAACTTAAATGACAGAAATGCAGCTGAGCTAAGTTACTACTGAGGTAATGCAGTTTGAAAACAGATAGACTAATTTTGTCAGTTTGCACAATCTCTAAATCTTCACTGAAACTGTGTGTGTTGAAATATGTGTTAGTGTTGCAACATAGAGGCATGTAGAGCACTGTGAGATGCTTCAACTATCAGGGGGAATCTTGCCACAAAAGGATGCAGGTGTATGAGCAAAAATGCAATACATACCACAGCATATGTTATGAATACATTACCTTGTCATCTTTAGCAATTATACAGGTGTCAGATGTGCATATATTTTGTTGTGTGAGCCATGTACAGGTCTCTAATCTACTTTACTAGGTAGGCCATGACCAGGCCTATGCTACTCCTGCACTTTACAGCAGAACTATGCTGCAATGCCAATGTCTCAATGTCTGTGATCCAGCAAATGTGCTGGGCCATCATTTAAGGAAAGGCTAACAATATCACAGTCCTTGCTGAGCTGATAAATGTTTGATGAATTGTACATAATGACCTGCAGGAGTGCATATTCCATATGAGCGACATCATGGACATACTGCATAGGCAGTTTGGATAAACCAGGTATCCCTGTGTATGCAAGCATAAGGCATATACACCTCCCATGGCTACTCTGTCCCTGTCTCTGTCTCTATTGATGGGGGCTACCATGGGGGGGGACAACTATCAGGCAACTGTAGTACCACCACTATCTCTCTCCTATCCAGTGCGGAGAGTAAGTGTGTAAGACGATATCCATGAAGGTTTGTATCTCAGTGATGCATGGTATGGATGACAGATCACATTCACACAGCAGTTCTTCCTCTAGGCAAGATTTGGATAGTGCCAGTCACTCTCATATGAGAGAGTATTCCTGTGGGTGGGGTATTAATTGCTTGCACACACACACATCTCCTGTGGGTGCCATGGGCAAGTCTGTAGGTCCTCACCACAATACCACAATATCTGATGAGTCTGATTCCTAAGACACATGCATTAATGCATCCATAAGATGTAGCTCCACACACACATTCCCACAGCAGTGATTACAGCAATCCCTACCTGCCTACTGCAACCTAGTTTCCCCTCCTCCATAACTGGCTACTTTTAACCATGACAATACACATACGTTTTCCCATGGATGACAATGGTCACTGTAGCCCTCCCTATCTGTGCAGATAATGATAACTGTGTCCTGCCACATATATTCTATAACTTGTCTACCCTGTGATCAATGGTCAGTGTTGCTGGTCTATGCATGGTAGAACACAACCTGGGTGAAAGTTTCCATGCATCACTTCTAATTTTCTCTATACTGCTTTAGTTGGGCCGTAATTATAAACTAGCTACTGCCTCTTAGCCAGTGCCATGCATAATGTGCCAGCCTTCACCTGGCATAGTATTACTCTTTGCAGCTAGCTCATCCCCAAGATCCTCATCAGTCTCTTTCACTACTGCTTGGTGTGGGACTTCTTGCTCTTGAATACGTTTGCACTGCTAGAACTGTCAGTATAAAATTATGTGATGTAAGATAACACCGACAGAAAATATCTTGGCTCCCTATGGAAATACCAGCAGCCATAATGTGCTGACAGAACAGAAAAAAAAAATAAAGATTGGAAGAAAGGGAATATTCTGGGAAATGGCCATCTCAGACTTGGTATGTATGAGTCTGTTTTTTCAGCCATTCTGTTTCCATGTTCTGGGACTCGATCTAGCAGGTACTGACATTTCAGATGATTACCAAATATTCCACTACACATGTCAGTGTCATACTGCAGGGCACTCCCATACATATCCAGCAAGTGGAATTGGGCCTTCAGCCAGCCAAACCCACATTCAGTGATAACCTGGGTTTGTGAAGCAATATAGATGTAGCCAGTTTCTGCCACAGTATGGAGATTTCTTATAGATGTCATTAACTATGCCTCCAGGGCATATCCAACATCACAGATAAAATGCCACTGAGTAAAATCATCCTACACAAATCACTAATAAAGGTCAAATGTATGCCATATATGGAAGTTGTGAATACAGAATACTATGTGCTTTACAGTCCATCTGATTATATTTCGGGAGTGGAAATCCTTACTATCTTGGCTGTTCCTGAGGTGGGACCTTTATTGCAATGTATGTGCAGTCTCTGGCCCCCAGTACCTCAGGGAAATAAGGTATGTAATTAAAAGCCCTCACAGTGTTTGCGCTTTCTTCTGTGTATGCGGAAACCACATATGTTCCCCCATATACTCCTCAAGAAACTGGTGCGGTATCCTTGAGGCAGATGCCTGGGATACAGCCACTGTATCCCCCATCCATCAGTGACAGATCCCTATATCTAGTATTTGCAAAGTCACACATACCTTGGGATACAGAGGGATATGTACTGCCTGCCACCCCTTGGGTCAGCAACTGATGGTAGCAAATCTTGACCAGTTTCTGCATGCTAACTCTATCCACATCATAGATGTCCACAATTTCAGTGTCATGGAGGTTATGGCATAGGCAGGGACAGATCATGCAGCACAATTGAGAGTAAAGACACACAGCAATGACTACCAGCAGCAAGTAGAAATTGTTGCACATATCAGTTAGTTAATATTGTGGCCACCTCATACATCATTTTGTGATTCACCTCACTTAACTCCAGGACTTTACAACAGGCAATAACTCTGGAGCTAGTCCCTCTATATGTTGAAAGTATGTGTGTGTGTATGTGTGTGTGTGTGTGTGTGTGTGTGTGTGTGTGTGTGTGTGTGTGTGTCCGTCCATCCTCCACTCACTTTTCCCATTTTGCACACGTAGCCAGGGTGTCATTTCAACAGTGACAATCATCTCAAGCCAAGGTTTACACCACCGGGTGGCTAGCCCTGCCAAGGTAGTTTGTCCATACCACTCACTCACACACTCGTACCTAGGGCCAATTTAGAGTGTCAAATTCACCTGCTGCATGTCTTTGGAATATAGGAGGAAATTGGAGCACCCAGAGGAAACCCATGTGACTGCAGGGAGGACATTCACATGCAGAATCCGCACAGAAGGCACCCCAGCCGAGAATCGACCTGGAAAACCTTTTATTGTGAGATAACAGCACTAACCGCTGCGCCATCACAGCCACCCGAAATCTATGAATATATATATATATATATATATATATATATATATATATATATATATATATATATATATATATATACACACATATAAGAAGAGATATATACATATATATACATATATATATATATATATATATACATATATATATATATATATATATATATATATATATATATATATATATATATATATATATGCACACACACATACATATGTATATATCTCTCTCTGTGTGTGTGTGTGTGTGTGTGTGTGTGTGTGTGTTTGTGTGTGTGTGTGTGTGTGTGTGTGTGTGTGTGTGTGTGTGTGTGTGTGTGTGTGTGTGTGTGTGTGTGTGTGTGTGTGTGTGTGTGTGTGTGTGAATATATATATATATATATATATATATATATATATATATATATATATATATATATATATATATATATATATATATATATATATATATATATACATATATAAATTGGTGCTTGGATAAAAGGGAATTTGAATGACAGATTTGACTTAAAGCTTATTGGAAACCTGGACTCAGTCAGACATGCTCCATTAAGAGCATACTTGATTAAAAGAAACTGGACCATTAACATTTTTACTGAAATTAACTAAAGGCAACACTTTTTTTATTATATCATGGCTATACATGATGAGTTTAATTTTCATTTTTATCTTTAGTACTAGATGTTTCATTTTATAGGTATATTTTTATTCATAAGTAGTTTAAGCTAGACTTTTGATTTTTACTTTTCTTCCTTTATAAACCTTTTAATTATCTGAGGATTATTTCAATGTTAAGTTGAGTGATTCACAATTTGATATGTCTAATCAGTAGTGTAAACTATAACGGTAGTACATGTTAGCACAACAACATCTGAGGAAGCCCTTCACTTCATTAACAGAAATGGTCGAAAGCTTTTTATAACAATAATTTTTTGGTAAGCACAAGTTGAGGCACATGATTTTACTTATCGCAACTTCTTTTATGTATATGTATGTATATGTATGTAGCTATGTGCATTTTGGTATGTATATGTGTCTGTGTTTGTGTATGTGAATGCATGTCTATTTATGTAAATGTATTTAGAGATCTCTGTATATGTGTATATGCGTGCATGTTTGTATTTGTATGTATACATTTATATATGTATGTATATATAAATATAGATATAGATTAGATATATAGATAGCTACACAAACATGCAGACACACACACACACACACGCACACACATATATATATATATATATATATATATATATATATATATATATATATATATATGTATATACGGGAACACTATCTCGAAATACTGAAATGTGGAATTTCCGTATCTCAAGACTATAAAGCCGAATATTGAAAATAGAGAAAGTTCGAATTTGCGGTTATGGAGTTACGCTATGTTGTTTCTGTGTTTGTGTGTTGACGGTGCACGGTGCTGTGTGTGGATCTAGGTGTTATGTCAGATAAGTGAGTGTTTTGTAAGGGTTTTGACTGGGAGGTAGAGTGTATGTGATTATGCTGATATGTTTGATGTGTGTGTTACGGACTGGAGAATGTGCGTGTGTGAGTTTGCTTTTGTTTCTTGTATGTGCGATCTTGGATTTAGTATATATAAGTAGGGGGGTGTGAGGGTGCAGGGAGGCTTGCCCCCTGCTTATTTGTGTATGAGTTGTGTATGCGTGTAGTTTTGTGTTCTAAATTGTGATGTGGGTGTTTGATGTTTCTATGTTTTGTGGATTCGGTTTCATGATCTCAAGATACTGAAATTTGATGTTTCAGTATTTCGAGATTATGAGGAGAATCCATATACACACACACACACACACACACACACACACACACACACACACACACACACACACAAACGTGTGTGTGTGCATATATATTTACATTTATATATGTATATGCATGTGTGTTTGTGTGTAAATATGTATAATTTATATATGCAGTTTACATATTCTTTTGGTTTATCTTGATGCTGTCATTTTTGTGTGGCCCATCTCTGACCCATTCCATTTCCCCAGGCGCATGTGGTCTGAACCTGGGAATTTTCCCACTTGCACACACATCTTCACACTTGTTTTTTTCTTTTAGCTTGTCTTGGTACCAACCCCCAAAGGCAACTAACTTTTCTTTTTCTTTCTCAAATACTTCCTTGACTCACACAAAGTTGATAAGTTCTAATTGTACATCTGCCCTTAACAGCATAATTCTTTTTTGAATTTGGATAGTCACTGTGATCCTTCCCTCTATCATCTCAGTATTTCACACAGACGTGAATCCCAATGCCATCTGTTTTACATACCTGACAATCTCTTACAGCAAGAAATCTGTCTGGACAAAGCTATAAACAATGGGGGGACAAAGGCCCACAAATAAGGACATTTTGAATAGTGCTCTTAGAAACTTAGAAAGTTAATAGAATAACAGGTTTTGCATTAGCATTCATTTTCTGAAGAGTATGAAGTTTGAAACTGAAATACCTGTCACCCATCACATTGATTAACAGCCAGATACACATTGTTTTTGTACTTAGATACAGTAAACAGCACCAATCACAAGGAAAATGCAAACAAGGTATGTACATCTATTCCAGTCACTGTCGCTGAATGAAATCTGTTTATGTGTTCTTGGATTATTGTTGTCATTATAATTTACATGGCTTTTTAAATGGAAAATTGAAAAGTATACATTACTTGTTACTTATATGTGAACTTATATCTGACAAAGCTCAGACAAGAGTGAGAGCACTCATCTCTTGTTCTTATTTACATTTATTATTTACTTTATTTATTTACATTTGGTTACCAGGAAAGTCTGAGTGGGTGAAAAAAAAACATTTTCAGTGAAGGCCCGGGGAGAAAATTTCGCATGTATCTTAAAAGTACATAACCGCATACTATTACAGAAATTATACAGTAATCAATAACATTTTTCAGACAATATACATATTGCAAAAAACAAATTAACAGAGACAAAGTATAAATTAACACAGAACCAGCAGGTACAGTTTTTTTAAGTAACAATTCAATTAAATATAACAATATTAAGAAAGTTTAAATATAGCTATTAGTCAGAAAGAGCTAGGATATCAAGAACAAGCAACTCTACAGCTACTAATCCTGGACTAGTATAGGTACAAAGCCAAGAATCTTTAAGGAAACTTTTTAGGTAATTTTTAAACTTTTGGGCATTGGTAGTAGTTCTAAGAGGAAGAGGAAGTGAATTCCAGACTTTTGCTACATAGTGGGATAATAGGGAATCACCAGCAGTGTTGACTGGTTTGCTCACTTGTAGGAGTGATTTATTTTCAGATCTAAGACTGCATTTGTAACATAAGGTTTTAATATGTTTAACAGAGCTGGAATTTTTTTGGCTTGATATAATAATTTGTGTGCCATGATTAGTTGATTGTATAATAATAGTTGTGGTAGTTCGAGTCAAGATAGTTTTTATAAGGAGTAACAGTAGTGTGCCTGATGTGGTGAGTCAGTAGCAAATTTTGCTTTATTGTTGTAGCATATATCACTTTTCCTTAAGTCTGCCTTTTTTACATTGACAAGAATTGGGGAGGCATACAGCAAGGTTGACAGGAGATGAGTTCTAGAAATAGAAATCCTAAAAGTATCAATTAGGAATTTTTGTTCCTGTATAAGATACCCAGCGTTTTGTGAACTTTCTTGATTGTTTGGAATATATGTAGATCAAACTGTAGGTTGTCATCAACTATAATACCAAGTAATTTTGCTTGAGGTTCAGAGATGATTTTTATATTATTGCCAGAAGTAATATAGAAGGTGGTAGGGATGTATGAGTGTCTAGTAGGTTGGATGATCATAAGCTTTGTTTTTTGGGGGTTAAGTAAGAGCTGAGATTTAGATATCCATAATTCAATATCAGAGAAGGATTTCTGGGTTAAGTCTTGGAGGTGTTGAAGTGTATGTGCAGCACATATAAGTGTTGTGTCATCTGCATATTGGATAATGGAAGCTAGTGAAGTAGCAGTACTAAGGTCATTTGTAAAGATACTGAAAAGTAAAGGGCCAATGATTGATCCCTGTGGGACCCCTAATGTAATAGGAAGAAGAGGAGAGAGGTCATGCTGCCATTTTACTAGTTGTTGGCGACCATTTAGATAACTATGAAACCATATGAGAGCAGAAGGACTGAGGTTTAATTTGGAAAGGACAGTTAGTAATTTGTGGTGGGAAACTGTATCGAAGGCATTGGACATATCAAGGAAGACAGCTGAAATTATTTTGCCTTCATTTCTAAGTTGATTAACAATGTTAGTGAAACTTAGAAGAGCAGTTATTGTACTGTGATAAGGTCTAAATCCATGCTGGAAGTTGGTTAGAAGGTTATTGGTAGTAAGCTATTGGAGAAGTTGAGAGTGAATGCATCTTTCAAGGACTTTTGCTAGTGGGGACAAAATGGCAATGTAGTCTTACTTAGTAAACCATGGTTTAAACAAGCAGTACCAGCTTGAATCCTGTTTTCTTGTTTTAGTAAGAATGCAAGGTGATCTTTAACACAGATCTTACATTCATATTTATGACAACAGTCTATTTTACAAACTAGTAAACAGTGCATAGCAGACTAATAACCAAAATAAAAAATGCTGTGGAGTCACTTAGATAGAAGAATACCCCAACCATTCCAAAAACAGGGAAAACAAAAAAATGACCAACACTGGTAGTTACTATTTTAATAAAAAGAAAAAAGATAGAGTAAGTGCTTTTGTTCCATAACCCAGAGCTCTGTGTACAAAATTGTTTAAGCGTAGGGCAGTGGCATGTAAATTGGATCGGGTGAAAAATAAAGAAAATAACCTGAAATAAACATTCTAACCAAAATCACTATTTTGCCATTATACTCAATGGCAGGCAGAAGACAACATGGCCAGTGAATAGTGGTTGCTAAGGGGGGAGGCTCAGTGTGGGACTTGTAACTATACATCAGCAGGCAATCCTATGCAAATGAGGGGAATAATACTGAATTCCAGATTTCCCCTCAATGCTAGTCAGCACCCAACAGTGTAAGTGCAGGAATAGCTTGGTGCAAGCCTAGGAGTTAGCTGACATCATGGGGGGTGTGGCAGTGGATTGGAACCCTGTGGCTCAGGTTTGCCCTTAGCTTAGCAGAGCTAAGCAAGAGGGTGTATCGGAGGCTGCCTAGCAGTCTTTACATTGCCTAAATGGGTGTGTGCACCACGCACCAGACTTTAAAGGGAAAAAAAAAGTAAACCAGGAAATAGCAGCTCTGTGCACATTTGAGCACTGTGTTTCTGTGGTGCACCCCTGGGCTGAAACAGAAAAGTAATGGGAAGGGAAAACAGTAGTAGGAAGGTAATCAAGGAGAACTAGCATAGCTGGCGGGTGAAATGTATCAGAACCAGCCAATTACACAGGCAGCAGACCATCCCAGCCCAGAACACTACTATAAACTATGTAAACACCTTTCCCTCTGTTTTTTTTCCACATACTTTACACCACCGGTGTATACACGTGGGGAAATTTTAACAAACAAAAACAACAAAATGATAGGGGCTGCAGTAGCTATAATACATCAACAGGTAAAAGAGGCTGAGGGTGGTGAGGATGAGAATGCTGTCGACCAACCCACAGTGAGAGTGTACAAACCCAGGGTAATCTACCAGGGGCTACATGAGCTGGAGAGAGTGGACCTCTATAGGGTGGACAGGGACCTCCTACAGCAAATTGTTGAGCTGTGCTGGCCATGCCTGACACACAGAAGTAACAGAGGGGAACCCATCACAGTGGATACCAAGGCATGTGTAGGCCTAAGTATACTAGCCACAGGTACCTTCCAAAGGCCAACTGGAGATATCATGGGGATCTCACAGGCATCAGTATACAGGGTACTCCACCAGTTCCTGGATGCCATGTCAGCACATGCCGGTGAGCACGTATATGCTGGTTACCCACTGGAGCCGTGGCTGATGACATCCATCAGAAATGCACACACACCCGAACAAGAACTCAATAATGAGGGGTTCCCTATTACAATCTCAAAGTTGCACTTACCCAAATACATAAATGCCGACATGTCTTCATTGAACCGGGTAAACATCGATCATCCTGAAGAGCAAAATCCAAAACATCGAATCGACATGGTCGGTCCTTCCATGGAATAGCTTTGTAAGATAAGTTCATGATAGTTACGGACCTTAGGGTTAGGGTGCGAGTTAAGGTAAGTGCATAGATGGTAATGTATGTGAGATTTAGTGTAGGGTTAGATGCAAGGTTTTGTTATGTGTATGTCTGTGGATTATTTAGTTTGTTTGGGTATAGCTTGTTAAGGTAATTGTGTGATAGTTACGGACCTTAGGGTTAGGGTGTGGGTTAAGGTAAGTGCATAGATAGTGGTATATGCAAGATGTAGTGTAGGGTTAGAAGTGGGGTTTAGTTTAGGGTTAGAAGTAGGGTTTTGGTTAGTGTATGTATGTGTTTATTTAGTTTGTTTGGACAGGTAGTATGTAGCGGGTGGTGGGGTGGGACAACTATGATGGTTCGAGCTTTTGAATTTTGCGGTTTAGGGTGTTCGGTGTTGTCACTGTTTGCGGAATATGTGTCAGCTTTTATGTAGTCGGGTTAATAGGGCATTCGAGCTTTCAATATAGACCCATAAGGAGGTACATGCACCGACCAGAATTATAACAGAGCATGTATTTGGGATGCTCAAGTCATGGTTCCCATGCCTGGACACATCTGGTGGAGCCTTGCAGCACTCACCAGCTACATGTACTCAAATTGTCATCGTATGTACCATGCTACACAATATGATCCTGTGGAAACAGCTGCAGCAGGAACAGCACGGGGCAGGGCCACACAGCACCCCACCATTGCCAAGGACTGTACAGGCACAGAGTGACTCAGAAGAGGAACAACCTGATCCTGCCCCAGTAGGCAGAAGGAGGCTTGCCCAGTATGCCCAGGCCTTGCAAAGGGGGCAAGGCATAGCACATACACTGACACAGTAGGGACTCAGGGAATGACATCTCTCTCTCTGACTCGCACATTCAGGAAAAATGATGCCAAACATGGCACTACTTGTGCTCAACCATGTATAGGGAGTGTACTATGTGCATGCGACATAAGCAGCCCTCCAGCACCATCCTCAGTACTGGCACACCCACAAGGTAAGTCACTCTTCTTACCAATTGCCGAATGCAGTAGTATGTGTTGTTACTTGTATCTATGGTATAGATGTGAGCATGCAAGGGAATCGGGTGGCTGAATGGGATGCCAGAAGATAGTAGACACCTATAGTGGCAGCATAAGATCTGTAACAAATACTGGTGTCACCATAGTAGTCAGTACTACACATGGTGACAAAACCCACTGCAGAAAATATGCTGGGCCACATGTGTGTCCATATGACATACAAATGCCAGTCAGGGAGGTTCACATACCCAACAACAGTCTCAGCCAGCAGGACAGGTGTAGAAAAACACAAACAATAGCTGTGCTAACGTCTCTGAATGATGACTATGGGTAACCTCCTCCCAAGGCCTACACAGACAGACTACATCAGGTCACGCAGTGGGATGTTAGTTCTGAATGGTAAGAAGTCAGAAACTGATATGTAGGTCAATCAAACCTAAGACCTGTAGTACACTGATATGCCTCTAGTCAGCATGATAGGTTAGAATACAGAATGAACTGGAGTACCTGACATATGAGTACAGTCATAGCAAATGTGTACAAGAGTCAGGTGTGCCCCCCCCAATCCTATGTAGAAATGTAATAACAGTCAGGTGTGCCTTCCCAATCCAATATAGAAATGTAGAAACAGTCAGGTGTCCCCTCAATCCTATGTAGAAATGTAAAAACAGTCAGGTGTGCCCCCCCAATCCTATGTAGTAATGTAGTAACAATCTGGTGTGTCCCCCAATCTAATGTAGACACATTGTAACAGTCAGGTATGCCCCCCAATCCTATGTAGACATGTAGTAACAGTAAGGTGTGCCCCCCAATCCAATGTAGAAATGCAGTAACATGTATGTGTAGGTATAATACCAGTGGAGCACAGATGACCTGAGGTGGCCAAGGTAGCAGGATAGATTGTAGTATTTGTACAATATGCAGGCATGCGTGTGTTAGGTTGGTGTGTGTTTCATATTGTGTGAGAGTGATCAGGATGTATGCATGGTGAGGTTTGACCTGGTGGCCATTGCCCAGTATAGCCGATGACAGGGCCAAGTCCTCATAACTGCAGTGCCAAACACAATGCTCCCCAGTATAACACATACTAGCAGTAAGCCATTGTAAATATATGGAGGTAATATGTGTCACCATATGAAAGATGGACATGGCATGACTGTTGGGCCAGATATACAACCAATACACAGGGGAAAGTACCCCAGACAGACAGTGTAAAATGTGTAATCATAAAATGGACACACCCTTGGAATTGTACATACAGGTTTGCATCACATTATCTGGGCTTGTAGTAGGGAATACCGATGTCGTCTGGCCAAACACTTGCAGATCACAAAGGTCATAGGAATGATGTATTGAGAATCAGCTGATGTCCCTGCACAAGCCAGCATAAGTGGAATGCCCCATGCATATCTGTGAGTCAGATGCAAGTAGTGTCCATAGCACACATGTACTCAGATCACCCAACCACCACCCACAGGTACCTCTCCAGTCTTATCCCTGCTGTTGGGAATGGGTACAATATGATCCCCACCTGTGTATGGCAAAAGCGAAAGAATGCAGCATGCAGTGCAGGTGTCCCATGCAGGTGTGTCCCTAGCTGTAAGCAGCACCCTGCCAGCATCTGGACTACCTGATCAACACTGACATAACATATTGGTATTAACACCTAGCACACCTACCCTGTCACCCCTGGGGAATATACTGTATGGCAGTCTGGTACTGTAGGACTGACAGAATGCAACGGTCTGCTACAGCTGGCCTGCATCACTACCAAATGGCCTACAGTCCTCTGCCAAAGGTGTGCATCTCACCTGTACTGCCAATGTATGTTATGTCATAGACTCCCAAATAAAACAAAACACAGTCCACAGAACCCCTATGCATGGCTATGTGGACAAACTACAGTAACATGTCCACCATGTCCCACTGCATGAACTGTGGACCAATACCAATACACTGCTGTGATGAGGTGATAACTATAGGGAAAGTATCAGAGAATATTTGCATAATGTATGGAAGAGGATAGAATAATAGAAGGGGGTGGGACCATGGGTAGCATGGAATGTGCGAAGTCCAAAACACAGCCATGTGTACATACTGTCCCTGACTGCAAACACAAAAATGGGTGGCTACAAACCTGCCTTTACACCACAATAGGGGGAATGTCCTGAATTATGACCCCTGCCTCTGGGTAACTTGTGTGAATCTGTACAGTTGTGAGGTATTGCCACAGCAAGATAAGGCCATACTGTCACTTCGATAGATGTACAAGTATGGGATCCTCTGCCACCACTGTACCAAGGTGCTGAACTGATTACACAGACCCAGCAGCAAGTGTCTGCAGCTCCCCCTCCAGAATGGCATTAGTTTGCAGGAATATGTAGGTGTTTGACCACAATACTGGAAACAACTGCATTCACATTGTGTTCTCCAGGACATTGCTGTGAGCAAAAATATCTATCTGACAGTACTTGAGGACAAAAAAAAATCAAAGTGTATAACACTACACGTCTGAATATCTCTACTAACACCAGGACCATGTAGCAGAAGCAACACAGACACAATTACTTACAGTACCCACTATCCCTTTCCCAGTTTGACTCCATGTTGCCAACTGATCTACAGATATCCTGCAAAAACATTTTGCTAGCTGTAGGTGTAGAACACAAGAGTCTGCACTGGAATACAATCTACCTGAAATAGATCCACACATTCAATACAGAAGGGCATACTGGGCATGCTCCCACACTTAAACAAATGAAACCCATGTCTGGCAACAACAGTGGGCCATACATATCTGACAGTTGCAGATGTTAGTGCATACACTGTTCAGTATGCATGAGTCATGCTTTGCACACACATTGGATAAGAATACACACATATATCCAAGGACAACACACTATAATATTCCAAAAGTGCACATACATAGATGTGTGGAAGAGAGTGACAGTGACAAAGAGCCTTCCATCATGAGGCCTGTCCCACCCAGCACACTGCCAAATGGCTACAACCACAGGATGTGTAAATGTCACTCACAGTAGAAATTAGCCACTGGCATCCATCAGCATTATAGACTCTGTGGTGCTAGTGCTAACTGTGCAACATGACTGTACAAGGCAGTAGTCATCTAGCAGTTGTATACATGTACCTGAGGAATATAAACCTGTGTGTGCCTGAGTGTGTTGTGTCTACCTCTAGATGAATGGGTTATGGCCCATGAACACACACTTGCCTCCTCATGGCCCTATTATGGCAAGCCTGGTGATGTCAGTCACTGTGAAATACACCTTTGGGGAAAGGGAAGCCCAGTAATCTCTGTGGCACATCCTATAACTGCATAATGCTGTAGTGTGATAAGATAGTTAGGTAGGAGTTCTAATCACAAACATGGCAACTGTGTGTGTGTGTGTGTGTGTGTGTGTGTGTGTGTGTGTGTGTGTGTGTGTGTGTGTGTGTGTGTGTGTGTGTGTGTGTGTGTGCCTGTCTGTGTAGGGAGCAATGCTTTTTAGGTTAGTCACACCCACTACAATTCAAATGCCCTACTTTGGCAAGCCTGCTGATGTCATTCACTCTGAAATACACCTTTGGGGAAGGATTATCCCAGTAATCTCTATGGTTTGTCCTATAATTGCATAATGCTGTAGTGTGATAAAATAATTAGGTAGGAGGTCTAATCCCAGACATGGCAACTGTGTGTGTTTGTCTGTGTAGGGAACAATGCTTTTTAGGCTAGTCACACCCACTACAATTCAAATGTCCTACTTTGCCAAGCCTGCTGATGTCATTCACTTTGAAATACACCTTTGGGGAATGAGTAGTCTAGTAATCTATGTGGTGCAGCCTATAACTGCATAATGCTGTCTTTTGTTGATAAACTAGTTAGGTAGAAGTTCTAATCCCAGATATGGCAATTGTGTGTGTGTGTGTGTGTGTGTGTGTGTGTATATGTCTGTGTAGGGAGCAATGCTTTTTAGGCTAGTCACACCCGCTATAATTCAAATGCCCTACTTTGGCAAGCCTGCTGATGTCATTCACTTTGAAATACACCTTTGGGAAAGGATTAGCCCAGTAATCTCTGTGGTGCATCCTACAACTGTGTAATGCTGTAGTGTGATAACCTAGTCAGGTAGGGGTTCTATTCCCAGACATGGCAAGTGTGGATGTTTGTGTTTGTTTGTCTGTGTAGGAAGCAATGCTTTTGAGGCCATTCATAATCACTACAACCTCCATTGCCTTTCTTTGCAAGCCTGCTGATGTCATTCCCAGTGAAATACACCTTTGGGGAAGGAGTAACCCAGTAATCTCTGTGGTGTGTCTTATGAAAGCGTAATGCTGTAGTGTGATATAGTAGTTCACTAGGGGGTTTATTCCAAGACATGGCAAGTGCGGATGTTTGTGTGTTTGTTTGTCTATGTAGGGAGCAATGCTTTTGAAGCCATTCACAGTCACTACAACCTCCATTGTTCTTCTTTGGCAAGCCTGCTGATATCATTCCCAGTGAAATACACCTTTGGGGAAGAAGTAGTTTAGTAATCTCTGTGGTGCGTCCCATAACTGTGTAATGCTGTAGTGTGATGTATTAGTTAGATAAGAGTTCCAATCCCAGACATGGCAACTGTAAGACTTGGTGTGTGTGTGTGTGTGTGTGTGTGTGTGTGTGTGTGTGTGTGTGTGTGTGTGTGTGTGTGTGTGTGTGCATGTATGTCTGTGTTTGTCATTCACATCCTGTGTGGAGGTGGCTGTGAGTGTGTAACAACTGGACTCATTGTATAGTGGGTTTTGCAAATTTTTCTATATGGTGGGCCTATTATATGTCACAATGTCCATCTTACAAGAATAACAGATGTCAAATAGCTGAAAGGCTAGGGGTGCCAATCCATACTCCTACATGTGACATCAAGGCCTGGTGAACAAAGTAAGCAACCCTTGTATTACACAGAGAACACTCTCAACCCATGTCCATACACAAACACACTCGTCTAGGCAACAACTACTTTGTTGGTAGTACCCTGCATATTGCCCACAGATAGTAACCATGGTGTGATTGCAGTGGACTACAGGGGGCATGGCACCTGGTCCCATCACTTCAATAGGCAGATAAGTGCAGACAGTGCACCTTCACTATGTCCCCCACTGGAAGCCTGCAACAACTGTGGTGCCATCAGTGTAAACCACAAAGGACATACCATGCCTTAAACACATTCCCTGTATGGACAGATGCCACTGACACCAGGGAATACCTGTATCATGCTATCAATGTAGGTGTAGGGTCAACCTGGTGTCCATTACCAGTTCCTGCCACATGAGGCCAGGACTGGCACATCTGATGATAACAATCTTTGTACACAACGTGGGCCAGACACCCCAGGTACAGTTCCACATGTCACTGAACATGCATGTGGGACTTGTGCACATCCCAAACACAATCCATGTCATGGACTATAGAACACATACATGGCAAGCATTGCACAGCACTGGCCACACACAATAGTAACCCAGGTGACTGGATGGTGAATACAATACCCATCTGTGTGAGCCAATCCAGAGTCTACAGCCCTGAGCTGCACTGCAGACCATTGTCATGTGGCCTGATGCCAGGGCATACCCTTCACCTAGCCTTGTACAGCCGTCTGGCACAGTCAGCCACTAAACACCCATGAAGCAATGCACCCATGCATGTTAGTACTGGCACCCTGTGTCTGTGTGTGTGGAGTATGATGCTTTCGACCACATTCACACTCACTACAACTCCCATTGGCCTACTGAAACATGCTGACTGATGTCAGACATCTTCATATACACTTTGCCCATCTAACATCCGGATGACCCCTGTGGTGCATGTGATACCTGCACATTAAAGTATTGTGGCAAACTAGCTAGTTAGGAAGTCTATTCCTGACCCTGCCTACTGTGTCAATGTGTGTGAGTCCCTGTGAGAGTGTGGCTGTGTTGATGTTGACACCTGTTCATGTGGATAGGGATGTTTACTACACCTACCTTATCACTACTATATCACTGTTGCAGATGTCACTCACCATCAGATATTCCTTTGGACAGCTCATCAACATGTAAGCTATGTGGCACATGCAATAACTAAATGGACATGTGATAGCAATGCATAGTCAGTCAGGGGTTTGAAACCCTGTACTGGTAGGCGTGTGACACAAACATGCTTAGGTTTTACACTCCCACCCTCCATGACTTACTTTGTCTCTGTCTGTCTCTCTCATTCCCTCTCTGGTGTATGTGGAGAATTACACCTGCTTTGCTTAGGCAGCAGCTTGAGTTTTGTAAATGATGCTCATGATCAGCTGATAGCCTCTGCATGAATTGCAGTCCCTCAAGCTGATTGCATGTGGAACAGCTATGGTAACATTTCCATAGCCAATTGCATGGAAACACACTCCAATATCTAGGAACATCATGTTGGTGTTGGACCTTTCATTCACTGTGAGCAGGACCTAAATTTGGTCTTTGGTAAACAGAATCACAGATGCTACTGGGATTTACCTCTAAAGACATACACTGTGGAAACAGGCCAACAGACATGAGGGGGATGTGCCAGACATAACTACAGAATGTAAGTGTTGCTCTTCTGCATTTGGAGTAATGTCGGTTTAACAGGGTGTGTGTGTATATGGCCTGGCT
>NC_056732.1:1524999693-1525202193 GCF_019279795.1 Protopterus annectens | reverse complement strand
TGTTGCCAAGTGAGACAGTGCGTGTATGTGGATGGGTCTACATCAGGTTGCTAATTATACATATCCCAGCGGGTCAGCTGTCCATGTGGCACAGGCAATAACTGTTATATAAACCTGTGACATGTTCAACTGTACTCCAGACATGTCACAGCCATGGTGTTACCATAGTGCCATACCCCTTGTGGTACATGACTGCAGACCATCATCCTGCTGACACATGTACACCTACGACACAGATGGATAATATTATGGAGTCCACAATCACCCAATGTTACTAACAGCTATAATGCATCATTGCTGGACAGCTACACTACCTGACATGTATGCATTAAACATTACTGCTGACATGTTACACTGCAGTACATTGGTATATTGTAGTACCGTGTGCATCAGAACCATAATTGTCTGTCCCTGCATCGATGTTATGGATGACAGGAATCTGGCTCAGGTATCATCATATGCACAGTGTGTGTTTTGGTTTGCCAGAGACCGAGGGTGGACCATACTTTTGACACCATGTGTGTGGGTGAGGGTTGTAATTAGTTGAAATGAGCATGGTGATGTGGTGTATGTATGCACGGGGTTGTCCTAGGTGTGTTTGTATAGTGTGTGGGTATGCATGCACACAGTTCTGCCATGTGGCTGCCCTATACAGGTGTTTTTTGGACAGCTGCAGACCATACCTGACAGGCTGTGCAGTTCACCACCTTCGGCCATGGACTTGCAGACTGTGCCTGCCAGGGGCTCCATGGGCATGTCCATGTACAGGCCTTGATGTGCTACTCTCCCCTAATGATGACAGATGTCTGCTGGAACCAGGTCCCTTCTAGGACTGGCCAGGACCACGTGCATGTGGCCTGCTGTGGTGTGGTGTGGACAGCACCCCGTCTGCAGTGCTGCGGCTGGTACTGCCACTATGGGAGCACATTGGTGTCCTAGCATGTCCATGACAACCGCCAGCTGTTGTTGCTGGCCTACATCCACATGGCCATCCCCGCACTCCCACCAGATGTTCAAGCATAGACAAACCACTGTCGATGAGGCCCACCATCTCACCCAACCATCTGTCCATGACTTTCATATAATCAAGGAGGGCACCAGACAGTTCATGGAAGTTGTCAGTTGCAGATGTGAGAGCAGCACTCTGCAGCCTCAGATCCTGTCTGGTGTACAGTTCCATACTTACCTGTGCTCCCATGACAGTCTGAAACATGCGCCTGGTGGTACCAGTTGTGGAGCTTCTGCCAGTGGCCCTACCATGAGCACCCCAGTACATCTGCCTATGTTGTGCCCTGCCAGACATCTGACTATGCCTGCTGCAACCAGACACAGTAGGCATGGATACCACCCTCGCCTGTGCACTGTCACCAACCATCAACTGTCCCTCTGCTATGGCCACTGGTGATGGGGTATGTATAGGCACTATAACTGTGTGTGGGGATGGGGTGGCTAAGAGGGGGATTTCAAACAATGGCACAGTTTTGGCTCCTGATAACCCTGCCTGTGCCTCAATAGTACTATCATCATCTTCAGTGTCTGTATGGACACCAACCTCAAATTGCATGCAAGGGGACCCTGACCCACCTCACCACCTGTGGGGGAAAGCAAGAAATGCACTTTAAGACCTGCACAGCATTGCATAACAGCACACACACACACACACACACACACACACACACACACACACACACACACACACACACACACACACACACACATACACACATTCCACCTTAATATCTACCTGTCCCTGATTTTACAGACAGTCCCACGTTTATTCACATAAGTTGGCCATCCTGCATCACACTTGGTAACATACACTCATTAATACCACTCATTAACGTATCATTTTTTTAAATGCCTAGATGAGTGATCACAGCACAAGACCTGTTACTCCTACCTCCTTGACATGAGTGGCATAAGTTTTACATGGCCTCACTGCTGTCATCCAGTGTTCACCTTGTGTATGTCCGGACATCATGAGCATGGTCCTATATGTTAGGGGTTACTACATTCACTCCATAATGTCACACACTGGAGTGTCATGTGTAAGTATTGCTCAGTACATGCCAGATCTGCTGCTCAATCATCTTATCATGTGGGCAACAGTAATATATGGATACACTCCCTGGTGTTGTCTAGTAATTCCCCAATGCATCTGTAGTGCTGCATACATGGGTAGTCATTCACTTCTCTGCTGATTGCAATATTAAGGGTATACCTGGAGTCTACTTTCCCTCCTAATGCATGTTCCTTGCTACAGACTTTATTATACTATCAGCTGTCCTGTGATTACATATCAGACAAGTATTCCTGGTGTCTCATGTGTCAGTCCATGTCCATGTACTGCACGATCCCAAAGGAAAGTACTGCCATATGAACAACCCCACAATCATATATGTGCATACATGGACATCTACACAAACACACACACATCCTACATGCATCATCCCCCTCCACTCCACCAGATTGCCCTTATAGACAAAACACACACACACACACACACACACACACACACACACACACACACACACACACACACACACACACACACACACACGCGCACACACAGGTGAAGTTGCACAAAGACAGTACATACAGTCCTCCCATTACCCATCTGTCAACATGCATAACATATGGTACTCAACAGCATGCAGTGCAGCTATAGTCAATCCATGCTAACAACAGTATACATGTCCTCCACCTACATACCAGCCTTGTCAGGGGTTGTTATGTAGTGGTCTGTGAGTTTGTCATGCTGACATTCCTGCCATCATTCCACTGCTTTTGTGGCCCCCACAGATATTGTGGGGTTGGGTCCATATATGTGTGGGTGTCATCTGCACAATACATGTATGCCCTTATGCAGTCCAGAGGTCAGTGTATGTAACAGTGATATATGGCCCTGTATGTCAGTCTATGGGGGGGAGATGCACCATAACTAACCTAGGCTGTTACAACATGTGAGGGGTATCAGGGGTAAGCTGCCTTAAGGTATCTGGATATACATTACCATACAATTCACCTTGGGTAAATGCAGGCCTTCTGCTTCCTGCCATATAGACTGTTCTGTTTGTCAGTGTGATTGTGATGGTTTCAGTTATGCCATGTTATGTTACAGATAACTGAAGTCTTTACCCTCTTGGCATTGCACACAGAGTGTAGATAGGCTGCTGGACTATACATCTGCATTACTTACTGTTGATTGATTGTGGTCCAGTCTGTCTTTACTGTTGTACTACATGAAGGCCTTAGCCTGGACAGCAACATATGTTATGCTTTCTGAAATATTGTATTAATTGATCTGTTTGAGAGTTGCATTAGTCTGTTTATATGTATTTCAAAGTCTAAACACCTATATGACATGGCATATACAACTATAATAGTAGAGAAATAAAGCTTTCTCATGTATGCAAACCTGTGTGTGGTGTTATATCCTTTGACCTCTCTGTGGGTATATGTTTCAGGCAACAATTGTATTTTGAATGGGTGACTCATACAGTGTCCAGTTGGTAAGGTGGCAACTGTAGACATACTGGCTGTTCCGTATGGTGTGCACCCTCTAAATATGTATCTTCCTATACATATCTGTATGTGTGTATGTGTAGTTACATATATATCTATATATATGAATGCCTGTGCTGGATAATATGTTTGTAAAAACAGAAATATGTACATCTGGGTCTATATTAAATGTTCAAAGTCTGAAAACTTCGAATCTCATGTGATCAACATCATGAGTAAAGATTTCAAACATCGAACATTTCAACGGAGATCACCCTAGGGAATTCTTCCCTTCACTTCAATGTATTGCGATTCTCGGAGTTGGTATATTTAAGTAGTGGGGGGGTGCAGGGGTGGTTGCCCCCCTGTATAGAGTGCTCAGGTAGTTTTTTTTGTTTTTACTTGGTTTACGTTTTAAGTTCAATGTTTGAAAACTTTGCTCATATGGAGTCGACCATATGAGATTCGAAGTTTTCAGACTTCGAACTTATAATGTAAAGCTGTATGTCTGACATGGCTTAGTGGTAAATTACTTTGTTTATGATGTGCAGGGTCCTGGGTTCCGAGTCTTGTAGAAGCTCTTTATTTTGTTGCTGGGCAGAACAAGGGCCGTTGGATACAGAATGATTAAGGCACTTTTAAGCCGTTGTAAGCGGGTTTGTGTGGGTTTGCACAAAGATAAGCACTGCTAACCTCCGGTTACAGTTTTTTATACTCAGTTACCTTCACAATTGCTTAACTTGTGTAAGCATTGCTTAACCCAGTGCCAACAAGCTTAAACCCACTTACTGCTGCTTAAAAGTGCTTACTCCCACTTACCCCCATGTTAATTTCTTTAAAAGAAATGAAAAAGGGTTGATAGGAAAGTGTATAAAAAGGGGCACAAAGAGGGAAAGACAGTAGTTAAAATAGCTGGGGATGTGCAGGAAGGGTGTGGGAAAGGTCCATAGCCTAGTCCAGGTGCAGATTTGCTGTATCCAGGACTCCTTTTGTAGCTTCTCCCCCCTCCTTTCTGTGTTGTGGGAAGCCCAAGCCTTCTCAGCTTATCAGTGGGAGTGGTAAGCATCAGTATGCCTATGTACCATAGGAAGAGGTTTTGGGCCCATAAATTGTAATTTATTATGGCCTTTTCCATTTTTCAACTCTCCTTACTTTTCCCTTGCTTCAGCCTTTTTGTTCCACCTTTTCCCCACCTTTTCTGTAACTAGTCAGATTTGCTGTATCCAGGACTCTGTATAGTTTTGAGCTGCCAAGCCTTCCTTTGTGTGTTGGAGGGCTGGAGGGAAGCCTCTAGCTTTAGTTTATAGGTGGTAGTACCACAAGAGGTATCTCATGGCCCAGAAATTGTAGCTACTGGCTGTTTGGGCTTTTTTTCTGTGGCTGTTTTTTCCTTTTGGTTTTCTGCTTCCGCTCTGGCTCCGCTTGCTGCTTTGCTTTCCTTTTTCCAGCTAGCTTTCCTCTTTTGCTGTTCAGGACTGTACAGAGTTGATGCCCTGGTTCTGAGCTGGTAAGCTTCTGAGCCCCTTATCAGTGGGAGTGGTAAGCACTAGGTAGCCTATCTACCACAAGAGGAGTGGTTCTGTTTGCACTTGATCCCCACCTTTCTCATAACTAGTCTAGTCCAGGTACAGATTTGCTGTATCTAGGACTGTTTGTAAGCATCTGAGCCACCTCAAGCCTTTGTGTTGGAGGGCAGCCTTCCAGCTTATCAGTGGGAGTGGTAAGTACTAGGTAGCCTGTCTACCCCAAGAGGAGTGGATCTTGGCCCAGGAATTGTAGTTTATTGACTATTCGGGAAGTTGTCCATCTCGTCCAACTTTCTGGCTTAAAGGACCACATCTGTGCTTGTTTCCTATCTTTCCTGTAACTAACCTACTGGAAAGCACTAGCTTAAAAGAGAGACTTTGGCGTGACTGAGCATCAGTTTTCTGTATTTTCTTGCTGTACTTAACTGTTTTCCGCCTAAACGCTGATCTTCCAGCACTTATTGTTATTTAAAAGCTTGTTTTTTTTCACATATTGTACTTATTTGACTGCCTGCACTTTTAAAAAGTTGTTTTTTGTTTAAATAAATTGTTTAACTGTTGTAGGCTACACACTAAAGTGTGATAGTCTTTTCTGATCGCTTCTAGTCATTTAAAGCTGTTTTAAGTGTACTTTTTACTGTTTTTGCCATATCTTTTTAAAAAAATAAACACATAAATTTCTTGTTTCCCACCTTTCTAAGCTAGAATAGTCCAGTTTTCAGGCTAGTGCTAAATTCAGGGCTGTGTTACAAGTTTCTGAGTTGCCCATACCTTACTTGGATAGAGGGAAGTTTTTCTGTTCACCTGTGAGAGAGGGGAACTTTGAGCAGCCATCTGTCCCTGGTGGATTGGTTCCAGCCCAGAAGTTAGTAGTTTAAAAAAATGCATTCCACGGTTTTGTGCGCCGGGCAGCACCGGTTAGCTAGGGTTAAATTATTCCCGGCTCCACTAAGTCTCCTCTTCACTTTTTCACTTGAAACTAGTCTAACTCTCAACCTAAGCACTCAAAAAGCATCCTACAGTCCAGCACTTGCTCAGACCTAATAGCAAGCACTAATATACCCTGACACTTGACTGCCCAGCAAGGCAAGGCTCTTTTTCCACCCATCACCAACCAAGCGACTAAGCAGCTCACCCTACTATTCAGGCATGACCAAAGGGCAACTTCAGGTGTAATCTCCAGTCCAGCTGGTGAATCTGGGTATCCTGAGGCAATGTTACAACCGCCTCATGTACATAGACAGCCCTCTCCTCCTACCACAAAACACTAACATATCAGAAAGATGCAATTATACAGCCAAACTGGAGGCTAAGGTGTCTCCACCCAAGACTGGAACAGACAGTCATGAGGAGAAGGTTAACAATTGCACCACACTTCCAGACTCACATAGACCTACTAAACCTGCACTGGCAAAAAATACACATAAATACACAAAATCATACTTGGAGTCTCTAAATAAAAACCTGCAAAAGCATCAGAGAGCTCCAAAGCAGACACGCACAAAGCCTGCACCTCCTGTTACAAACCAGACAACACATTAGACACAAAATCAATGTGCTGCACAATCACAGCCCTTAAGGCAAAATAACATACCTAACACACTAGTAATAAGTGATTCAATAGTCAGGCACACTGGCGCCCCACTCACTAGGTTGAACAAGGAGAAGGTTACTGTTAGCTGCCTGTCGGGAGCCAGAATCCACCACATAACACAAGCACTCAGGTCACTCCAAAACAAGTACAAATATGACTCTGTCATTGTTCATGTTGGTGTGAATGATCTGAGAAGTACCTCCTTGGATTACATGAAAAGAGACATGGAAGAGCTCTCTGATCATGTAGCCCAGGCGGGTATGACCCTGACCCTGAGTAGTATCCTGCCCTCACCAAAAATGATACCTCAGTATATAGAAAACATTATCAATTTCCACAATTGGCTAAGCTTCTGGTGTCATTCAAAGGGGATCCAGTGTCTGTCAGCCTGGGATGACATGCTTGACAAGCTGCATTGCTTCGCAAGAGATGGCTTGCACCTGTCACCCCTTGGCTTTTGAATACTGGCCAAGGCTCTTGCTGCCCTCATAGTGCCTTTTTTTAGGCAAGGCTCAAAATTCAAACCCACCTCAGTAAACAGCACGAGTAAAAAAATGAGGGTTATGCTACTCAACGGCAGGAGTTTAAATCTCAAAATGCATGCACTTGAAGCACTCCTAAGTATGGAGAACGTCAACATCTGTGCAGTAACTGAAACCTGGTTCAAGGCTCCAGAGAGCACTCCAGCACTACTGGGCTACATCCTCATACCACACATTTCGGCCACAGAACACGGACCGAAACACAAAAGAAGGGGGTGTATCCATATTCATCAAGGATAACCACACCTCCAGGTTAGTGGCGCAGCATAATCCCTCTGAGATCATCCATGTGCAACTAACATCGGGCTAATCTGCAATGCAAATTGTGGCCTGCTACATATCACCCTCCATGACTCATGACCACCACTCTGCCTTCTGGAGACACTGGAAAACATGAAGGTCCTACCAAACACCCTGATTTTGGGAGATTTCAATTACCCTACCATTAACTGGGAAAACTACTTGAGTACAAACTCCCAGGCTCAGTGCTTCCTGGAATTTATCAACTCAAATGCCCTGGATCAGCTGGTAAACTCCCCTACTAGAGGCCACAACATATTGGACCTGGTCATCACCAACATGGGTAACAGGTGCTCTGTACTGGAGGTCAACCTGTCACTGGTTAGATCAGACTATAAACTAATCACCCTGGATGACCACATCCCACCACCACCCCCAACCAAGGAAACCAGAGTGAAAAACTTTTCTAAAGCAAACTTTACCTTACTTAAGGCAGAGGTGGTAAGTTTCACATCCCCTACACTAAAGGATAACACTGCCCAAGATGCAGAATCCTTTACAATTGCACTCTATTGGCACCTACAAGGATGCTTGGATCGTGCCATCCCTAGCTAAACCAAGACTCACTCCCCTAAGAGAAGGAAACCAGTCTGGTGGACCCCTGCCATAAACAGGTTATACAACTAAAGGAGGAAACTAGTTCAGAAAAAAAGCAAATCCCAAGAAGGAAAGACATCCCTGATCAGTATCAGTAAGAAAGTAAGGTCCTTCATAAAATCATCCAATGCTAACTTCGAAAGAACAATAGCCAAGGATTCAAAAGATAACCACAAAGCCTTCTTTAGCTATGTCAAGAATCTAAGTGGCAACTCGTAGATGTGCTCTGAGATAGTGCAAAATAGCACAAAATATATTGAACCTACTGATAGTGCCAACATACTGGCAGATAGATTCAGTGCAATCTTCACCTCCCTTTCACCTTCAAAAGGGCCCACAACAATACCGGAAAAGTGTAGTGTCCCGGAAATCACAGAAGCACAGGTGAAAACAGCCCTTTCAAAAGCCAAAAACACAGCATCAATGGGACCAGATGGTGTCCCAGGCTGCATCTTGCACAAACTACAGAACAAACTAACCCCCACCTAAACACGCTATTCAACCTCAGCCTCTCCACAGGCTATGTGCCCATAGAATGGTGCACAGCAATGGTTATTCCGCTCCATAAAGGAAGGGCCACAACTGACCCTGGTAACTATAAGCCTGACTAGCCTGGAGTGCAAGGCTATGGAACGCATCATCATGGAACTCATTAAAAAAGACATTGGGAACCTCCAAACACTTGACCCAACCCAGTTCGGCTTTGTTAAGAGCACATCATGCCTACTAAACCTGGTTGACTTCTTTGAGACAGTTACCAAGGCCATAGAAGAGGGAAAGGTGGTTCACACAGCCTACCTTGATCTCGCCAAGGCGTTCGACACCATTCCTCACTCGGGCATTATCGAAAAACCCACCAGCCTGAACATAAACCCCTATGTTACAAGATGAGTTGCTAACTGGCTTACAGACAGAACTTACACGGTAAGAATAGTGGGCACCAGGTCTGACACTAAACCAGTCAAAAGTGGTGTCCCGCAAGGCTCGGTCCTGGGACCCCTACTGTTCGGCATATATTTCTCAGAAGTACAGGCAAACACAGGAGGACTATGGCTAACCAAGTTCACCGATGACTGCAAACTGGAAGCCATAATTGACTCTCCGGCTGACACGAACATCCTCCAAAAAGACCTTACTGAGACAGAAACCTGGTGTCAAAGTCATGGCCTCAAGCTAAATGCCAAAAAAAGCAAAGTCATCCCATTTGGGAAAAACAAAACACCCACAAATTACTACATAGGTGGTAGCCCCCTTAATACAGAAGAGGTAATAAGAGATCTGGGGACCTAGGTAGATAGTAATCTCTCCTTTGACGATCATATTGCCAAAGTAGTTAGGAAATCCTTCTATGTGGCCCATCTAATTACTAAGGGGTTTGCATCTAGAAATAAAGAGACTATAGTGCCCCTCTACTCATCACTCATCAGACCCATCATAGGGTACAATGTCACATTTGGGATGTACCTCACAAGACACTTCCAACAGCTTGAAAGACCACAAAAGCACCTCACCAAGAGGATTACTGGCCTCAAACATATGTCCTATGCAGTCCGACTGAAAAACTCGCTGTACTCAGTGGCATATCGCTTACTCAGAGGTGATCTCTGCCTGACTTACAAAGCCATGTCCAACTCAGAATTGATGGACATGCTCCACCTAAAGAAATCCAAGTCACTGTGAGCCAGAAGCTCTAGTGAGCTAAACCTCACCACAACAATAAATAGAACATGCTGGAAGGATAGATTCCTGTCACAGAGACTCCCCATGCTTTGGAACAAAATTCCTTACTACATTAGGCAGAGCCCCTCACTAACACTCTTCAAGAGAAGCCTTGATGAGTGGATGGGTAACAGAAAATACATCCCTGGGATCACTTAATTGGCTCTGCTTGACAGAGGCTCAGTTAATTAATCAATGGGGTGTCAAAAGCTGACACACTCTGGCTAGGCTTATAAATGCCCTTGGGCAGATAGCCTAGTACTTACCTATGAACTTATGAACCTATAGCTGGCTATTTCTTCTACAGCAACAGCTGTGCATATACACTGAATCTGGAGCTAGATTTGGACACTCATACCCATGAGATAAGAGTGAAGACAACAATAATATGTTGTTATGCCAATTAGACCAGATTACATGGGTCCAGTGGACACATGTGCGAAATGGACAGCTATGTATGGGGCGAGATTTTTTTTTTTGGGAACAGATTGCCCTTTTTATTCAGGTGAGAATGGGATGCTGGGGAGGGATAGTAGGTTTATTTGGGGAGGTAGGTTGGGTAGGTTAACAGACAAGACATACAAGATGCATATAGGGGTGGTATATGACACATGTTGGGGGTAAGCACCTTGATGGGGAGTGGTGTTGGGAAATCGGAAGCCTATGAGCCCCCTAGTGGAAACAGTGGGACTGAGGTCCCCACCCATGGGCAGTCACCACTGCACCTTCACCGCCTCGAAGGTGGCTGTGCTGGGGGCTGAGTGGGAGAGCCTGGCCGACCCTCTAGTCATGACACATGGCCCTCAAACTGGCATAGTAGATCTCTGACCTCCCTGTGGAGCTTGCTACACATCACATCCCGGACCTGGCGATGGGTGACAGTTTCCTGTCTGTGTCCACTCTCAAGGTGGCAAGCCCCATCCCCTGAGATGGTTCCACCCGAAGGTGGTGCAGGACCAATGGACGAGGAGGTCCCAGGTTGGGCCCCAAACATGTTGGTGCCTGGTGCCACGGCCAGCTGAGGTGGGACTGGTGGGTCCATCGGGACCTGCATTCCCATACATGCTATGGTGTTTAAGTTTTAGCAACATATGTGGGCTAGTAATAGTCAACCAAAACTGCACAAAGACTCCTCGCACGGATGGCATCTGCAAGGTTCCAAATATAAAGTCAAACCCGAAAAACGACCAGCAGAAAAGGGAAAATGCACTTGTTTGTTACAGACCGATTTCGGTCACAATGACCTTTATTAATGTGAATAAATATCATATAAATGATAATAAGGCTGTTTATATAGTAGAGGAATACAAAACCACCAATCACAACCATACCCTATTTCCAGCAAAAAATTAAAGAAATGCACACACCATATTTAAAAAACAAAATTAAATATAATTAGTAATACTGTGACATCTGCACATATAAATGAATACATCAATTTGTCCCTGTATGTATATGTGAATATATATATATATATATATATATATATATATATATATATATATATATATATAATATATATATATATATATATATATATATATATATATATATATATATATATATATATATATATATATATATAGACACAAACACACACACACATATGGCCATATATAAAGAATATACATATATAAAAAAGTTGGAAATATAAACCACCATTGATCAAAGTGATTACAATGACACCTTACATCTGGACTTAACACAGTACTTCAGTTCACATATTTATGTTAAGTAGTAGGTTATACAACATAAAACTGTATATAGATTCCTTTCACATGTTAAGTTTGATTTTCCTATAGTGAGGATCTGTTTGGTGATACTTCAGTCTTGCGTACTGCTGTGATGGTTTACTGGTTAGCCATGGTGACTATAGTGCACAGGGTCCTGGGTTCAAGACCTGCAAGGGCTTTTTATTTTTTTGCAGGGCAGAACAGCAGTTGTTAGATACCGAGTGATTAAGGCACTTTTAAGCAATTGTAAGCGGGTTTGTATGGGTTTGCATGAAGATAAGCATTGCTAACTTCCAGTTAAATATGTTTACAGGGAGTTAGCTTCAATATTTCTTAACCTGTGTGCACATTGCCTACCCCCATGCAAACGGGCTTAAACCCACTTACTACTGCTTAAATATGCTTACTCCCACTTACTACTGTGTAACTATGCTTACTCTTGCTTACTAGTGCTTACACCTGCTTACCACCACACTAATTTAGTGGGTGATGTCTAATAGTTCTTCGACAGGTGGTGGATTTGGCACCTATATGGATTTATCATTCATTACACATTTCACCTTCCATTTTAATCCCTGATTCCTGTGTACATATACTGTATGGGGCACTTGTGATTATCTGTGGACTTTGCAACATTATGACAATGACATCTCACATCTGCATTTAATGCAGTACTCCAATTCACAAATATATGTTATGTCGTAGGTTATGCAACAAAATAAATCGGTCATACAGTGATTTGACATGGAAAATGGATTGTACTGGAGTGGAACACAAACTGGGAATGACTACTCGTAAGGCGAATGCTCTGCCCACTATACTATTGCTGTACTGCTTAATTTGCATATGTCTTGCTTTTTATCCTCTTGTGCCATTTAAGCTGCATCAATTGTAGATAAGCGATGGGCAAACCTGTGCACCTAAGGTTACATTTGATCTGTTTCATAAAAAAATCTTCATATTTACATGTTGTAACTATTGCTCTTGTACATTTGGAGAGATGATGCTGGGGATATGCAACCACCTATGAGCAGTCTCGCTCATTCTTACTCCTACACTGCTGTTCTTGATTGCAGAGGATGTATATTCTGAGAGTTCTGCTCTCAGACACACTTCCTGCACTTGTTCATGCTCCATGTATGTTTCGGAGCTCAGGCAGTGTGGCTTCATTACTATGCATGGCACACTGCCATCCTGCTCCTATATGGCTGCTTCTGTGCAGGACTAAGCCAGTCCTGCATGGAAGGATAGTGAATCCAGGGTTAGAATTCTTACTGAAACAAAACACCTTGCTGCTGAAAAAGATAGATGACTTAGATAACAGATCATGGAGAAAAAACATTAGAATTTTTGGGTTACCTGAAGGAATTCAAAATGACAATATGACAAACTTTTTAACAATTTGGATCCCTAAAACGCTTGAGCTTCTGGAAGGTATGTCTTTCAACATTGAACGTGGCCATAGATCCCTCTCTAAAACAGCATTTCTTTCAAAAAAGGCAAACCCAAGATCTATAATTGTAAGATTATTCTGCACACATGATAAAGAATGGATCCTAAAGACTGCATGGGCTAAGTCTCCTATAAAAATCCAAGACCAGACAGTAAGATTTGACAATTATTTCTCAACTGCAGTGATGTCCAGGAGGAAAACCTTTCTACATTTAATAAGAGAACTCAAAAACATCAAATTAAAACACATTTACTCTTTTCAGCCAAACTGAACATTTTTCTTACAGATGAAACAAAAAACTTTGAAGACATAGACAATGCTATATCATACCTAAAAACAAAATATGTACTTAAAAAACAGAAGATATGGAATGGAATAGCATCTCATTAAAAAGACAAGTAGAAAGGAATAACTGGAAAACCACTGAAAAAAAAGAAGAAATTAAAAGATAAATAACTTAAAAGTATTTGCTTGTTCCTTATCTAAACACCCATTAATTACATATTCTTTACTTAACAAAACAGAGTAGTTTGTGCTTTACAAAGTAAAGCAACATTTCAATCTCAACATCCACAAGCATCATATGAAAATGTAACTTCACTTATTTAATATGTTTTTCAGAACATTAACTACATATCGTATAGTCTATTTATATATATATAAAATAAAAAAACTAAAATCAGCTAGTCATATGAAGTAATACAAAATTAATATATTCTTCTTTTAATTATTTACATACAAAGATTCTTTTAAAAATATATAGCTTTCAGTTTGTTTGCTTTATGTTAAAAACACTAGAGTTGATAATTAATTTAGAAATGAAACTGTCAATACTTATTGAAGTGACCTAAATGGTGCATGAGTAAGTCATAGTTAAAACAATGGCCGTGATTCACTAATCCTCCGTGTAAGACTAACTAAGTCTTACTCGGAAATGGCAGTCTAAGAGTATGATGTCAGTGTGTCATGCATATTCATTAGGGCGCGCTGACTCAACACTAAGGCTAACACGGAGCGTGCACGACTGCAGGGGGCATGTCAGACTGGCGAGCAGTCCAAATATCCATGCCCCTGCAAGTGCCTAAATAGCAAATGTCAAGAGAAATGAGCGAGTCTGCTCAAATGTCAACATACCCAACACTACACTCCCCCACATTCTAAACCCCTGTACAAGTTTAAAATGTAAAGCTTTCCATGTTATGTTTTTTTATTCCCGATATAGCTGCCCGTATTTGCACATGTATGCATGGGTTGGCCCATTGCTTAGCTACAGTTAGCAGTGAAGACATCGAAGAGGATAATAAACTATTTTTATGCAAATTAAGCCAAATAGCAATAGCATAGTGGTAGAGCCTTCGCACAAAGAGGAGGCATTCCCGGTTCGTGTCCCACCACTCCCCTTCCCATTTTCTGTAGGAAATCTGTGCATAAAAATAACTCCTGGCATTTACCTTTTAATTGTTGGTAAAGTGCATTGAAATGGTCTATGTAGTTTGTTTGTGTCTTTTGGCTTTTCCCGGTTAGGGGTCGCCACAGCGGAACTCTGGTCTGCTAATGATTGGTAGTTGATTTTTATGTTCCGAGTTATCAGCTCTGATGAACAACCTTCAACGAAGGTACGCCCATTCATGCATGTCTCCATGCAGAAGACGCTCTAGCTGAGAATCGAACTAGACAGCATCTTACTGTGAGGCAACAATGCTACCGCAGTACCACCACCGCGGTGAAATGGCCTATGTAGTAGTGAACAATATTTTATATATATATATAAGAAGGTGGAATGGTCATGCATACTGATAAATGCATAAGTAACATATCTTGAGCAATGTGAAGCACTGCTAAGCAAAGTTTACTAGTATTAAGCACAGTTAAGTATAATTGCTCATAGCTTAGCACTGCTTTAATTAGCGAAATGGCTTTGCGAGGAGCTGCACATCATGCTAACTAGTGCAAACAAAACATGTTTACGTGGAGCTGTGCACCGAGCTAACTAGCGCAACATCGGGCAACGTAGAGCAACGTTGAGCAACATTGCAAGTTGAGCAAAGTCGGCTAAACACAGCCACACCTCCTAGCCAGTCTGGCCAGTAGTAAAATAAAAAGCAATAACAGGCCTCAAACCCAGGATACTATGCACCATAATCACAGTATTAAACCACTAAGCCATGACAGCTTTACATAGGGAGGCATTCCCAACACACTCATATATATCAATGGAAGTTTACCCATTGCTAAGCACGTTTGCTTTTAGCTGAGAATTTTCAAAACTGGCCAATCACAAATAAGTGCAGAAAATGAGGCATATTTAAGCTCCATAGGCGGTAATAATTGCCATAACTGGTTGTAGCTCCCATTTTCAGACAGTATGGCTGGTGTCAGAGAGGGATCTCGTTTTCGAGCACAATGATGGGGCATTGAGGAATCAAAAGTAATGGTTTGGCTCCTTGTCCATCATCATGATGCAAGACTCCTGCAGGGCCAGTTTCAGGGCACTGAGTACAAAGCAGAAGCCTGGAACCGTCTAGCACATGATCTCACCAGTAACACAGGTCAGACACCACTACTCAGACCTGAAGAGACGCAAGGAGGACCGACTGAACCAGTGGATACAGGAGGCTCGTGAAATAGAAAATGCCCCACTACTGAGTATGTAGCCATGGAATGAAGTATGTAAGAATTGCTATTGTAGTCAATATTATGGATAGTTATGTCTCAATATCCCTTCATTTACTTCACAGCTGCAGGTGTCCATGCTGCGAATCAGCAAGCCTATGCAGATAGGCTGCTAAGGCTGCGCCACCAGGCAGGTTAGTAATTATTCTGCATGTGTTGTCATATAAAAGAAGTGAGAGAGCCTGAAAAACTGTGTTGTAACCCATTAATAAAGGTATAATAAGTCTTGAATAACTTCTCTGCATGTACTGTTATATAAAATAAGTGAGACAGCGTGAAAAGGTGGTGTAACCCATTAATAAAGGTATAATATATCTTGAATAAAAGACCTCTGCATGCACTGATATATCAAATAAATGAGAGAGCCACTAGAAAAGTGTGTAATGTAATTAATAAAGGTATAATTACTGGAGTGTGTCCATGTCACTTTCTTCAATATGTTGTTGCACCCTTGCATTATAGAAATAATACTGTTGTATTAAGCACAGTCAACCCACACATGGGTAGGCCCATATAAAGTGAATGAAGGGAGTGCCAGTAGCTGTTAAGCATATATACAGTCCTCAACTGTCGGTTCATGGCCTGCATGTACAGGTTAATCTGGCACATGAGTAGCTTGTCATTCTGTTCCCCAGAAATGTCAGTGTGCTGCTAGAAATGTAGGGGGCTGTCAACATATACCTGATAATGTCACCTGCACACATCCAGATATGTAGATATATAAATATAAATGAAATATATAAATATGTAGCAGTAACATCTGCATCCAGGACAGTTTGTATGTCAGATACAGGTCAGGTATATCAAGAACTAGCAAAACCCATTTTGCAATTTAACGGACATTGCCTGGTGTAAAAATACATGTTGGGGATATATAACTGCAGTCAATAGGAATTTAGTGTAAACTTATAAGTATATATAAGTTGTTAATGGAGGTATCTTTTTACACCCTACTGTATGTGCATAAACAATGCAATTCCACACCTCAATGGGTATGTCTAATCTCATAACATTTGTTGGGACATATGTCCTATTGGTTCATAAATATCTGCATTTACTATTATGCATGTGCCCTATTCACATACCACAGTCTTGGTGGCCTGTTGCCACCAATCAATCCTGCATGCTGTTTGAATGTCCACTGTTGTTCTATATATGCATGTGTTATGCTTGCTGCTCAACTGTTGGAACTCTGGTGTGTTGGGTTAATGGGAATACTACTGTATGCTGTTACAACTAAATTGGAATGATGTTGGCTATTACTAAACCATATTGTCATTAAATCCTCCTAAACATAGAATGTATAGGAAGGCCGGTCCCAGCGGACCCACCTGTCCCACCTCAGCTGGCGATGGCACCTGGCACCAGCAGGTCCAGTGCCCAGCCCGGAAATTCCTCTCTGTTGGTCCTGTGCCACCTTCGGGTGGAAGCGCTGCAGGGGATGGGGCTCGTCCCCCCCCCGTGCAAGCATGGCCGGAGGAGGGCCACCTATCAGCCTCCAAATGGTCCGGGCTGTGGTGTGTAGGGAGATCGAGCGTTCAGTAGCTGATCCTCTACACCAACTCAAGGCAAGAGTGGCGCGACTCATGGGTGAGCCTGCCCATCCTACACAGCCCCCAGCACAGCCACCCTCCGGGCTGTGAAGGTGCAGTGGTGACTGCCCATGGGTGGGGATCTCAGTTCCACTGTTGAGATCTGTAGGCTCATGGGCTTGCGATTTCCAAACATCCTTCCCCGTCAATGGTGCTCACCCACCCCATGTGTCGCATTCTGCCCCTGTATGCATCTTGTTTGTCTTGCCTGTTTACCTCCCCAACCTACCTCCCAAAATATATCTACTTCCCCTACATCACATTCCACTCTCACCTGATTAAAAAAAATGGGCAATCTGCTCCCACAAAAAAAATACGCCCCATACATAGCTGCCCATTTTGCACAAATGTCCGCTGGACACATAAACTGAAATTCAATTGGTAGTACAACATACTTTGTTGTCCTCACCTCTCTCTCAGGGGTGGAAGGTTTCAAATTTCCCTCCAAATTACTAGTATATGCACAGCTGTTGCTGTTAAAGAAAGGGGCAGCTATGGACCTTCCCTACACCCATCCTGCACATCCCGAGCTGTTTTCCCTACTGTCTTCCCTCTTTGTGCCCCTTTTTCACCACTTTCCTATCTTCCCATTTCTTTTCTTTCAAAGAAATGAGCATGGGGGTTAGCATGAGTAAGCACTTTTAAACAGTAGTTAGCCCGCTTACAACTGCTTAAAAGTGCCTTAGTCACCCTGCATATGAGGAGCCTTGTTCTGCTCAGCAGCAAAATAAAACATCACTGTCAGTCTTGTACCCTGGAACTTGGACACCCTAGACTGCACAAAGTACCAGTAGGCCACAGTAGATATACAGCAAGTTGTTGCTAAAATATATATATCATGCATCAGAATGAGTGAATGTAAAGGAAAGATAGGAATGCCATAACACAAAACCTGTTCTGTGGAACTTTACCAGCCGTTGTTGTGGAATTGCATTACATGACTGTGATAACAGAACCAGACATTCTAGCAGTAAATAATGGTACAGCAGCACTTTACAACCCCCACACAGTACCATAGCAGGACAATCCCCACCCAAATGTACAAAATACCTGTGTGTTCAAGGTACAGCAAGGATGTAGGTAGGCATACTCAGTACTGGAATTGTCCAGTTTTAATGAGCATCCTGTGATAATGTCAACAAAAGAAAAAACACAAACTGTACAGAAGTGAGTACATTAATATCCACAGTACAGCAGTTCCCAAACAGTTCATGTGGCAAATGAAAACTTCTCAATAACTACGTATGTATGGCAGTTAATTGTATACGTAGACAAGAAACTACATACTCCCATGTATCTTGTGTTAGCATTTGTAGGGGTGAGTACAATTCTACACTGTCAACTGTGTGCTGGAAGTGGCAACATTCAGGTCTGAGTACAACATTCAAATCACTGGCTACACCCCTAGCATCAGTTATGAGAAGTATACCAACCTTCTGACTTACACAACGGTGTCCACAGCAAACAAACATGGTCCCCACTTTGGAAAGCTGAAAGGGCTATGCCTACCTGACTTAGCAATTTATAGTATTGGGTTGCTATGACAGTGAGTACTGCAAGTACCACACAGCAGGCTGTATGCAATTGCCAAATGGTGGCCAACAATTGGTGCAGAGGCCATCACATGCACATGTGCAGATGCCTATAAAAGCAGGCTGTACTTGCTGTCCACACATGCAATAATTTCATTGCAAGTATGGAGGGAGATTGAGAGAGCAAGAGAGAGATGGACAGATGGACGGATGCAGACAACAGCAGCAGGAAAAAAGAAAAAAGATCAACAAAAAATATATTGAAAGAAAAAGTAATATATTGCAAAAAAAGAAAAACTAAAAGAATATATTGAAAAAAATATATTAAAAAAAAGTATATTGAAAAGAAAAATATATTGAAAATATATATATATCATACTGAAAAATAAATAATATATTGAAAAAAACATTAAAAAAATATATATTGAAAAGAAAAATATATTGAAAAAATAATATTGCAAAATAAATAATATATTGAAAAGAAAAAAATAATTATATTGAAAAAATAAATATATCTTGAAAAAATTCATAAGCTATAAAAATAAAAGCTATTGCAAACACATGAAACCAACAAATATGAACACATACAAAGGTAAGGTATGTAATAGCTATGTATTTACTGGAATGTAGTAGATGTTTATGAAGAGTACTCTACATAGTTTGAATCATCCATATGTGGCAGCAGTACATATCTATGCACAGTTGCCCTGCATAACTACTGGCATGGAGAAATCAGTGCATAACTGTGTGCAGTGGGATATGACTGTGACATATGTAGTTCAGCATTAAATGTCAAACATCTGATCCATGTTATCTGTGTTCTGTACAGTAGTGTGCACAATGTCTGTTTGGGGGAGTAGCGCATATGGTTATATAAACATGGATGTGACAGAGTAACAAATGCATGATAGTCATATTAATGTGTAGCTTAGCATTGGCAACAGCTGTACCAAGCTAGTATGCTAATCTAGCATTTGCGGCATTCTATACACCCCCTAATATTACTGTGTGTTCACATGTGACACCTGTTCATGTTGCAGCAAGGCCCAACAGGTCAGCCGTGAGGTACACAAACTTACAACAGTGTGGACCTTGTGTGTGTATGGCACACACATACAGAGAGATCTGTCTGTGTCAGATATATTAGCATCTGTACATGTGCATAGAGCAAGGGACATACTGCAACTGTTTGTGAAGGGTGGACATATATATGTTGTTGAAGGTTATGTGCATATTTCTATGTAGGTTGTAGTGTGTGGCAAACAAGACAGCATACAGTGCTGTTATATGACATGTGGTGGTTAAACGCTGTGGGTATGATTCATCAGGTTTGCAGTGTTGCAGCCAGTGAGGCCTGCTAAAGCTACATGGGCTGAGAACACTTTCAATGCATCTGCACAACACTGTGCAATAGTATGACATAACTGTATACCTCACAACCTTTTCATAATTGATATCCCCACCATGAAAGGTGGACTGTATATGTGCCTATATGTATATCTACATGTACACCAATGGATGTTTATATGTATGTGTATATATATATATATATATATATATATATATATATATATATATATTTAGAGAAAGAGAGAGACAGGGTCATATTTACTGCAACAGATGCCTGGTGACAAAGCCATGGACCCAAGCTTAATGTTGACACTGCATTGGCATACCTTCTTGCAAAGACTCTGTACCCATGAACTACCACATAGGTGGTAGTCTACTTAACACCAAAGGTGTGATAAGAGACTATGGGACACAGGTGGACAGTAGTCACCCCTTTGATAATCACAGTGCCACACTAGTCATGTCATCTGTCTACGTGGCAAACATCATCACAAAAGGTGTGTCATCCAGGGAAATATAGGTCAGTGTTCCCCCCTACTCATCACACATAAAGCCCATTATTGAGTACAATGCCCCATGCGGTATGTACCTCACAAGACATCTAGAGCAACTGGAAACGACACAGACATACCTCACAAAAAGTAATACCGGCCTCAAACAGATGCCCTATGCAGACCATCTCATAAACCCACAGCTAGACTTTGTGTTCAAGAGCGAATATTTTCAAGATATAGCATATTATGCCAGATATTTGGATGGCATTTTTATATTATGGAATGCATCGGTGGATAGATTACACAAATTTATGGAATTTTTGAATAATACTGTAGACTTTTTGAAATTTACATATAACTATAGTTTTAAGGAAATTTCATATTTGGATGTATTATTGAGTCACGACGGGCAAGGTTTCACATCAAGAATTTATAGAAAACCTACATTCTCGAATGATTATATCCATTATAGTAGCAACCACCCCCCATACGTATTCAAAAATGTGATTAAAGGGCAATGCATTCGAGCAGTGAGAATGTCATCTACTAAGTGTATCATGGAAGATGAGCTCAATGTCATTAAGGATTTATTCCTAAGCAGGGCATATCCTGAAAATATGTTTTTTGACGTTATCAATTATGTACAAGAAGAGTGGGGAATTAAGTACAAACCATTGTTAGGGTGTTACAAAATTGATAAACAGTTATGTTTGGAAAAAGAATTCAATGGTAGGGTATGTATACTCACATATACTCCTAGCACATATATTATTAGAGAAATTTTAGAAAGACATTGGAAGGTAATAACCACAATGGATGTTGAACAAATATTAGGAGCGAAACCGAAATGTGTATATAAGACCGCCCCAAACATGAAAAATTTATTAGAAAGAGCTAGTTGCAAAATGGAAGTAAGTGATATATTTAAAGGCACATCTAAATGTGGAAGATGCCAACAATGTAAATATATAAACCTAGCAAAGGTTATTAAGTTGGATGATATTTGTCATACCACTATCAAATGTAGGATGGGTAATTGTAACACGAAACAGGTGGTTTACATTGCGATATGTAATAAATGCAATGCACATTACATAGGAAAGACAGAAAGACAGCTGAAAAAGCATATATATGAACATCTATACAAAATATGTAAATGTGATACTAAAAATGCGTTGTATAGACTCATCTTAGAAAAGGGTAATGACCATAGTTTTTTGTTTTCAATAATCGATCAAGTGACTTGTGCACCACATGGAGGTAATTGGAAAATGCAGTTAGCACAATATGAGAGTAGATGGCAAATTTTAACTGACTCCACAAGAACACCGGGTTTAAATGAATTTATCAGTATTAAACCTTTTTTAGCCCTTGCATAGGATGGTAATGGGTATAAGTTCTCATTGAAGCCTTATGATAGTAGTTATATATTCATTACAAATTATAGATGTATGATGATGTTTATATAATTTTTACAGTATTAGTGGATGTTTTTAGTGCAGCCTAATTTAATTTGATGTTTAGATTAATTAATACATTAATATTATTGATGATTAGGTCATATAATACACCATATACGTATGCACCTTATACACCCTTATAGGTAGCTGCTTATGTATTATTCTATATGTGTTTATGTATTTATGTATATATATTTTTATCAATTATTCTACAAAATTTTCATGTATTGCCTTACATATAGTAATATTATGAGTCTTATTTATATTTGTTATGTGTACATATTATAGAATGTTTTTATATGCATAATTTAGTGTAGGGATTTAACATGATATTATTAAATATGAACATTTTTAGTTATTTATATACATATGGATAGGTCTTTATTACATATGTGTATTTTTATGATATGTATCTTTAAGTTTTTTTTGGCGGGTTTTTTAAATCAATTATGTTATTAAGCAATTAGTAGATGAGTATATATAGGAAGTTGTTACAGCTCTTAGTTGTTCTGATGAAGACTGTGATACAGTTGAAAGCGCTTAACCAGGAATTGATGTCGTGATGTTCAAATAAAATATTTTTACATCCTTGTCGTACGAGCAGTGATTCACCTTTAGCACATCAGGTTTTGTCACAGCTAGACTGTGTCGCATACCGCCTACACAGAGGTGACCTCTGCTTAACATGCTAAGCTATGTCAAACCCATAGCTGTTGGACATGCTCCACGTAGGCAGATCACAATTCCTATGAGATACACGCTCTAGGGACCTAAACCTTGTGACCTCAATAGACAGCACATACTGGAGGGATAGATTCTATCTCAGAGACATCCCATACTCTGGAACAAACCACCTATCAATAGCAAACTAAGCTCCTAATTAGCAGTCATCATAAATAATACTGATGATTGTATGAGAGATAGGAAATACACCCTGGGAATCACCTCTGTGGCTCTGCTTGACAGGGCCACGTGAAACGTACTTACCTGTGTGTCAAAGGACAGGGTAGCGTATCGCTAGACATCTATAGACCCTAGGACCAATAGCCTATTACCTACCTATGAAGCGATACACACCCACATGTACTTGTTGCAATAATTGCTATGTGAGGTTGACTGAATGTGATGGTGAATGTGTCAGAGTTCTGTATATGTGTGATAGCTTAGTGGAAAACTGTTTCTGTCATGGTATTATGTTTCCTAGCTGTGATTCCAGCAAAAGATGTGTATGCAATTGCTAGGCAGAAAAAGCAGTATGCCATACGGTCTGATGTAGTCCCTTGGTGTCGACTGGGGTGTCCCATTATAGGCTAAAGCAGTACATGTATGCGTATTGAGTGTTACTGCTGGTGAATCCAACTCATGTATGAACTGCAGTACTACATGAAGCTGTATGCCTACACAGCACAGTATGGTGTATGTCCACATTTCTTGGAACCACTGTTTTGTGTGTTCCCTGTAGTCCTTACAGATTACATACCTCAGGCATAGGGCTATGTAACTACTGACACACAGTACTATATGGTACACAGGTAAAGGTCATCTGGGTTGCCATAACTTTGTGTCTGGTATGTATGTCTGATGTGTGTGTGGGTATGCCTGTACCATGGCCTTGGTCATATGTGTGTTACAGGATATAAGTGCATATCTAGCAACATGTATAGTCTAGTACAGCAGTATGCCACCCATATTAACAAATGTGCACATATGTTAGGCAGGGGTTTGCCATCAACGACTAGTGTGGTATACTGGTAATACTGTAACTGGACTTTACAATCATTGCAATGGAATACATATTTCTTGATGCATTAGCTTGATATATACCTCCTGTGGCTAGGTGGTGCATTGTGTCGCATACAGTGTGCCATGTACTGTTGTATAGTCTTACATACTGCTTTATCTTTGTTGCTGTGCCAACCATAGTTTGATATATAGAGTGTGCCAGGTACTGTCAGGCAGTGGTGGGCTGAGCACTGATATGTGGTATTGAAAGTGTGTATCCTCTGACAGCCAATAGGTTGCTATATATAGCAGTTAATTGATATCTGTACTTTAGAATGTTAAGTGTGTCGCATGACATGCTCACACATATTGTTTCATTGTCTTCCAGGGTAATGGCCCACCATTGTAACCCCACCTACAGCTTAGCAGAGGAGGAACAGATAACAACAAGCCTGATGCAGCACTATGCCCTGCTGTTCTCCAGAACCAGCCAGGACCAGCATGAGTGGTCTGCACTGTGGCAAGATCTTGTCCGTAGCATAAATGACATAGGCATGCATAACTGGACATATGAGCAGGTACGCCATCACTGCAGTGATTTAATTAGACATGTCTGGCAGCATGCGTCAGATATCCGTAGACAACAGCTTGCCACAGGTGGTGGAGTACCCATCCACCCACCCTCACCAGAGTGGAGGAGCTGCTCCTGAGCCAGGTGGCTCCTGGCCAACAACAACAACAAGCAACATGTATCATCATGGAGGCCGGAGCCACCCAGCAAGTTGACACGGAGCATGCAGGTAACATGGCATAGCTATAGACTACTGTTACCCCTATTGGTAGAGCATTCTCATGTGAGATGTGCACTGTGTAGTTAGAGGATGTGGTGCCTAGTGTTGTGCAATACTAATAATTAGGAATGTAATCTGTAGGCCTGTGACTGCCAACCATTGTACTACTGTAAGATTGCAGACACACAGTAGCAATGCCACAGTTGTTGCCACTGACAAACTGTCTCATATCCTTGTAGGTCCCTCTGGTGTGACAGCAAGGCAGCAGACCCATGCTGGTGAGTGTATTCTACATTTAATATTGCTAATTAAATGTGCATGCCATAGGTGAGCTGTAGGCCATGTACATGTAACACACCTACGCATAATGCATGCTGTGCATGTTTGCTGTGAGACTATGCACGTCCCAGTAACGTGGGTAGCTGCCTAAAACACATACAATACACAGAGCATCCCACACAACTGTAGCAACACTGTAGTGGACATTGGATAGGCAGAGGCAATACACATGCACACAACATACACAACTTTGTCATACGCAGCACACGTTCACATGCTACACATGGCATATTCAGACACCCGCTGTAAGGTCACACTCCAGTATCCCAAATGTCATCCGCACAGCACACATAATATACCTGAGAGGCAGATGCCTCTCATCTGGCTGTACGGCACTCTCCAACACATAACACATTCATGTTAGGCAATGCCCCCTATTGGGCACCATACAAACCCATGTAACAACTGGCTGTGAAATGGTGAATGTAGCCATGGTACAGCAGTTCTGGTGCAGCATGGTATGTGCCGGTCTGGCACACATTAGTAGCCTTAAGTAACCACATGATGCTGCATGATGATGGCTCATGGTACTACACCCCATCCAGTTACAGTGACCACAGTACTACACATTGCATTAACTGCTATGCACCTCAATGTTGTGTGTGTGCAAACATATGGATCAATACACAATATGCATAGCAATCACCTTTTGTACAAAATGACACATATATGTCTTGTAATGCTATTGAGTGTATAGGTCACATGACACCCACTGTGCATGTGTGATGTTTAATGTTGCAGTTTTGTTCTAGCATGCCATGTCATGGCTTGCACTGGCATAAACCACAATATGTCCTACACTCAACATAACCACTGTACAATGGCTACGTTGAGCAATGGTATTCTATCAGGTATACATGCACCACTCATCCTGTGTGTATACATAGCATGCATGTGCTAAACCTGTGTCCACATTTATCTGCTAAAGACACAGACACTCTAATCATAAATGGATATCTATATGACACACAGATACACATTCAGCCATGGTACGTATACCTGTGAGTGCTGGTGCACAGGACACTGCAGAGCTTTTAATACTTACACAGCAATGTTGTGTCCATGTACACTTTGCGTTCCAGGGTGAGGCCAGTCACTGAACAACAACACACATGCATCAAAGCCATGTATACTGTTATTAGCAATGGCTGTCTACACCCACACTGCATGCTGTTGAGCAACACACGTCCTGCATGCTGATATGTGTGATATAACTGTTTACCTTGTGATACTGTACCCCACCATCACCCGCTATTGAGTATGTTCTGGATTGCTGGTGGTGTGTGTGTGTGTGTGTGTGTGTGTGTGTGTGTGTGTCTCTGTTTTAGTGAGGAGTGCATTCGTGTGCATGTGTGCATGTGTGCATGTGTGCATGTGTGCATGTCTGCATGTGTTCATGTGTGCATGTGTGCATGTGTGCATGTGTTCATGTGTGCTGACATCATGTACAGATCATAAAGTGTGTTTGCTGTCTTCCTCTCACAGGTGCTGACTTTGGGCTGGTTCACTGCAGCAGAGTAACTGATGTCACTGAGCAAAATAGTGATAATGATGATAGGTGTGTTGAGGCACAGGCATGTTTGCCAGGGTCTGTCGTTGGGCCACCAATCAACAGTACACAAGTGTCCACCCCATTCACGCACACAGTCATACTGCCAATACATCCATCACTGATGCCCTTAGCTGAGAGACAGCATACAGTCAGCATTGGCCAGGACAGTGTGGTATCCATGGCACATGCATCCCGACACAGCAGCCATACCCAGATGTCTGGAAGGATACCACATAGGCAGATGTCCAGGGGTTCTCGTCAGAGCACTGCTGCTCATCATGCCACTGGCAGAAGTGCCACAGGTCTTACAACCTCACGCATGTTCCAGGCTGTCATGGAGGCACAGGCATGCATGGAACGGTACACCAGACAGGGACTAAGGATACAGAGGGCACATAACACCACCATAATTGAAAGTATCCATGACCTAGCTGGTGCCATCCGTAATTACACTGAGGTCACTGATAGACATTGGGGAGAGACATTAGATGTCCTCTGCAATGTCATGTCCATGTGTCAGGACAGCGCGGGATGGTTGAAAGATCGACATGGATGTATGCCAGCAACATCAGCAGCTGGCAGTCGCTGCGGATGTCCCTCAAGCCACAGTCGCTCCTGTAGTGCCAGTACCAGCCTCAGCAATGTTGGGGGTGGGCTGTCCATAGAATGTCCTAGAAGACCACATGCACATGGCTCTGGACATTCCCAGCAGGGACCTGGGTCCAGTGTACATCCATCTACCTCTGTGGATAGTACCCAGTCTGGCTTATTACCTGATAGTTTCAGTAGCACCCCTGCCAGGCACAGGTACCGTATCTGTGGCCAGAGACGGTGATCTGTAAAGCCTCTCAGGTACAGTCTGTGGCTGTCCCACAAATACCCGTATATGGCAGCCACATGGTGGAACTGTGTGCGTGCAGACACACACACACACACACATAATACAGAAACCTAGGGCTAACACATACCCACACACATTACATCAACATTGGCCCATACCAGTATTCTTGCCCCTCACACACACACACACACACACATGTCGATTGGATGGCTCACTGTAGGCCTCTGGCAAACCAACAACACACCCTGTGCATATGATGAACCTGTGCCACCTCCTGTCATCTGTAACATCAATGCAGGAACAGGCTACCATGGTGCTGATGCACAGGGTGTCTTTATAGCAGTATAGCAATGTTAGCATGTTGTCAGCAGTAGAGTGTAATGATATGCTTTAAGGTGTAGCTGAGCAGGCATGATGCATTAAAGCTATGATTGTCATTATAGTGTTGTTTACACCAGTGTTAGTTCCAATAGTGTATTGTCTGCCCACATGCCACTTGGCTGATGTGTGCAGTATTTGCAGCATGTGTTAGAGAGTGGACAGTATGTGTGGGATGTGTGTAGCACAGATTTGCAGGTGTACAGTTGTAAACATGGTGGAGGTGCACTGTCTGCATGTACGTGCATAGTGGACACATGGGCAGGGTGACATGCTCTGCATTCCACAGTAACACTTCATAGTTTCTGTTGGTGGCCAGTATACATTGTAGTACACACATTTCGGAACCTGACTTCACATGTGTGTACGACATGGTTTGACACTGTGCTGTGGGTGATACTGTTACTATCTGTCATTGTTTTGCATTCTGGTAGTATACATGACTTCAACAGCCTGACTATAACCAATCATTAGATAATGTCTTGACAACTGACACACAGATGTAGGACACACAGCAACATTTGGATCCTTCAGGTACTATACTTTGCCAGTAACCAGTGGTATTCATCTGCACCCATTACTGAGACCACTCCTGTTTGGCATATAGCTCTCTTAGGTACAAGCAATCACAGTAGGGATATGTCCGTCCACATCTGGTAATGCATACTGTGGCCTATAATGCATTCTCCAGGTGACACACACATCCTCCACAAGGGTATCATACAGACAGATACCTGTTGTCAAACCCATGCTGTAAAGCTATAGGCCAAACTAAGCATAGTCATCTGTCTTTACGGAACATAGTACCCCACAGTACCACATAGGTAGTAGCCACCAACATGATGAACAGGTACCGATGTGTACATGCAACCTAGTGTTACATCATCTCTCCTTTGATAATCACATTTCCTAAGATATTTTGAAATCCCTCGGTGGATCACATAAGCAATAAGGGGTCTGCATGCATATCAACAAAGGTTGTTGTACACCTATAATTAATAGTCATCATTGACAGACTTTGCTGCATTTGAACAGGTCTGACATATACCTCGGACATAAAACCTCACTCACACAATTCAATAGAAACCGTAATGAGTGTGTGTGACATGGATGACCTAGGCCAGGCATCACTGCAGTGGCTGGCCTTGTCACAAGCATACAGATGTGACCTAAGGTGTGGGAAGCAGCAACACAGTCTGGCAAAGATAACAGCTGTGTTCTTGGATAAAGCAGGGTTCCCACACATGCAATAATTGAGGTAACATGAACGTATATGTATTTGCCACACAGCTACCTCGCATGTGCAATGCATACTGATATGTAATACAGTAGTAAAAGCAAAACCCACAACACATTGACCAACAGTGTCATACACATAGAGCGCACACACTCACCAAGTGCAGGATTCAAACCCCTACCTAACTACTTCATGATACTACAGGAATACGCATTAACACATCGTGTTATACACATTACTGGGAAGTCTCTTTTCCACAGGTATATTTGTAGGATGGTGACATCATCAGACTTGACAATGATTAGTATACCACTTTTAAGGTGATTTACTATTCTCCAAAAAGGTTGGTTCTTCCCAAGGAGACCACACACAAACCAGTTAAGTGCAGGATTCAAACCCTTACCTAACTACTGAATGACACTACAGGAGTACGCATTTACAGGATGAGCTATGCACATTACTGTGAGTTCTCTTTTCCACAGGTATATTTGTAGGATGGTGACATCATCAGACTATGCAATGTGGGTTACATTAGGTGACATTAGGTGCGCTACATAGAAGGAATTTCTAAACACTTTGCCCATGTGACCATCTATCTACCTGTGCCCCCAGGGCCATAATGACTTTCTCTGTATATACTAGATTACCACCTATGTGGTAATTTATGTGCACATTGCTTTACCCAAAGGGAATGACTATGCATTCACTGGCATTCAGCTTGAGGGCATTGTTTTGACACCATGTATCAGTCTCTGTAAGACACTTCTATAGGATGTCTGTGTCAACCATAGAGTCATTTATGGACCACAGTTAGCAGTCATCTGCAAACCTGTTCAGCCATACAACTCCCATGCTTGCCTGTACCTCTGAGCAGTATATACTGAACAGGTGGGGTCCCAGGACCAAGACCTGTGGGATGTCATTTGTGACTGGCTTAGAGTCGGACATAGCACCTGCAACTCTGAACATGTGTGTTTGATCTGTGAGCCACTTGGCCACCCATCCTGTGACATAGTTGTTAATGTTCAAGCTAGTACACTTGTCCATGATGACAGAGTGGTGTATGGTGTAGAAAGTACTTAGTGAGGTCCAGGTGGGCTGTGTGGACTACTTTCACCTCCATCTATGTCCTTGGTAACTGTTTTTAATAAGTCAACTAGGTGTAGGAAACAGGATCTGCCTTTAACAAGGTGGAGGTGTGTACAGTCTAGTGTCTAGAGGTCTCCAATGTCTCTGTTTATGGGTTCCATAACAATTTGCTCAATAGCTTTGTAGACCAGGCTGAGTAGACATATAGGGCAATGGTTTCCAGGTTTTGTTGTGGCACCCCCTTTGTGGAGCTGGATGACTGTTAGTGTATGCCATTCTTTGGGTACATAGCCTGTGGTATGCTTGAGTCTGGTCAGTGGATGTAGGTGAGGGTGTAGTTCCTTTTGGGCCTAGTGTAAGACGCAGCCTGGGACACCATCCAGTCCCATTGATGCTGTGTTCTTAGCTTTGGAGAGGGCTGTCTTTACCTGCATGTCCATGACGTCTGGGGCTCAGCATCCTTCTGTGATGGACACAGGGCCATTTGGGGGTGATGGGGGGAGTTTACCCTGACCTTGTCCCCCTGGATGTGGGCAATGAAAGTTGGTTCAGTGTATTTCTTTCCTTTTTCAGTAGCTGACAACATATTTGGAAGCTGACACCTACATGTCTGGTATAGCTACCGAAGGCTATGTGGTTGTTATTCTTACATTCCTTGGCTATTTGTCTTTAGAAATAGTCCTTGGATTATTTTATGAGCGATCATTGTTTCATCCTGATAATGATCAGTGATGCATTTCCTTCAGTGAAGTTGGCTCTATCATGTGTTTGTTTCCTCCTTCTGTTGTCTAGCTTATTTATGGGCAACAACCATCTGATTGTTGTCTTATTTTTGGAGGAGTGCATTTTGGATTTCTTTGTGTTGTCTCATTCCATGCATCCCTGTAGATGCTCATAGGATGCACTTGTAAATGATTCTGCAGATTGTATACCATTATCCTATAGCAAGAGGTCTTTGGAACGTTCCACTTTGGTCATGGGAAGTGTGCAGTTTGCTTTTGAATATGTCTTCACAGTGGTTTCATTGACTGGGTGGGGGGGCGGGATGTGGATGTCCAGTGTGATTACTTTATGATCTGATATTACCAGCGAGGGGTTTATCTCTGTTGTGGAACACTGGTACCCCATGTTGGTGATGATCATGTCCAGTATGTTGTCACCTCTAGTGGGCATGGTGACCAGCTGTTCCAGGGTGTTAGAGTTTTTAAACTCTAGGAAACATTGGCTTAAGGATGTTGGGCACGAGTAATTCTCCCACTCAATGTTTGGGTAGTTGTAATCTCCTCATATAATGGTGTTTGACAGGACCTTTGTATTTTCTACTGTTCTCAGGAATACTGAGTGAGGTTCCTGAGACAAGGTATGCAATCTGTAGCAGGCTACAATCTGATGAGCAGCTTTGCCCAATGTTAATTGCACTTGCATGGTCTCCAAGGCCTCATGCAGTGCCACTAACCTGAATGTGTGGGTACCCATAAAGTAAATGGTTACACACCTTCCTTTTGTATTTCACTTGTGGTTTTGGGTCCGAAGGTCAGAGGGATTGTGAGTGTTTTACGTGGAGCATGTCCAACAGCTCTGTGTTTGACATAGCGTTGTATGTTAGGCAGTGAACACCTCTGAGTAGGCGATATGCAAGGGAGTACAGATGGAGCATTTTGAGATGGTCTGTGTATGACATGTATTTCAGGCTGCTAATGCTCTTTGTGAGGTATTGCTGCAGGCTTTCCAGTTGTTGTGGTTGTCTTGTGAGGAACATAGCAGAAGTGGAATTGTACTCTATTATAGTTCTAGTGAGTGATGAGTAGAGGGGAACAAAAGCCCTCTTCTATTCTGCATGAGACACATTTTGTGATGAGGTGTGCCACATAGGAGGGTTTCCTGACTACTATGGGAATGTGGTTATCACAGTTGTGTCCACTGTCCACCTGTGACCCAAGGTCTCTTGTCACACTTTCAGTGTGACGTATACTACCACCTATGTTGTAGTTCTTGGCTTCAGAGTTTTTAACAAAGGGGATGACAATGCACCTTTTGGCACTGAGCTAGAGCCCATGGCTTTGACAACAGCCATCTGTCTCAGTGAGGCCCTTTTGTAGGATGTCCACATCTTTAGTGTTTACAATTATGGCTCCTAGTTTGCAGTCCTCTGGAAACTTCAGTAGCCACAGACCTTCCATGTTAAATTTTACTTCAGGGAAGTAGATGCTATACAGCCTGGGATGTTATCTGGTCCCATGGCTGCTGTGATCCTGGCTTTGGAGAGTGTTATTTACCTGTGCAGCCATGATGACAGCACTTTTGCAGTCTTCTATTATAGAGATGTGCTCTTTCATTGGTGAGGGGGAGTAAAGTTAACACTGATCCTATCTGTCAGGATATTGGCAATATCAGTTGGGTCTGTATATTTAGTGCCATTGAGCTGTAACTCAGAGCAGATCTGAGTGTAGCCATGACATGGACCTGTCTGTTGGGCAGAGATCTCCTGAGTAGACAGTATGCAACAGAGTACAGATTGGGTTATATTCAGTCTTGTTGCATGGGGCAACTATTTGAGGCCAATAATCCTCTTGTTAAGGTACTTCAGTGGTCTTTCTGGCTGCTGAACATGCCTAGTCAGATTAATCACAAATGTGTTGTGGTACTCTCTGACGGGTCTGATGACTGCTGAGTAATGGGAACCTCCTTTGACCTACATGCACAGACCTTGACAGTTTGTGTGAAGACATAGCATGATTTTCTGACCACTTTGTGAATGTGTTTCTGGAAGTAGAGATGACTATTCACATTTGTCCATAGATCCCTTATTATCACATCTGTATTTAGTCTAAGTGTGCGAGCATGCCCAGTATGAACTTTCAGTATGTTGCTGCCTGACATTTGCTTCGTTTATTAAAGTGTGTGGGCATGCCCGGTATGACCTTTCAGTGTGATGCTGAATGAAATCCACTACATTTGTTGGAGTGTGTGAGCATGCCCAGTACAGGCATTCATACTATATGTGAATGGCAAATCAAGTTGTATTTTTACAGCAGGGCTCACCTTTGTGTCATAGATCAACAGGAATCATGCTGTGCCTGCAGGGCTTCCATGAGACACTTTGCATAGATTTATCAACATTTCTACATACAGGGGGGACGGCTATTCTTTGTACATTTCTACCCGGGGACACACCTGATTGTTACTGTGGGTGTACATAGGATGAAGGTTTCACCTGACACTTATACACATTTGCTATGCCTGCACTGCTATGTACGGTACACCATTTCAGTCTGTACTGTTATCTATTGTACTGGCTTGAGGCATACTACTGTGCTACAGATCCTAGCGCCCAATGTCACGTACATTAGATTGCGACTTCATAGCCTACACAGCCCACATCACACCACCTGGCATGATGTTCTCTGTCTGCATAGGCCTGTGGAGGAGGTTACCCCATATGCCTCTTTAGGGGCATGATACAGCATTTCTTTGTGTTTGCATTAGTGTACAATTGTCCTGCTGTGTCAGTGCCACTGAAATGCTATCATGGCTTAGTGGTTCAGTAATGTGACTATAGAGCACAGTATCCTGGGTGCGAGCCCTGTCACTGCTATTTATTTTCATGCTGGGCAGACCAGACTGCTTAAGGAACACTAAAGCAAATATGAGCATCTTTACCTGACTTTGCACGACTTTGCCCGACCTTGCCCAACATTCCTCAACGTTGCCCAACATTGCGCTAGTTAACACAGGCAATTTTGTTTACATATACTAAATATTGGTAAATTCTGCTTAGCACTGCTTTATATTGCTTAAAACATGGCAATCATGCCTCAGGTGCTGCTGCAGGGCTACCTATGTCAGATGCACATACTATACTCCCTATACATGTTTGGAAACAGGTAGTGTCAAGTTAGGCATCCCTTTTATTTTATGTGTGAGTCAGAGAGAAGTATAATTTCCAGGGTACCTACTGAGCCAGTGTATGTGCTATGCGTTGCCTCTTTGCCAAGGCCAGGGCATACTGGGCATGCCTCCTTTGCCTACTGGGGCAGGCTCAGGTTGTTCCTCCTCTGAGTCCCGCTGTGCCTGTGCAGGTCTTGGCAATGGTGGGGGCTGTGTGGCCCTGCCCCATGCTGTTCCTCCTGCAGCTGTTTTTGCAGGATCATATTGTGTAGCATGGCACATACCATGACAATTTGGGTACATGTAGAGGGTGAGTACTGCAAGGCTCCACCAGATGTGTCCAGGCACCGGAACCGTGACTTGAGCATCCCGAACACATGCTCGATTACATTTTGTGTTTGTGCGTGTGCCTCATTATGGAGTTCTTGTTCAGGTGTTTGTGCATTTCTGATGGGTGTCATCAGCCACGGGTTCAGTGCCTATCCAGCATCCCCCACTAAGTGACCATCAAAGATGTCCCCATTGGCAAATGTCTGGTACAGCTGCGTCAGATGCCAGATATGGGAATCATGGTAGCTTCCAGGGCAGCCAGCACACACATAAAGTATTAAACCCTGGGCATCTCACATGACCTGGCAGTTGATGGAGTGGAAGCCCTTGCGGTTGATGTAGGCCCTACCCTGCTCACCAGCTGGTGCTTTGATGTGTATGTGCATGCAGTCAATTGCACCCACTACCTCAGGGTATTCCGTTATTTGCTGGAAGAGACGCTTACTGCTGGCCAATACCTCACAGGAATTGGGGAAATATACATGATCACCGACATGTGATGACATGGCATCCAGGAACTGGTGCAGTACCCTGGATGCTGATGCCTGTGAAATCCCCATCATATCACCAGTTGGTCTCTGGAAGGTACCTGTTGCTAGTATTCTTAGGCCAACACATACCTTGGTTTCCACTGGGATGGATTCCCCTCTGTTGGTTCTGTGTGTGAGGCATGGCCTGCACAGCTCAACAATTTGCTGCAGGAGGTGTCTGTCCACTCTATAGCGGTCCACTATCTCCAGCTCATGTAGCCCCTGGTAGGTTACCCTGGGTCTGCACACTCTTCTTCATCTCCTCACTGTGGGTTGCTCAGCAGCATTTGCAATGGCACCACCCTCAGCATCTTGCACATGTTGCCTTATAATAGCAATGGCAGCCCCTAACATTTTTTTGTCTCAGTTAAGCTTTTTAAGTTTTCACTTCTCTTTGTAGACTGCAGTGTTGCAGTGTTTCTGAGAAAAACATGGGGGAATGTTGTTTGCAGAGTTTTAAGTGCTGGGCTGGGATAGTGTACTGCCTGTGAAATTGGCTGATTCTGATTGATTTCACCTGGCAACTCTGCTAGTTCTCCTTGGTTAACTTCCTACTACTTCTTTTCCTTCCTTTTCCCTTTCTGTTTCCACAGGGGGCAACAACACGCAAACAAGTGCAAACACGTGCACACAAGTGCACACACACGCACACAGGCTTACACAGGTTTGCACAAGCTTAGGCGGGTGCACATGCATGCACACAGGCTTAGACAGCCTTACACAGGCTTACATGGGCGCACACACATGCACACAGGCTTAGACGGGTTTACAGGCGTGCACACGCATGCACACAGTGTAAGCATCTTTGCAAGAAACTTTAGTGATAGCCACGGCGTACACCTTCAGTTTCTGGGTTTCATTTCAGACAACTGTAGACATGCCTCTTCCAGTCCTGAGTAACTCACAGCAAACACATGCCTCTCTGCTCCAATAAGCTTACAGTCTTTAATACATACCCCCCTCATGATGTTACCTGTCTTCTATTCTGTTACTCTCCTAATTCTACTCTTACACTCTAGGGACATGGTTCACATGGCAGGGAAAATTGGGATTCACTATCCTTATACTCATTTGCATAGGATTGCCTACTAATGCTTGGTTACATCTCTCAGACTGAGCTTCCCCCCTTAGCAACCACTACTCAGTAGCTATGTTGTCTTCAGCCTGCCATTTACCTGCATGGCAGATGAATATATTTAATAAAATGCCTATTTTTAGATGTTTTTTTTCTGGTTTTTAGAGCGCTGCACGTTTTTATTTGGAGCTGTCATAGCTCCATTTTGCTATTTGCAGAACGGTACTCAGTTAACAACGGAGTACATTTCTGCAAATAGCACTACTCTTAATCAGACAGGTTAGTGTTTCCTGGATCGCAAATTTACCTCATTTGCATAGCTTTCAGCAGCAAATGAGGTAATTTGCATATCCTAACACTGTCCATGCAAGAGTCATTTTAGGAGCTCTCATGCATGCCCCTGCCAGCTGTTCCTGGATCGCTCAGCAGACATATTGGCTGTCTGGAGTCTTACTCTACTCTTAGACTCCGTGCAAGCCTTCATGAATCTGGCCCAATATCTCCTTTGCTCTTTGTTCTATTTTAGTTAGTTCATTAATTGAAGTCACAATTTATGCAAGAGCCTTTAATATATTGAATTAGTTTCTTTAGAAAACAGTTTACAATCCTAAGAAACTTATAATAAATGCAAATAAGTAAATATCTGTGTTGGGTGATGTAAATGATTAAAAAACATGACATTGGTAATTACAGTGTTTGTTTTGTTAAATACAATGAATACTGAATGCTTTTCGAGCTTTGATTGTGTTTAGTGGCAATTAATCAAGACCGGGGATTGGCTAAAAGAAATAATATGCTTTTCAGCATGTTTAAGAGGTTACAGGCATTGTTGGGTTGTGACTTTGCAGCTGCTGTATTTGTATTTTTTTTAAACATCGGATTTTGTTTTAACAAAGTATGAATTATCAGCAGACAGTAACTGAAACTACACCAGCTAACTGATGCAGCTCTTACCTTAAAAAAAGGTTTTGACAAGATCCTAGTTCCCATTGCAGCCGCGAGGATGTTGTACTTTGAGACAGTGACTAAAGCCTTTAGACACTGAATACAAATGACGATCACAAATGTGCAAACTTTAAACCGGAAATCTTTATGGTTTCCATGGGAGCCTCCACATAACATAGCCTTTCAGTACGGAGAAACAAATTACTTTAAACAAAGTTAAAGCAAGTAAGTGTATTTGTAAAGCACCTTTTGAGGCAGATTATTATAATGCAAAGGTTTACCCTTAGTCTGAGAGAGCGACACATTTTAAGAAAGTGAGTAAATCCCTTAGTTACTATAGAAAAGTAACAATCATGAAGATGCACTCTTTAAACCATAGATGTCTCCGGTTCCCATGGTAACTTCTACATAACATACTCTTTCAATAAAATAAATAGAGGTCCTTTAAGTAAAGTTAAAACATGTAAATGTATACATAAAGAACATAATGAGGCAAAGTAATCAATTGCAAATGTTCAGCCTCAGAAATCTTTAAAAGTAAAAATTAAACATATTATATTAAAGGGGAATGATCAGTGCATGAAGGTTTTAAACTAGAATGGTGAAGTCAGAATTCTTTGCACATGAACCTTCCAATTCCCAGCTATGTAAAGGAAAGCATAAATAATTATAGAACCATTAAGAGACTAGGATGCTAAATGTTATAGTAAAATTAAATAAATGCTGTACTAAATAAACCAGGAAAAGACAATTCCTGATTAGAGACACAAACACTATAATATTAATATTTTATTAAAGGGCATATTAAGGCTCGTTCATGCCAGTTTTCACTAAACACCCCCATTATCACTAATGAACTACAATAAATAAGAAAAAGTGATATTGGAACATTCTATATTAATAATACATGACTTTATAAATAAAGTTAATATATGATGTTATAAATAGAAATATAAGGTAAACAGTGTTATTCTAATTCAGCTTTTATGTTGATTAACTAGATTCTGAATATTTTGGCATCACAAAATTAATTAGATAAGTAGTTAAAACAGCTAAATTGAGGTAAAGATAAAACATCTGATTTTTGTTAGAAAGCAGAAAGACTTATGACAGTATTTTCCATAGCAACTCCCCTGACTAATTGAACAGAACATTTTCTTCTTCTTTCGGCTTTTCCTGGTTAGGGGTTGCCACAGCAGATCACCTGTCCACTCATGACTGGCAGTAAAGTTTTACAGTGTCGAGTTGCCAGCCCGACGCCCAACCTTCCATGGAAGGCACACACATGCACGCACTCACACCTAGGGCCAAATTTAGAGTGTCCAATTCACCTACAGCATGTCTTTGAGATGTGGGAGGAAACCGGAGCACCCGGAGGAAACCCACACAACCACAGGGGGGACATACAGACTCCACACAGAAATTGAACAGAACATTATAAACAAGACAAATGTTTATGGAGAAAGATATAACAAAAATAGCAGTAATCCATTGGCATTTAATTCTAATCATAACCAGATGATACAGATCAAAAGAACTATAATTTAAAGCCATCTATGAGTTAAAGGAGACTACATTTATAAAAATGAACACTAGTCAATTCAACTAAGGAACAGTTATAGTGATGTTAGATATCTTTTTAGAAATCTTGATACTTACTTTTGAAAGGAAGAAAATTTTAAACAGGAAATAACACAAACCTTTGTTTTGACAATATTAATTGCTGTATTCAAGTAAAATTATCATACTGTTACATTTAAACTGCATTCATATTATGAATTAGTTAAGTATCTGTTCAATCTTTACACTACTTAGAACAAAAGTTATATGAGTTGATTGAGTGTCATAATGCTATAAATATAAGACAAAAATGGGTGTGAAACTAAAGAGAATGCAACAACATATATCATGAGCATTGTGCTAAACGAAATAATGGCACTTAATTCATACTCACTTCAGTTGATATTTTTTTTTTAAAACAAGTTTATTGTTTTTAACATACAAAATAAATATCATAACAATTTTATACAAGCAATTAAAATAGAAATAGTTATAACATTCAATAAAATAACCAAAGTATTTACAAAGACATCCACTACAAATCAAATCAATTGATTAAACTATAATGTCATGCTATTGAGACTAAGATTTTTTTAACAGGTTTTGTAAAGTATCCCATATAATATAATAAGATGTTTTCTAGTAGTTCTTGATTTTATTGTCATCAATTCCATATGACACACTTCAGTCATAACATTTTTAAATTCATTAAATGAAGGAGGGGTATCTGAAATCCAATTTCTGGTTATTATTTTTTAGCCACTGCTAGAATAGACCATAATAAGGGAAGTTTAACTTTTTAACACTTTTAGGAACAGGTGTGTTAAATAATATAAGTGATTTAGAAACAATGAAATTATCTGTGAAAAGGGCCTGCAAAAAATCATTGATTAACTTCCAATATTCCTTCAATTTTATACAGTCATAAAACATATGTGCCCAATCAGCATTTATTTCTACATTATATCTTTTACATAAGTTGTCTTTATTATTTATTTTATTCATCATTAAAGGTGTATAGAATGATCTATGTAAAAAATTCCAAGTAAAAAGTCTCCAATTAATGGAAGAAGTAGTTTTATAAGCAGATTCCAATATATATTGTTTATCTTGTTGTTTTGGTGATTCACCATTAATGGAAATGAAATAATTCCAATAGGTATCTGAACTGTAATGAGTTTCTTCTCTGATAATTTTATGTATGTATGAGAGCTTACCTTTATCAGAAACTCTGTGTTGTAAATTTAATATCAAGTAATCAATCAGTATTGGACCAGATTCTTTAACTGTTAAAGACATTAAATCAATTTTATTAATAAGATGTTGTCTAAAAGTTTGAATTTCTAACCAACATGTTTCTCTCAAATCAAATTCTTGCTTTAAGAAGTCTAAATTTTTTACTTTATTATCAGACAGCAACTGATACCAATACTTTAGATCATTCTCTGTGACTAAAAGAGTTCTTTCAGAGGTGGTTGACAAAAGCATACCTTGTGTATACATTATAGGGAATAGAATAAAATTCCATTCCTTATACTTAGGATGCATGAATATAAAATTACGATAACTGATAATAGTGTTTAATGGGTAACTAACTATATATTTTGGTGTAATGGATGAAGTACAAAATTCTTTTAGTAACCATAACATGGGGTTATTTACAATAATATTTTTATGTATTAAAGAGATTTTCATGAAGATGCTAATTAGTTCCCAGTAATCTTTCCATCTTGCAACATATGACTGATCTATTAACAAAGTAATAACTTTTATAATAGAAGAGATAGTATATAAATTAAAGTCTGGAAATGAAATGCCCCCTTGAGACCAGCTATTAGTATGTTTCTTTAATGCAATCCTAGGTCTATTAGGTGCCCATAAGAAATTTAACATTAGTGAATTCAATTTCTTAATTATTTTTGTAGGTGGGAGTATTATTGATTGTATTAAGTATAATATCTTAGGGAATACTATCATTTTAATAATCGTGAGTCTCTCTTCCATGGTAAAAAAAACATATTGTTCCAGCTATTGAAATATTTTGTATATTAAGAAGACAGGTACTATAATTATTATGTATAATAGATTTGATATCTTTAGTTAATATTATACCTAAGTAAGTTATCTGACCTGAGTTGGGTATATATTTGTTAAAATCATTAATGAGGACATTTTTTCGTGTGTATATTGGTAATATTTTAGTTTTTTCTTCATTGAATATTAAACCAGAGATATTTTTAAAATCCATCATTTTATCAAATAAGGACTGCATAGAAGAGTTAGATCCAGCTGATGTAATTAGAACATCATCTGCAAAAAGTTGAATTTTAGATATTATATTTTCATCTATATCAAATCCTTCTATATCAGTACTGTTTCTGATCAAATTTGCCCAAGCCTCCATTATTAAAGTAAATAATAGTGGAGAAAGTGGACACCCTTGTTTTGTACCTTTTAAAATTGGTATTTTTTGTGAGACATATGTTCCTATCTAATGTAAGCCAATGCTCCTTTATATAGATGTTCAATTAGATTTACAAATGCATCTGAGAAGTTTGTGCACTTCAGTAAGATAAACAAGCAGTCCCAACTTACTGAATCAAATGCTGAACTTATATCGAGACTAATAAGTGTTAAATCTTTCTTTTTCCTATTTGCAAAATTAAATAATGTTAAAGTTCTCCTTATATTATCAAAAGTATTTCTATTTACAATAAAGCCTGTCTGGTCTATATCTATAATGCCTGGGATGATTGTCTTTAATCTATCAGCAAAAATACTCATAAACATTTTATAGTCAACATTAAGTAATGAAATAGGTCTATATGAAGTGCATCTGGTTGGGTCTTTATTGGGTTTTAAAATTGGTGAAATAAATGTGTATTGCCAAGATGGGGGGGTTGTTAACTCATTTTGGGCCAAAATAAAAACCTTATGTATTAATGAGTAAGTACTTTTGGGAAAAAATTTTATAGATCTCTGGTATAATACCATCATTACCTGGTGCTTTGTTTGATTTAAGCTTGTTTATTTGTGTAATAACCTCTGTATATGAAATATTTTTATCCATTAGTTTAGTCTGTTGTTTATTAAGTTTTTTGTTCATGTTTGTAGTTATAAAATTCTTTATTTTATCTTTAGGCTCTATGTTAATGTTATTATGATTAATTTTGTGAAAGTGATTTCTAAATTCATCTAATATTTCTGGTAAACTAGAAACATTCTTATTTTTCCTTGGAGAGAAAATTTCTTTGATATGATTTTGTTTATTCAACCTTTTTGTTTTATTTTTAAGTCTATGTAAGTATTTGGGACTTATTGAGTAAGACAAAACTTATATTTCTCTAATGTTATTTTAACTTTATGAGTTAAAATTTCTTTGTATTTCTCATTTAATTTATTTATTTCTTCAATTACTTTTTTGTCCATAATATTTTCTTTATTATTATGTTTGTATGAGTCTAATTTGCTTTGAATATCTAGTCATTCCTTGTCCCAAGATTTCCTTTTATTATTATACCATCTGATACTTTGTCCATATAAATATGATTTTAAAGCATCCCAAACATAAACAATGGAGACTTCAGGTGTATTGTTTAAGTCTAAAAAATGTTGCACTTCTGAAAGTATATAATCTTTATAGTCTTTTAGTTGAGTTAAGTATGTTGGTATCCTTTTGATCTGAACATTGTAAGTACTTTTTATCATAAACTCAAAGACAATTGAATTATGATCTGATATAGGACACAAAATGATTTTAGAATGAATTAAGTCTGTTACCATCTGGTTAGAAATAAAGACTCTATCTATTTTGAATAAGTTTTATATCTGTTAGAAAAAAAGTGTATGGTAATGATTTTGAATCTATCTGATTATTAATATCATTCAAATGATATAAATTAACAAAATCCTTTAAATGTTTTGCATTAGATGTAATTTTCCTTTTTCCTATAGTAGTAGTATCTTTTTCATGTAGGATACAATTAAAGTCACCTGCTAAAATAATATATCCTATAGAAAATGATATGATCTTATTGAGATGGTGTTTCACTGTATTAATACCAATTCCAGGTATCCAATATACATTGATTAATGTATAAGTCTTCCCATTAATTTGTATTGTAACCATACAAAACATTCCTTTATCATCTTGATAAGACTTAATAGTTTTAGGAATGGGCATACTTTTATTCCATAAAATAGCCACTCCTCTTTTTTTCTGAGTGTGCTCTGAACTAACCAATACTGTATATTTGTCTGTGGCTAGTTTATCAATATCTTTTTTCAGGAGATGTGTTTCTTGAAGGAAGACTAAGTTGGCCTTATGTAAATTAATGTATCTTATTAGGCTTGCCCTTTTACACGGATTATTCAGTCCATTAATGTTTAAAGAAATTCCTTTTAGAGACGTCATTTGGCATTTTTAAAACATAAAAAACTTATGATCAAAATAACAATTAACAAAATAAGTAATGTTATACCTCCTCCTTTAGGTGTACCTTTAGATATAGCTGTATTTATTGAATCTCTTATGGGATTTTGTATAAGATTCAATTTTGTTTGTAGTGACAATGAGCTTACAAAATGTATTGTGGATGCCAGAACTATATACATACAACAGTGAACAAGAGAATGCCAATTCCTGGTATCCAATATACATTGATTAATGTATATGTCTTTCCATTAATCTGTATTGTAACCATACAAAACATTCCTTTATCATCTTTATAAGACTTAATAGTTTTAGGTATGGGCATACTTTTATTACATAAAATAGCCACTCCTCTTTTTTTCTGAGTGTGTTCTGAACTAACCAAGACTGTATATTTATTAGTGGCTAATTTATCAATATCCTTTTTCAGGAGATGTGTTTCTTGAAGGAATACTAAGTTGGCCCTATGCAAATTAATGTATCTCATTAAACTTGCCCTTTTACATGGGTTATTCAGTCCATTAATGTTTAAAGAAATTCCTTTTAGAGAAATCATTTAGCTTTTATAAACATATAAAACATATAATCAGAATAACAATTAACAAAATAAATGATATTATACCTCCTCCTTTAGGTGTACCATTAATTATAGCTGTATTTATTGAAAATCTTATGGGATTTTGTATAAGCTTCACTTTTACTTGTAGTGACAATGAGTTTATAAAATGAGTTGTGGATGTCAGAACTATATACAAACAACAATAAACAGGTGAAAATAATATTAGGATTAAACATTGCACCCAGCCTGGAGTTAAGAACTCCAACTTTGAGTAGCACATACCACTCAAGTTATCCCCCTATCCTAAGCAGCAGTACCTCAGCTGCCACCATATCAATTCAATACTAACTATTATTGACTAAAGTTAACCTCATTTAATTAGATTATCTAGTAAGACAAAGCTAAACAATTTATAAATCAGCTTCATATAAAAAATAAGAACATTTAGAAACAGCTCATATTACTATGTACATCTATTTTGTAAAATACACTTATAATCAAAATAGCATTCTAATAAACTTGATAATGGGAACCGAGAAGAGAGAGAGAGAGAAAGGAAGAGAGAGAGAGAGAAAGAAAGAAAAAAAAAAAAAAGGGGCATATCTATATATTAGTTTATTAAAAGTTTGTAAAAATAAGTTCTTATGTTCATTTGGATTCAATAACTTAGGCTATTATGGTTCAGACATTACATATATTAGGGTATTCCTACTTTCTGCCATAGAAATGCAGTTAACAGTTTTAAAAACTTTAAATTACTTGCACCAAAGCTTTCTTCTCATACTTATTATTGCCAGTAAATAAAATATTTATACTCATACATATGTTTACAAATCATACTGCACAGCAATGTAAATTTCTAGTTATACATAAATCATTGTGAAGAAAGCCATCTGTATTTTATATATCTGAACTGCTACTTTAAAATATGTCACATGACAGTTTCTTCTAAGATATAATCATAATGATACTTGTGCTTGTCAATTAGATAAGTCAAATGATTTATAACATTATATATGTTTAAATCATAAGTATTTATATACAATAATATGTTGCAGTCATGTAAGCTTTCAAAAACATGTGTATATATGTTTTACCTTCTATGCCTTCTAAAATATCTCACTTGCTTACTATGGCATACTGAATCATTTAAAATCATTATAACTTTCATATTTTATAAATTACATCTTAAATAAGTAAGTTGTTATAAAGAATAACTCACATTTAGATGTCATAAAGTTCGTTTTTCATCACAAAGTCGCATTTACAGCAGTTCTACTTCCTGGAACAGTGTTCTTCTTGAATCTGCGATGTGTCAGTGTGAAATCAGGGGTCAAAGTTCAAAATGACTGCATTCAGTATTCTGAGTGTTGAAGCTTTTAAAACAACTCGAGGACACTATTCACGAGGTAACCCACATCCCAAATTGTCTCCCTTAACATTCTGGTGGGAATTTTAGCAAATGCAAGTGACTGACATTCATTTAGTAATACAAATGAAACTAAACAGTGCAAAACCTTCGCGAAGTATTTTACAAGTCATTACAGTCTCTATGACAGTGAAACCAAGCCTACAGTTATTTAACATATTATACAACTTATTTTTTATATGCCCCATTTCATTTTCTCATACAAATCTTATTATATACATATATCAGAATTATCAGAAGCATATAACTGTACTTATAAGAGAGAGAGAGAGAGAGAGAGAAAAGAAAGAGAGTAGAGAAAGAAAGAGAGAGAGAGAAGAAAAAAAAGGAAGCTACAAAGAGTATCTACAAAGAAATATTACTTGCTGTTTGTATTAATAAAGTTAAACATGAAACATATTACTTACAACTATTTTAGTTCTAATTATTTGCAATTATATCATGACATATTATTTGTAATCATGTATAAGCAATAAAGTCATGGTATAATATTTAGCAACAGTGTTTAAACAGCATATATAGTTTTAAAGAGCTAATAAGTTATTATTTCACTTTTCCATATTTTACATCATACTTCTCTCCTTGCCCTCCCCACCCTCACTAAATGCATAGTTTAAAAAGAATGCCATTATTTAAAACAAGAAGAGAAAGAAAATTTATCAAATTACTAACCTTAGGTCTCTTTATCACAAAGAGAAACAAGTTGATTGATAGCATGTTATTTGTTCCTCAGAGAGTTTGACTATTTATGAAACAAAACAGTTCTTTGCACACAGAAAATAACTTTGAATAAATCTTTAAAATATTTGTGGCTTTCTGGAGATGCAGTAACTGTATTTGAAGAGATTAAGAGGGAAGGAAAGAAAAAAATATAAAACATGTCATTTGTTTTTAGTCTTTTTGCTTCTCTGAAGTCTTCCAAGAAGTTCCTGTTGCCATCCTCTTTAACGAAGGACTTGCCCATTCCATATCTTCTATTTTATCTAATATCTTATTTTTTTAATATACAGCAAAGCAGAGTCTAAGTCTTCAAAAATTCTAGGGCCATCAGGTAAAAGATTTTTAGTTTGGCAGGAAATAAAAGGTAATTTTTGAACTGTGCTTTCTTAAGTTCTCTTATTAATGGCAAAAAACTTTTCTTTTAGTTATTACCAAGGAAGAATAGTCATTGTCAAAAGCACAGTTAAGCATTAATTTTAATAGGTGCTTTAGCCCATGCAGATTTGAATACCATCTCCTTGTCATAAGATGATAAAATCTTACTATAACTGATCTAGGATACTTTTTGTTAGAGTTAAAATTAGATAAGGACCTATGGGCTCTTTCAATACCAAAAGAAAATGCTTCTGACAAGTCTAAAGTTTTGGGAAGCCAAGTATTTAAAAAGGAAGTAATGTTGTTACCTTCTATATTTTCTGGCAGTCCAAAAATCCTAATATTATTGTGTCTAGATCTGTTTTCCAGGTCATCAAGTTTGGATTGTAGGTGTGTGTTCTGCTTCAGCAAAAACTCAATGTTAATTTCTTCTTCCTGGATTCTGTTCTCCATATCATTAACAGTCTCTTCTATGCCTGTAATCTGAGCCTTCTGTTGTTGCAAGTCTTGATGTAACAAATCCATTTGTTTTGTAGTTTTTCTATGAAGTTATCAATTTTAGTATCCAGTTTGTCCATTTTGGTTGTTAGTTGCTGAATAGTAGATATCAGAGACTGAAGCTCTTTCTTGATGCTGGAATCCTGACTGTTTGCCTTACTGGAACTCATTTTGAACAGAGATGATGAAAGAGAAATTTCCAAGATGATTTCTGACAGGAAAATTATTGAAATTGTCTTTCTTTTTTAGATATTATTCAAGAAACTGATATTCCAAACGTATTTAGAAAGAAAATTATTTCATTAGTTGATTTTTAAAGTAATTATTTCCTGTCAGTGCAGTTAAGTTGGTGGAGCTGAAGAAATCTGCTGCTATCCTGTTTTCATCCTTGGCCACGCCCCACTTCAGTTGATATTTGAATGTCACTTGAAAGGAATTTACTAGTTTATGCACTGGTGCTTGTGTGTTGTTGGTGCCAGATTTTTCACAGCTGTGCCCGTTGGTTGACGATCAGGAAATATGTTCAGTAATGTTTTTAAAATGTTATATACTGTATTTTCTTTAACACTTCAGGTTGTTTTTGGGAGTATTATCAGTGAAATGTAAGAAACACACTGTCATTGTATCTTTATGCAGTTGACTGCCAGCATGTCGCTTATTGCAAGTCCAGCTGCTGAACGTTCCTTTTTTTGTGTAAGCAAATGCCATCAAATAATGGTTATAATTCTGTCTTTATTCTTCATTAACAACTGTAATCAGATTAAAGACAGAAGATGTGAGTCACTGGGCTGATTTCCATTTGTATAAAGTTCATTGCATTGTCTCACTGTACCTTGTATCTGTTTTCCTGATATATTTCTTCTCCAAATGTTTTACCCTTGTAGTTGTGCAGAAATAACAGGAAATGCATAGTATCTGTCTTGCTGTCTTTGTTTTACACACACAGCTCAGTGTAGTGAGGGTAGCATATTCAGAAGACGTACTTGTTTTTCTAGATGGTAGTGTGAGATTTTTGGGCACTAAGTTTACACAGAAGAAAAAAGCCTTTCTGAATTTGCTTGTGGTCATTAACTTATGAGTTACTTTGTACTTATGATGGCTATTTATTTATGTTACATAATAGGGTCAGACTTGTATTTTTGTGATGCTTGCTCATAGGTTTGACCAATTTGTCTTCCTGCAATTTGGAAATTATATATTTTTAAAGTAATTATTGTCCTGGGGTTATTTCTTTTAACACTGTCTTTCAAGGGGTCTTTGACAAGTGTATTTCCTGGTTGTCGGCCAGCCGGTGATACCGTGGGGGGTCTGGTTGTGATGAGGCATAGGTACCAATGTTATTAAATAATGATTTTCTGGTATATCACTGATAACATTTTAGATTCATTCTTGATTTATATTAATGTTGTGATATAATTTAAATACTAAATGTATTATAAGACGTGTCAGACTAACATTGTTGCTTAAAGTATTTACATGTAATTATAACTCATACTACTCTTATTTAGAATATTATAACATGTTATCATGCAAGTGTTATAAATTAGCTATGATTTTAGAAAATATTCTTATAGACAATAATAAAATAGAGAATGAAAAGTGGATTGTGAGGACAGAAATAAAGAATTGACAAAGCAGAGGAAGAGTAAGAAAACATGAAGTATAAATAAGTTTAAATAGTGATGATTTTAACTCTAACATTCTGAATGGAAAATGAATCAACAGAAAACACATACTTTTCTTTCTTTTACTTTTTTCATGCAAATACTCTAATATCAGATGTTAATACAATGAGGTAAATAATTTCTATCCTTCAGACATTAATAAGTTATTATATGATCTAGAGAGGACTTGTTAATATAATCTGCTAATCTATAAATCAAATAGTAGGAATAGCCATAGAATATATAGCAGACTGATGTTTAACTATACTTTACTTCCTATTGAATAGAAGGGAATACTTGGATAGTAGCACTATCTAAGTAGGGAGTTTTAGACTCCAGGTGAGTGGGGAAGGTTAGAGAAATGTTTTTAAATGTAATAAGATTTAGTTTAAAGTTCAGGGTGTCTGTAATAATCCTTTATATATTGTTTGTGTATATAAATCTAATAAAATCTTATATATCCAATAGCAAGATAACAATATTTAGAGGAGTGAATAAAAAGTCACATATACCAAGAATCTTACAAAAAAACCCTAATTCTATTGATGCAGTAGAATGACATGTTTACATTTTTTTATCATTAAATATTAATGGTTTAAATGGTCTAAAATGGGTGTAAAAGAAGGAATTTATTCAGATATTTAATAGCACTTAATTCACAGGTTATTTTCCTACAAGAGACACATTTATTAAATCTGATATTAATAGACTCAATTCCAGTTTGCATATTGTATTGTCAAGCTCACATCACACTCAGAAAAGAAGGGAGGTAACTATACTATGGAAGAAAACCATTCCAGTCCCTAAAATAATTCCTACAATGATGATAAATGTTTAATGTGTTCAGTTACAATTGAACTCATTAAGAAATATTACACACTTATAAATCTATGTTGGATTCCTGGAACAGTAGTAAAAACAGTAAAGAAACAAATGGAACAAATTATAAATAACTCAAAAGGAAGTCTTATAATAGCAGGACATTTCAATTGCATAACAAAAGATGAAGATTCAAACTCCACAAAAAAAAAAAAGAAAACTTTCTCCATTGGCTAAAGAACTCAAACAAATTATAGAGCTAGTACAACTTATTGACATTCAAGACTATGCATACCCAAATATATTATTCTTTATTCATTATTCTCACAGACATGGGACTCAAGCAAGAGTTAACAGAATATATGTGTCTATGGATTTAAAAACTAATTTAGATAAGGTAAAAACAATAACGTGTCCTCTTTCTGACCATAATGCAATAACCTGCCAAATTTTATTTTAACAAAGTTCTAGAAACCCAATAACACATATACCAGCATACATAACTAATTTAAAAGAATTTAAGGAATTTCTACAAAAAGAGATTGCAACGTATCTATCTACTAATAATAATCAGGATACCTGTAAGATATACATTTGGGATGCTTTCAAAGCATATATTTATGGTGGGAGTACATCTTGGTATGCTTTTATGAAAAAGCAATGGGATAGTTAACTCATAGAACTTCAAGAGAAAATTGATATATTGCAACTACATAATCAAAACAAAAATCCTGATTTATTAAAACAAATACATGAATTGAAAAGCAAGTACTTAGATATTCTAAATCACAAAACAAAGATAAATCTAGAGAGAATAAAAATAATATACCATTCAGTTAATCCTAAATATATGCATAAGCTAGCAATGAGAACTAAAATATATAATAAGTCTAATCATATAAAAGAAATGTATTCACCATATTAGAAGAAAGCCACTTTTCTTCTATATTTATACAACTTATCACTGTTTTATATACTAATTCACAAACATATATCAAAATTGGACCATTTACTTCAGATTCAATAAAAATAACAAAAGGCACTAAACAAGGATGCCCTCTCTCCCCATTATTATTCTCTTTAGTTATTGAGCCATTTGCTAACCTTATAAGAACAGAAATTGATATTAAAGGAGTGTCAGAATATAGAGTTATTACTCAAGATACAGTTATATGCAGATGATATTCTTTTGACCTTAAATGATTGCAATAAATCTCTCATAAAACATTTTTCTCTCTAATAGAAGACTTTCAAAGAAAAAAATGGTCTATCCTTTAATGAAAATAAGATGAAAATTCTCTCTATAAATTATGGGAACAAAGATATACAAGATGAATTTAAGAACTATATGATAGAGGAATGACAGTTAAAGTATCTAGGAATAGTAATAGCAGAAAATATTAGAAAGATAATAGATATTAATTATGAATCTACACTAGCACATATTGAAATCCGTATAGGTAATTGGAACAAATATTTCTTTACCATGGACGAAAGATTCTATTATAAAAATGATTATACTTCCAAAATTTTATATATAGTACAATCTCTCTCCACCCGAAACCTTTATAAAGAAATTTAATACTATACTCTTAAAATTGTTATGGTTTCCCAATAAACCAAGAATAGCACTAAATAACTATACTAGAGATTGGACTAATGGAGACATTAGTTTACCAGACCTCGAATTATATTCTATGGCTTCTGTCATCAAAACAATAATTTTATGGAAAAATCCCTATTATAGTGCTAAATGGAAATCCATTTTTGGACATTTTTTAATCCAAACTACATTTTTGATGTCATAATAAATTTATATCTCCCCATAATTCCATGTATTGGTTACTAAAACAATAACTTATAAATAATGCCAATCTTAAAATTAACTCAGACAAAATCAGCATAACAATTAGAACAATTAGAAACTTCATGTTTACGAATCCTTCTTATAAAGCATGGCTGTTTCTCATTTTTCCTATTGCCTACACACAAAACATTGGGCCGGATTCACAAAGGCTTGCATAGAGTCTAAGAGTAGAGTAAGACTCCATGCAGCCAACATGTCTGCCGAGCGATCCAGGAACAGCTGACAGGGTTAGTCTATGCAAATTACCTCATTTGCTGCTGAAAGCTATGCAAATGAGGTAAATTTGCGATCCAGGAAACACTAACCTGTCCGAGCAAGAGTAGTGTTATTTTCAGAAATGTACTCGGTTGGCAACTGAGTACCATTCTGCAAATAGCATAACGGAGCCATGACAGCTCCAAATAAAGGATGCATCCAGTTGAGGAAGCATGCCAATGGCCAAATATATGACCATTGGCATTTGTATGTGTTGCAAATTAATAAAAAATAATTTTTTTTCCCTCGATCTCCGAAGTTTAAGCGTAGTGCAGCGCCGCACAAACATGCAACGCATTAAAAACAAGAAAAACAAAAAATAAAAGCCACAAATAGGGATTTAATTCATAATATTAATCTGCCATGCAAGTGAATGGCAGGCTGAAGACAACATGGCTACTGAGTAGAGGTTGTTAAGGGGGGAAGCTCAGTCCAAGAGATGTAACCAAGCATTAGTAGGCAATCCTATGTAAATGAGGGTAAGGATAGTGAATCCCAATTTTACATGGCATATGAGACAGGTCTGTGGAGTGTAAGAGTAGGATAAGGGGAGTATCAGAGTAGAAGATAGGTTACATCATGAGGGGGGTATTTAGGAAAGAATGTAACCTCATTGGAGCAGAGTGGCATGTGTTTGCTTTCAGTTACTCATCACTAGAAGAGGCATGCCAACAGGTATCCTAGCTAAAGGCAAGAAAATGAAGGTGTATGCCATGGATATCACTAAAGTTTCTTGTAAAAGTGCCTGCAATGTGTTTGTGCACGGGTCCGCGCCTGTATATCCAAGTAAGACTGTGTGCATGCGTTTAAGCTGGAGTAAGCAAGTGTAAGGTAGCTGAAGTCTGTGTAAGGGAGTTTGCGCCTGTGTGCACGTGTTTAAACAGGAGTAAGCAAGTGTTAGAGTGTGGAAACCCGTGTAAGCCCCTGTAAGCATGTGTGCATGCGTGTGAGCTGGTGTGCACGTGTTTGTGTGGAGCTGCCCCCTGTGGAAACAGAAAGGGAAAAGGAAGCACAGGAAATAGAAGGAAGTTAGCCAAGGAGAACTAGCAGAGCTAGCAGGTGAAAACAATCAGAATCAGGCAATTACACAGGCAGTACACTAGCCCAGCCCAGCACTTAAAAGTCTGCAAACAACATTCCACCATGTTTTTCTCAGAGACACTGCAACACTGCAGTATACTAAGAGAAGTGAAAACTGAAAAAGCTTTACTGAGACAAAAATATGTTAGGGGCTGCCATTGCAGTTATAAGGTGACATATGCAACATGCTGAAGGTGGTGACAATGTGAATGCTGATGAGCAACCCAGAGTGAGGAGACGGAGAAGAGTGTACAGGCCCAGGGTAACCTACCAGGGGCTACATGAGCTGGAGATAGTGGAGCACTACAGAGTGGACAGATACCTCCTGCAGCAAATTGTTGAGCTGTGCAGGCCATGCCTCACGCACAGAACCAACAGAGGGGAACCCATCCCAGTGGAAACCAAGGTATGTGTTGACCTAAGAATACTAGTGACAGGTACCTTCCAGAGACCAACTGATGATATGATGGGGATTTCACAGGCATCAGCATCCAGGGTACTACACCAGTTCCTGGATGCCATGTCAGCACATGTCGGTGATGATGTATATTTCCCCAATTCCCATCAGGTATTGGCCAGCAATATGAGTCTTTTCAATGAAATAGCGGAATACCCTGAGGTAGTGGGTGTAATAGACTGCACGCACATATGCATCAAAGCACCAGCTGGTGAGCGGGATAGGGCCTACTTTAACCGCAAGGGCTTCCTCTCCATCAAATGCCAGTTCATGTGTGATGCCCAGGCATAATACTGAATGTGTGTGCTGGCTGCCCCGGAAGCTACCATGATTCCCATATCTGGCATCTGATGCAGCTGTGCCAGACATTTGCCAGTGGGAACATCCCTCATGGTCACCTAGTGGGAGATGCTGGATATGCACTGGAGCCATGGCTAATGACACCCATCAGAAATGCACACACACCTAAACAGGAACGCTATAATGAGGCGCATGCCCAAACACGAAATGTAATCGAGCATGTGTTTGGGCTGCTCAAGTCATGGTTCTGGTGCCTGGACACATCTGGTGGAGCCTTGCAGTACTCACCAACTACATGTACCCAAATTGTCATGGTATGTGCTATGCTACATAATATGATCATGCAAAAACAGCTGCAGCAGGAGCAGCATAGGGCCAGGCCAAACAGCCCCCCACCATTGCCAAGGCCATCACAGGCAGAGTGTGACTCGGAGGAGGAACAACCTGAGCCTGCCCCAGTAGGCAGAAGGAGGCGTGCCCAGTATGCCTTGGCCTTGGCAAAGAGGCAACGCATAGCACATACCCTGGCTTGGTAGGAACACTGGAAATGATACCTCTCTATGACTCGCACATATAGTAAAAGGGATGCCTAATGACACCACCTGTTTCCAAACATGTATACGGAGTGTACTATGTGCATCCGACATAGGCAGCCCTGCAGCACCACCTGAGGCATGATTGCCATGTTTTAAGCAATATAAAGCAGTGCTAAACTGCTATTACCACCATTTAGTATATGTAAACAAAATTGCATGCACTAACTAGCACAACTTTGGGCAATGTTGAGCAATATTGGGCAATGTTAAGCAATGTTGTTTAATGTTGAGCAATATTGGACAAGTTCGGGCAAGGGTGGGCATAGTTGAGCAAAAGCAGGTAAACATGCTCATATTTGCTTTACTGGTCCTTAAGCAGTCTAGTCTGCCCAGTATGAAACAAAATGCAGTGACAGTCCTCAAACCCAGGATACTGTGCACTATAGTCACAGTACTGAACCACTAAACCATGACTCTATTTCACTGGTCAGCCTGTATGAAGAAATGTTGATAAGTCTATGCAAAGTGTCTCATGGAAACCCTGCAGGCACAGCATAATCCCTGTAGATTTATGACACAAAGGTGAACCCTGCAGTAAAAATACAACTTGATTGGCAACACACATATAGTATAAATGTTAATATTGGGCGTGTTTACACACGTCAACAAATGTAGTGAACCTCAGACAGCAACATGCTGAAAGGTCATACTGGGCATGCTCACACATGAATAAATGAGGCAAATGTCAGGCAACAACATACTGAAAGTTCAAACTGGGTATGCTCACACACTTAGGCCATGTCTGAGTACAGCAGTTGGCCACACATATCTGCAATTGCATGTGTTAACCCAGGAACCTCTCAGTATTCACCAATCCTGCCTTGTGCGCACAGTTATATGAAAACAGACACATATATAATATATTGTAACCCTGACATAATCGAATATGTGCTACAGATACGTAGGTTGTTTGTAGAAATTAGAAAAGCAATGAAGATTAAAAACCTGCAATCAGTATCACCAATAAACAATGAGCACTCTAAACATTATACAAACCAGGTTATGGAACGATTATCTGCGAAGGAGTCCATACAGAACTATGACACTTCCTTCAGCTATGTCATAATAGCAATGTACACTCATATATGTCCTGAGTCAGGGCCAAGTGTAAATGACTGACAATGCCAACATCCTGTCAGACAGGCCCATACATACATATACACTCCCACTGACAAAAGGCCCTATCATCATACCAGGAGATATCACATGTAGAATGGGTAAACAGCTCCTTCCAAAGCTGAAAACAGGGCATCAATGGGATTACATTGTTTCCCTATATGTGTCATAACTGAACTGCAGAACAAACAGACCCTGCACCTGAATAGTCTGTTGAGCCTCACCCTCTCTACAGGATATGAAACTGTTGAATGGGTTACGGCAACATTTGGCACACGACACAAGTGTTGGTGCACAACAGACCATGGAACTATAGTCTTATAAGCCTATGAAGTCTGATCTGCAAGGCCATAGAGTCCATCATGATTGAAGTCATACACAGAGCTATTGGAAGCCTAAAAGCACACAACCCTACCAACATTGCTTTGGTCATGGGCAGATCATGCTTCCCAAACCTGATAGACTGTTTGCAAGGCAGTCACCCAGGACATACATCAATGAAATGAGCTACACACGTCCCACATAGACTTTGAATAGCCCTTTTCCAACATCCCAGACACATGTCGTATCCACAAAATCAACAACCTGTGCACAAATATGTATTGTCATCTGATGGATTGGCAACTGGGCCACAGATAGATCACACAAGGTAAGAATTGTGGAGTCCTGTTCAAGCTGGTAACACCTGCTGTCCCCCATGACTCTGTCCTGGGATTGCATAAAACAAAGTGCACACACATTACCATGTGTAGTCTGATGATATCAGCATCCCACAAATATAGCAGGAGAAATACAAACCCCCAGTAAAGCATTTAGCGTGTCGTGTTAATGCATACTTCTCTAGTATCATAACATAGTTAGGTAGGGGTTTGAATCCTGCAATTGCTGAGTGTGTGTGTGTGTGTGTGTGTGTGTTTGGGGGGTTGTATGTTTGTGTGTGATTTCCTTTGAGAGGAGTGTCCTTTTTGGAGACTAGGAAAACACCTTAAAAGTGGTATATTAATCTTTGGCAAGTCTGATGATGTCAGCATCCTACAAATATAGCAGTGGAAATTAAAGCTCTCAGGAAAGCATATAGCACGTTGTGTTAATGCATACTTCTCTAGTATCCTAACATCGTTAGGTAGGGGGTTGAATCCTGCAATTTCTGAGTGTGTGTGTGTGACACTGTTGGTCATTGTGTAGTGGGTTTTGCTTTTACTACTGTATGACATATCAGTATAACAACAATATGTGCATTGTACACTTCAGGTATCTGTGTATAGAATAGTGTGAGTGAGGGTTCATGCCTGGGGTATATTTTAGACATGTTCAAACACAACACAGTCTGTCAATAATGGGCATTCATTATAGGTGTACAACAACCTTTGTGGATATGCATACAGACCTCTTATTGCTTATGTGATACACCGAGGGACGTCAGAATACCTTTGGAAATGTGAATACCAAAGGACAGATGACATAACACTTGGCTGTATGTATACATTGGTACCCGTTCTACATGTTGGGGGCTACTATCTATGTGGAACTGTTGGGATACTATGTTTAGTAAATTTGGATGACTAGGCTATAGTTGGCTTATAGCTTTACAGCATGTGTTGGACAACAGGTATCTATCTGTATGATACCCTTGCGGTGGATAAGTGTCTCATCAGGAGAATGCATTGTAGGCCACTGTATGCATTTCCAGATGTGGACAGACATATCCCAAGTGTGTTTGCTTGTACCTAAGAGGGCTATAGCCAAACAGGAGTGGTCCCAGGAACGGGTGGCAGTCAATACCACTGGTTACTGTTATACTATAGTACCGGGGGGATCCAAATGTTACTGCGTTTCCTACATCTGTGTGTCAGTTGTCAAGACATCATCTAACAATTGGTTATAGTCAGGCTGTAGAGGTGGTGTATACCACCAGACTGCAAACCAATGACATATAGTAACAGTATCACCCATGGCATAGTGTCAAACCATGTCATACACACATGTGTACCCAAGTTAAAACATATGTGTAGTAAAATGCATACTGGCCACCAATAGGAACTATGAGATATTAACACTGTGTACTACAGGGCATGCCACCATTCCCACGTATTCACTATACACGTACATGCAGACAGTGCACCTCCACCATGTTCACAAATGTACACCTGCAAATCTGTACTGCACACATCACACACGTACTGTCCACTCAGTAACACATGCTGCCAAACTACACACATCAGCCAAGTGGTACATGGGTGGACAATACATTAATGGAATTAACAGTGGCGTAAACCATACTACATTGACAATCATACCTTTAATGCATCATGCCTGCTCAGATATACCTACAAGGATATCATTACACTTTACTGTTGACAACATGCTAACATTGCTACACTGCTATAAAGCCACCCTGCTCATCAGCACCATGTTAGCCCATTCCTGCATCAATGTTACAGATGACAGGAGATGGCATAGTTTCATCATATGCACAGGGTGTGTTGTTAGTTTGCCAGAGCCCGACATTGACCCATCCAACCAACATGTCTGTGTCTGTGTGTGTGTGTGTGTGTGTGTGTGTGTGTGTGTGTGTGTGTGTGTGTGTGTGTGTGTGTGTGTGTGTGTGTGTGGGACAACAGTACAGCATGGGCCAATGTTGATGTAATGTGTGTGTGTATGTGTTAGCCCTAGGTGTTTGGTTTATGTGTGTGTGTCTGCATGCACACAGTTCCACTATGTGGCTGCCATATATGGGAGGTTGTGGGACAGCCACAGACTGTACCTGCCAGGCTGTACAGATCAACATTTCTGGCCACAGACACAGGACCTGTGCCTGGCAGGGGTGTTACGGACAGTATCGGGTACTAAGCCAGACTGGGTACTGTCATCAGAAGCAGAGGTATGTCGACTGGACCCATGTCCCTGCTGGGACTGTCCAGAGCTATGTGCATGTGGTCTTCTAGGACAGTCCATTGACAGGCCAGCCCCAACTTTGCTGGGGCTGGTACTGCCACTATGGGACTGGCTATGACTTGTGGGTCATCCTCGATGACTGCCAGCCGATGATGTGGCTGGCATACGTCCACATCGACGTCTCAACCATCCCGAACTGTCCTGGCACATGGACATTACATTGCGGAGGACATCTAATGTCTCCCCCCAACGTCTATCAATGACCTCAGTGTAATTACAGATGGCACCGGCAAGGTCACGGATACTGTCATTGATAGCGGTGTTATGGGCCCTCTGCGCCCTTAGTCCCTGTCTGGTGTACCGTTCCATACGTGCCTGTGCCTGCATTACAGACTGGAACATAACTGAGGTTGTAAGACCTGTGGGGGCACGTCTGCCAGGGGCATTACGTCCAGCAGTGCTCCCACGAGAACCCCTAGACATCTGCCTATGTGATACCGTTCCACGAATCTGGGTATGGCTGCTGTGAGAAGATACATGTGCCGTAGATACCACACTATCCTGGTCAATGCCTACTGTATGCTGTCCTTCAGCTAAGGCCATTGGTGATGAGGGATGTATTTGCAGTATGAATGTGCATATAGATGGGGTGGAATGTTGTGTACTGTCGATTGGCGGGCCAACAACAGACCCTGTCCAACCTGCCTGTGCCACAACACATGTATCATCATTTCCACTATTTGTGGCAGTGACTTCAGGTTCCCTGCTGCACTCAACCAACCCAACATCAGCACCTGTGAGATGAAAACAGGAAACACACTTTACAATCTATACATGATGTTAGCACACATACACACATGAACACATGCACACATGCACACGTGCACATGTGAACACGTGAACACATGCACACATGCACACATGAACACATGTACACATGCACACATGCACACATGAACACATGCACACATGAACGCATGAGCACATGAACACATGCACACATGCACACGTGCACGCATGCACACGTGAACACATGCACACGTGAACACATGAACACATGAACACATGCACACATGCCAAATAAGCAACAAAAAACCAATAAAACCAAATCCACGTTCGAAGACACAGTGAAAGAAGGAAACCAGCCAGCAATAGCGTACAACCCCTTTTAATTTCCGCTTTCGTCACAAGACTTCCTCAGAATTCCTTCTTTCACTGTGTCTTCGGACATGCACACATGCACACATGAACACATGAACACATGCACACATGCACACATGAATACATGCACACATGAACGCATGAGCACATGAACACATGCACACATGAGCACATGCACACATGCATACATGAACACATGAACACATGCACACATGCACACATGAATACATGCACACATGCACACATGAACACATGCACACATGAACACAAGAACACACAAACTACTCACTAAATTAGACACACACACACACACACACACACGCATGCACCCACACACACACACACACACACACACACACACACACACACACACACACACACACACACACACACACACACACACACACACACACACACCAACAGCAATCCAGAACATCCTAATTAGTGGTTGATGGTGGAGTACAGTATCAGACACCAAAGAGTCCTATCACACATGTCAGCATGCAGGATGTGTGTTGCTTAACAGCATGCAGAGCAAGTGTAGAGACTCCTTGTTACTAACAGTATACATCTTTGATGCATGTCTGATGTTCAGTGATTGGCCTCATCCTGGAACAGAATGTGTACATGGACACAACATTGCTGTGCAAGTATTAAATGCTTTCCAATGTCCTCAGCACCATCACTCACAGGTATACATACCATGGCTGGATGCACACAACCTTCAGTTGTATAGCAATGAATGCTATTTGTAGTACTGTTGTTACTGTAACTGGATGTAGTGCAGTACCATGTGCCGTCATCAGTCAGCATCATGTGGTCACTCAAGGCCACTAATGTGTGCCACACTGGCAACTATCTTGCTGTACCTAAACTGCAGCACTGTGGCTACATTAACCATTTCACAGGCAGTTGTTACATGAGTATGTAAGGTGTTCAATAGGGAGCATTGCCTAACATGAATGTGTTGTGTGTTGAAGAGTGTTGCACGGCCCCATTATAGGCTTCTACCCCTCAGGTATAGTATGTGTGCTGTGTGGATGACATTTGAGATACTGGTGTCTGACCTTACAGCAGGTGTGTAAATATGCCATGTGCATCATATGAACATGTACTGCGTATGAAACAGTGGTGTATGCTGTGTGCATATGTATTGACTCTGCCTATACAATGTCCACTACAGTGTACCACAATTGTTTGGGATGCTCTGTGTATTGCATGTGTTTGAGGCAGCTTCTCATGGTACTGGGATGTGCATAGTCCCACAGAAAACATGAACAGCATGCATTATGTGTAGGTGTTTTACATGTGTATATGACCTACAACTCACCTGTGACATGCACATGTTATTTGCTATATTAAATGTAGAACACTCACCAGCATGGGTCTGCTGTCTTGCTGTCACACCAGAGAGACCTACAAGGATATGAGACAGTTTGTCAGTGTCAACAACTATGGCATTGCTGCTGAGAGTTTGCAATTTTACAATAGTACAATGGTTGACAGTCACAGGCACACAGATTATGTTCCAAATTATCAGTATTGCACAACACCAGGCTCCACATCTTCTAAATACACAGTACACATCTGACATATGCATGTCCTAACAATTGAGCTAGCAGTAGTCTACAGATATGTCATGTTACCTGCATGCTCTGTGTCAACTTCCTGGGTGACTCCGGCCTCCATGATGACACATGTCTGTTGTAGTGGTTGGACAGGAGCCACCACTCTGAGGAGCAGCTCCTCCATTTTGGTGAGGGGCGGATGTAATGCTGCACCACCACCTGTGGCAAGCTGTTGTCTGCAGACATCCGAGGCATGCTGCCGGACATGTCTAATTAAATCACTACAGTGATGGCGTACCTGCTCATAGGTCCGGTTATGCATGCCTACATCATTAACCTGACGGACAACATCTTGCCACAGTGCAGTGCGCTCATGCTGGTCCTGGCTGGTTATGGAGAACAGCAGGGTGTGATGTTGTACTAGGGTGGATATAATTATGTCTTCCTCTTCCGGGGAATACGTAGGGTTTCTATGGTGAGACATGTCCCTGGAAGACAATAAAACAATAATTGTGAGCAAGTCATGTGGCACACAACATTCTAAAGTATAGATATTAATGAAATGCCATATATAGCAACCTATTGGCTGTCAGTAGATACACACTTTTAATACCACATATCAGTGCTCAGCCCACAACTGCCTGACAGTGCCTGGCACGTTCTATACCGTAAACCATGTTCTGCACAGCAACAAAGGTAAACCAGTATGTAAGACTATACAACAGTACATGGCACACTGTATGTGACACAATGCACAACCTAGCTACAAGAAGTATATATGAAGCTAATGCATACACACATATGTCATCCATTGAAATGAATGTAAAGTACAGTTACAGTACTACCAGTACACCATCCTACTTGTTGATAACAAACCCCTAAGTAACATATGTGCACATTTATCAATATATGTGACATACTGCTGTACTACACTATACATGTTGCTAGATATGCACGTATATCCTGTGACACACATATGACTGAGGCCATGTTACAGGCGTACCCACACACACACATCAGACATACCTACAAGACACAAAGGTATGGCAACCCAGATGTGTTTTACCTGTGTACCATACAATACTGTGTGTCAGCACTTACAAAACCTTATGCCTGAGGTATGCAATGTGTGAGGACTACAGGTAATACACAAAACAGTGTTTCCAAGCAATGTGGATATACACCATACTGTGCTGTTTAGGCCTACAGCTTCAGGTAGTACTACAGTTCATACGGGATTTGTATTCACTAGTGTTAACAATCAATAAGCATACATGTACTGCTTTAGCCTACAGTGGCACACTCAAGTCAACACCATGGGACTACGTCACACCGTATGTCATACTGCTTTTCCTGCCTAGCAATAGCATGCATATCTTTTACTGGGATCAGAGATACAACACTACATACCATGATATAAACAGTTTCCCACTAGGCTATCACACATATACACAACTTTGACACATTCACCTACACATTCACCATCACACTCAGTCAACCTCACATAGCAAGTAATGCAACAAGTACATGCGTGTGTGTATCGGGTCCTAGGTAGCTAGTAGGCTATTAGCCGTAGGGCCTTTGGAAGCCTAGCCATATGGTACCCTGGCCTTCAACACCCATGTAATTTAAGTTCATGTGCCCCTGTCATGCAGAGCCAAAGAGGTGATTCCCGGGTTGTATTTCCTATCTCACATCCATTCATCATGATTATCCATGACAACTGCTAATGAGGACCTCTATTTGCTATTGATAGGTAGTTAGTTCCAGAGAATGGGATGTGTCTGAGATGAGAATGTACTACTCCAGCATGTTCTGTTTTTTGACGTTACAAGGTTTAGATCAGTACAGTGTGTAGCTTGTATGGAATTTAATCTGTTTATATGGAGCATGTCCAACACCTGTGGGTTTGGCATAGCTTTGTATGTTAGGCAGAGGTTGCCTGTGGGTAGGCAGTATGCAACACAGTGTAGCTGTGAATTTGTAAGAACGTCTGCACAGGGCATCTGTTTGAGTCAGGTAATACTCTTTCTGAGGTATGTGTCTGGCGTCTACAGTTGCTGTAGATGTCTTCTGAGGTACATACCAAAAGGGCCATTGTACTCTATGATGGGTTTTATGACTGATGAGTAAAGTGGAACACTGACCTCTTTTTCCATGGATGACACACGTTTTCTGATTACATGTGGACCATACACAGTTTACATGACTAGTGTGGCACTGTGATTATCAAAAGGGACACTGCTGTCCGCCTGTGTCCTGTGGTCTCTTATAACACTTTTGGTGTTGAGTACACTACCACCTATGTGGTAGTTCATGGTTGCAGGGTTTTTAACAAAAGGGATGGCAATACATTTACAACATTGAGTTTGAGCATACATATTAACATCCATTGGTGTACATATAGATATACATATAGGCACATATACAGTCCACCTTTCATGGTGGGAATATCAATTATGCAAAGGTTGAGAGGGATACAGTTATGTACTAATATTGCACAGTCTTGTGCAGAATGCATGGAAGGTATTCTCAGCCCATGTATCTTTAGCAGGACCCCCTGTCTGGAAAACTAACAATCTAAAAAATCATACCTACAGTGTTTAAACACCACGTCATATGCCAACACTGTTGTTGTCATGTTTGACACACACTACAACCTACATAACAATATGCACATAACAACCTGCACCAACATATATATATGTCCACCCTTCACAAACAGTTGCAGTATGTCCCTTGCTCTATGCACATGTTAAGATGCTAATATATTGGACACATATATATCCCTCCATATGTGTGTGCCATACACACACAAGGTCCACACTGTTGTAAGTCTGTACACCTCACGGATGACCTGTTGGGCCTTGCTACAACATGAACAGTTGTCACGTGAGCATACAGTAATATCACAGGGAGTATATATAGCTACAAATGCTACATTACTATTCTAGCCTGGTACAGCAGTTGCCAATGCTAAGCTACACATTATATGACTATCATGCATGTCTTACTCTGTCACATCCAAGTTTCTATAGGTGTTGGCACTACTCCCCCAAACTGCCATTATACACAGTACTGTACAGAACATAGATAACATGATCAGATGTTTGACATTTAATGCTGAGCTACATATGTCACAGTTATGTCCCACTCTACACAGCTACACACTACTTCATCCATGGCAGTAGTTATGCATGGCATCAGTGCATACATACCCACTGCTGCCACATATGCATGTTTCAGAGTATGTACAGTACTCTTCATAAACATCTACTACTTGCCGGTAACTACATATCTGTTACATACCTGTGTCACTTTCAGGTCCGTCTGTGTATGCTTTAACTATTTTTTTTTTTATTTTTATTAATTAAGTAAAGTGATTTTTTACTTAGTCCACAAAGCTGAAAACCAAGTGCTGAAAATATTTTATTTAAGAACACCACTGGTAACGATAAAAACAAACGTGTAGTACATCCAATGCATCAAGCGCTTTCACCCAGGCACTCCCAGGCTTCCTCAAGACAACTAGTACACATTGTAGTGGAACCTTTTATACTAAACCCTGCCAATTCCACTGATTAATTAATCTTTCAATTATTCAAATTTAAAACCATGCTTCACTGTTTGCTTGCAAGTTCTTCTCATAAAAAATACTGCATAGTTTTGTAAAAAAAAGAAAGTAAAACAGTTTAACTGCCATCTAAATGTGTTTCACTAACTATAAATACAAAGGTATAACAAGCATGTATCAATAAATATTAAATATTAAATACCTTGAATACTTTGTAACATTTTGTCATCTTTGTATAACAACAAACCAGCAGATATTAAGAATTCTTTAAAACATTACATTTTAAAAATACCTTTAATGTGTTATCCTTATCTATATGTAAAGGCTTAGAGACAAACTTGTAAATATTTATTATACATTCCCTAGATAAGTTATGCCATACTGCATACTTAAATAAGTTGTTATAATTTTGCCCTTCTAAGTTTAAGTATACTGCTTAAGCTTAGGGCATCATTTAGGCCAGGGGGTCTAGCAGCATCTAATTTCAGCTGCCAAAGCAGCTCCCTATATTCTAAGGAGGTTTCCCAATCTCCTCCTCTTAGGTTGCATTTTACCTGCTCCAAGACTAAAAACCTAAGTTCCATTTGTTCACAAACCAGCGAATGTTTGAAAAATGCATTTGATTCCTTCCCTTTACTGACATCATAAAGATGTTCATATATTCTTTTTGCCAGTGTCCTGAGATCCCCACCCATGGGCAGTCACCACTGCACCTTCACAGCCCCGAGGGTGGTTGTGCTGGGGGCTGTGTAGGAGGGGCAGGCTCACTCATGAGTCACGCCACTCTCACCTCGAGTTGGCATAGGGGATCAGCGACTGAACGCTGGATCTCCCTACACACCACAGCCCGGACCCTTCGGAGGGTGACAGGTGGCCCTTCTCCACCCACGCTTGCATGGGGGGATGAGCCCCATCCCCTGCAGCGCCTCCACCTGAAGATGGCACAAGACCAGTGGAGGAGAGGAGCCCAGGCTGAGCACCGGACCTGCTGGTGCCAGGTGCAATTGCCAGCTGAGGAGGGACAGGTGGGTCCACTGGGACTGGCCTTCCCATATGTTCTGTGTTTAGGTGTGTTTAATTGCAACATAGACAACAGCATTCCAATTTAGTTGTAACAGCATGCAGTAATATTCCCATTAACCCAACACACCAGGGTTCCAACAGTTGAACAGCAAGCATAACACATGCATATATTGAATGACAGTGGACATTCAAACAGCATGCATGGATGATTGGTGGCAACAGGCCACCAAGATTGGGGTGTTTGAACAGGGCACATGCATCAAAGTTCATGCAGATATTTATAGAACAATAGGACATATGTCCCAACAAATGTTGTCAGATTAGACATACCCATTGAGGTGTGGAATTGCATTGTTTATGCACATACAGTAGGGTGGGAAAAGATACCTCCATTAACATCTTATAAGTACATTTAGTCTACACTACATTCCTGTTGACTGCAGGTGTATATCCCTTACATGTATTATTACACTTGGTAACGTGCATTAGGTTGTGTAATGGGTTTGGCTAGTTCATTATATACCTGACCTATATCTGACATACTAACTGTCCAGGATGCAGATGTTACTGCTACATACTTATATATTTTATGTATATTTATATATCTACATATCTGGATGTGTTCATGTGATATTTTCTGTTACATTTCTACAGAAACCTACATTTCATGTAGCACACTCACATTTCTGGGATACACATTAACAAGCTACTCATGTGCCAGATTTACCTATGCATGCCAGCCAATTACCAACTGTTGAGGACTGTATATATATGCTTCACAACTACTGGCACTTCCTTCATCCACTTTATATGGGACTGCCTAACTGTGGGTTGACAGCACTTAATATAACAGTACTATTTATAAAATGCAAGGGTACAAAAACATTTCAAAGTAAGTGACACAGACACACTACAAGTATTATACCTTTATTAATTACATTACACACTTTTCTACATGCTCTCTCTCATTTATTTGATATTACAGTGCATACAGAAGACTTATTCAAGATGTATTATACCTTTATTAATAAGTTACAACACTCATTTTCAGGCTCGCTCACTTATGTAATATAACAGTACATGCAGACATATTATTCAGAACTTATTTTACCTTTATTAATGGGTTACTACACTCTTTTTCTGGCTCTCTGACTTATTTTATATAACAGTACATGCAGAGAAATTATTCAGGGCATTTTATGCCTTTATTATTGGGCTACAACACTTTTTTTCAGGCTCTCTCAGCTATTTTATATAACAATACATGCAGAATAATTAGTAACCTGCCTGGTGGCACACCCACGCACACATGAACAAATATGGGCAGCTATATCGGGAATGAAAAAAAAAAAAAACTTTTACATTTTATAGCTGTACTGGGGGTTTACAATGTGAGGGAGTGTAGTGTTCGGTATGTAGACATTTGTGCGGACTCGCTCATGTGTGTTGAGATTTCACATTTAGACACTTGCAGGGGCATGGACCTTTGCACTGCTCGGCGGTCAGACATGCCCCCTTCCTTCCTGCATGGTCCGTGTTGAACTTGGATTAGAGTCAGCATGCCCTCATGAATATGCATGGCATGCTGATGTCATACCGTTCAGCTACAGTTTCCGAGTAAGACTTATTTACTCTTACACAGAGGATTCGTGAATCCTGGGGATTATTACTTCTTCCAATGAGATGGTGATGAAAACTTTAAAAAATAACTGAACATATGGGTCTCAATTGATGCACAAAGAAAATACTTTATCACCCCTATATGTATTAGATAAGTTTAACATATGGAAAGCATTTCGGTTACATGCTCAAAATTGTGTACAATATGTTGAAAGTAAGATAGTGATCATGCAACCTACAGTTAAGAAATCCTTCCCAAGGTTAATTGAATTTTTATTGACTTTTACATAGCAGAAAATAGAGACCAATAATATATTAGCTAAAATATATAATGTAATAAGAATAGAAGTAAAATACACTAGATATTTATACTGGAACTATTAAAATAAAATAAACACAGAAGTCCCAAATGAAAAAAAAATATTAAAATAATCAAAATTTACTACATCTTTACTTAAATGGAAATTGTTCACTTGGAAATATATCTATGCATAGACCATTTTACACATCACATAATATAGAAATCATCACATAATATAGAAATCATATCTCATTCTAGAACCATTAGTTGAAAATATAAATCAGATGAGTAAGCTGACTGGGAACATATAACTTTTGAATGTGTTAAAATTAACATATTCTGGGAAGAAATTAATATTTTTTTATAGGCTTTATTCACTGATAAATTTATATTGATCCAATCCTTGATTCTTTTTAATTCTCCAATACCTGTCTGCGTTGCAAAGGTAAAATATACAATGTTATGGAGTATATTGTCAATTCCAAAAAAGGTAATAACAAGGAACTGGAAAAGTGACATCGTTCCCTCCTTTAATGAATTTAAAAACATTGCTTCAGAAGTCACCCATTTAGAGATCATCACAATAAAGACAAGAACCACAAGAATCATTTTCTCATATAATTCATGGAAAGGACTAATTGAACTTTTAAATAAACAATGATTGATCTATGGTATCATCTGGAATAAATTATTGTAATTAATTGGAACATATATAGACACCCTTTGTAAATAGTTGCTTGTTAGTTTAATATATGTTTTTATTCTATTTTTCATTAGGAAATAATTTATACTCTGCTTTGCTTGATATGAATATAATTATCATTGCTAGTGAGAATTCATTATTGTTTATGCTTGATTTGAAACTTCAATAAAAATTATTGAGAAAAAAAGAAAAATACCAGTATAGCAGGGAATGGGGTTTTGCCTTTTTCCCCAGTGTTACGTGATCTTGGAGTTTGTACATATAAATATATATATGTGTGTGTGTGTGTGTGTGTGTGTGTGTGTGTGTGTGTGTGTGTGTGTGTGTGTGTGTGTGTGTATATATATATATATATATATATATATATATATATATATATATATTATAAGTAGCAGTGGATGTGGGGTTGCAAGGGACCTTGCTCTCTGCATAATTTTATTTTAAATTTTTTTGCACTTTCAATCTTTCAGGTTTCGATCTTTAATGATCAGTTTTATGGAGCTATATATACACACACACACATGTACACATATATGGCTTACCTACTATTAGATGATTTTAGCAAATATTGATCTATGTATTGTCGACACACTTTGGTCAACTTAACAGATGATTGACAGTTATGTGAGAATGAACAATCCCGTGGTCATGGGAATATGCTCTTTTCCCTGACATTGTGTGATCTTGTAGTTGGAATAATAAGTTGAAGAGATTTGGAGGGTGCAGTCCTCCACATAGGTAGTGCCCCCTGAAAAACACTGGTATATCATTGGAGCATGTACAATAGTGTTTTGATATATGTTTGTTGACATATGTTGATGTAGCAACTTTTTGATGGTTGCTAATATATAAAATGTATACCAAGATATATATATATATATATATATATATATATATATATATATATATATAGATATACATACAGATATATATATATATATATATATATATATATATATATATATATATACACACATCTATATGGCTCCCCTTCAGAGGCTCAAAGATTCAAAACTTCGAGCTTAAACGGCCAAGACCATAAGATCGAAGTTTTGAATGGAGATCACCGTACAGCATGGAACGATACATTTACTGTTTTCCCTCACTGTGCTGTGATCTCAGAGCAGGTATATTTATTTAGCAGGGGGTGCAGGGGCACAGTCCCACTGCAAAAACATAAAAAAATGTTTTTTTATTACATTTTTAAGTTTCAAAACTTTGATCTTATGGTCTTAGATGCTTGAAGTTCGAAGTTTTGAAACTTTGAGCTGCTGAAGTAGTTCAAATATATATATATATATATATATATATATATATATATATATATATATATATATATATATATATATATATATATATATATATATATATAAGCATATTATGTGGACAGCAGGATTTCTCAGTCTTCCCTGCTCATGCTCAGCATTTCTTTGAATCACCCACACCCTACATGTGGCTGCACAACATGCAAAATGATCTACAAAGTCATGAAAAACGTTTCTGAGATACAGTACTTCTCTGCTTTGAGGCCCCTTGAAACCTTTTGTAGTGTGTCAGAGCACCTACTTATCATAGAACATATTCCATTGACTTTTTCTGTCTGCTTGCTTCTCTTCTGCTAATCTCATGGGCACCCATGGTTCCTTCTGCTACTGGACTTCTGAAAAAGTTACTTTTTTGTAAATAAAACTACCTTTATTCTAGAGTATAGGTGCTGTATCAAAGTAATTGCTATATGCCCTAGATAAACTATTAACAGTTTCAGGCTTTTCTTGGACTTTCTTGCTGTGTTACTAACAATGATGTACTTTCAGTACTTGCTACTGAAAGTCCCTTCAGTTGACTTCATCACATCATCATAGATAAGTAGTACAATTTCTTGGCTGTTTCATGGCATCTTTAATATTATTTGGTGCAAGCATACCTCAGCTCTTAAACTGTAGGTTCCTACATGCTTGACTAACTGCCACTGATCTGATTTCTTCTAAGAACTTCACATTTCCTTCTTCTTGCTAGAAGAAATGCTTCCTTTTCTATTTTTTGCCTAAATAATACTCTCTCTTCAGCTCCTCCTTTTGCTTAGTCATTCTACAATCTGCTCTTTATTATGATTAGACAGATGAATCTTGATTTAAGAGGCCTTTATTAGTTATCTTTTGTTGTTCACCCATCTGTTCATTCATTTCCCATGCTTATTAAAACATTAACTGTTAAACTGAGAAATTGTAATAAAATGTCATTGACAGCAAGGGAGAAGAAGGGCATAGATGATCCTTACTAAGAAACAGCCCTGCGGCTCCATCCATTAATATGTATCTAACCTCAACCCTGCTGCTGACCCTAACTCTAACCATGCAGGTTACCTTACAAAATCCCTTTCTGTAACACTGTCACTACACAAAACAGCTCAGACACCATTAACCTAATGATTACCCTTACCATAAAACACGCATACAGACAGACTCTCAGCCATACCATAGACCCAATTCCCATTGTTGACCAACTCAAACTGCTGTCCACACAGTCCTTTGCACAAACGAAACTGCAGTTCACTTCCATTACACAAATTAGTGCCACCTAAGTGAGCTGTAACTATAGAAGTTCATGGTAAGTTACAGGTAGATACTGCACAGGTTTTGTGCAATAAGGAGTTTCAAGCATGTTTGCTGAATAAGGAGATTCAAGCTCGTAGGCTGCTAGGTCCTTTGGATCCCCCCTTCCCATTTGAGAAGTTTATGGTTTCATCTTTGGGCTTAGTTTCCAAGAAGAAGTCAGGGAAATACAGACTTATTCATGATCCCTTTTTTCTTGCAGATTCACTAGTTAATGATTTTATACTGAGAAGAATGAGGTTGAAATTCACTTTTCATCATTGGATGATGCACTACAGTTGAATAACGGTTCTGCTGACCTTTGGCTTGATGATTAGAAGAGAAGATTGTCCTATGTGAGGATTGTTTCTTAAGAATAGGTTATATTTTGATAAAGCCATGACCATGGGCCTAAGGAAGTTCATTATTTAGATGAATTTTTGCTAATTGATAAAAGGCTGTAAAGAAATACAAGAAGGGGTGAGGTATTCTCTGTGACTATGTAGTGATTGAGGGGTCCTTTTAGCAGCAGATTAGCAGGAAACCCTTACTTCTTTAAGTTTAGAGTTAGATGTTTCATTGTGCCTTCTTTGTTTACCCAGGCTAATTTATCTTAAATGTGGAATATGATTACTATGAATGTTATGAGGAAGAAAGGAAGAGTTAAGGAAGTCATGGTGCTTCTGGGGTTGCTGATCTTTGCTTGTAGAGTGATTGGAACTGGCAGACAACTTACAGGGTCCTTAGCAAATTTGATAAGAGTTTGAGTAGAAAAAGCACTTCAGGTGAGAGCCTCAGTAGTAACAGAGAAGGATTTATTGATCTGGAATCAATTTCTGATGCAAATCAATGGTATAACTATGCAGAAGGAAAATGGATATCATTGGATGAATTGCAATTATTTATAGATGCTGCTGGCAATTTCGGTATGAGAGCTTACTGTTAAGGCTAGTGGCTTGCCATTCCATGGCTGCAGGAGTGGCCTCTGACTTGGAGGAAGGATATTACCTTCTTAGAACTGATGCTGATTTGGCCAGCAATGGTGGGTTGGAGTAGAGTTAATTCACAAGTGGGTATTTGTAAGTCAGACAGTGAAACAGTAGCCCATTTTTTTAAAAAGAACATCAAAGTCAAATAGAGTGCAGCTGTTGTTGATGGTTTGTTTTATAGTCATTAAGAATTAATTTGTCTATTTCTGCAAAACCTGTGCTGGGGAGATTGAATATCATAGCTGACATCTTACCTCACTTGCAGATTTGCAGCTTTCAGGAGATAGCCACAAGGGCAAAAGATGCCAATGAAAGCTTGGTTTCCATAGCTGATTCAGTAGTCATGGCTATGTGTTTATTTATTTACTTATTTATTTATTTATTTATTTATTTATGTATTTATGTAGTTATTTATTTATATTTACTTACGACAGTAGTGCACTGATCTCAGTGACCTTTTGCCGACAGTCTGGGTGAATAGCATCACATAAGGAATGAGCAAAACATATTTACAGATACAAGGATATGCTCAAAAACAAATACATATACATATTTAGAGATACAAGGATATGACAAAGAGGGATTATAACTCTGTGTTATATTTATTTGGTGACTTTGCAAATGGTTTCATGTTATATGAAAGAGTTTAATCTGTCGGGTAAGTTGCACATTATTTGGCTAACAGATGAGGATATGTAATGTGATATGTAATGTGACATTTTCAATTAGGGTTCACTCGGCAGTGCCGAGTGTAGCAGTGAAGAACTGAAATATTTTGAAAATGGTAAATAAGCTGAGGGAGGACAAGAGTGTTGCCTGTTGATGAAAGACTGGTCATTGGTCAGAGATTGTTGAAAATTCTTTTGAAAGTTTTTTATATAGTGGTATTATCTTCTCAAGATTATGTTTTCTGGGCTACTTTGGTAATTGTTGGGTAGGTAAGATCACATGGGCAGATTTATATATTACTCTGGGGGTTCACTTTGGTTATCTAAAACTGATTAGACTGACACAGGGCAACAAGCAGTTTTAGAAAGACAAAATAATACTTTCTTACATTCAGTAAGGTGCATTTTTCATGGAAGAAGTTAGCTTTATTTAATGGTGGACATTCAGTTTGTCACTTTCTGGATGGTAGGTCAGTATATCACTGGTAATTTGAGGAGGTTTTATAAAAGGTTTTATGGTTTCAGTGGTTGACTGAGACTAGATATCCTTCACTTTCATTTTGAATAGGTAAGGGTTCTGATTCAGCAGCAGAAGGTAAATCTGCAGATGTGATTAACAGGAAGAGAAGATGGGCATCCAATACTTATATTAACTATTTTAGGTAGGCAAACCTAAGCTGTCAAGTGCTTGGTGATTTTTAGTGATAAGGTAGTTTTGTTGTTAGGTACTTGTTTGTCAATGGTTGTTTATTAGAATGTCAAGTGACACTGAAGGCTATTACTTTGTTTCTTTTTTTTTACAGTCTGCAAGAGGATCCTCATTGGTTCATAGGTTCACAGGTATTCATTAGGCTTTCAACTACAAGGGCCTTTTTAAGACTAGCCATGCATTCCAAATCTCTGACAAGTTCTGCTACCCTTGGTAAGTGTAAGCAGAGGCTTGGGAGATGAACCATTTACAAGTTGTCTGTGTCCATTAGAGACATAGGTGCCAAGTCAGGGAAGAATTTCCTGTTTCCCATCCAATTGTCCAAGTTACACTTAAATTGGTTAGGGAGGAACTCTACTTCACATGGATGGGAGCCTGTTCCAGAGACAAGGTAGTCTCTAGGATATATACCTGTCTCTCCAGCAGGTCCTACTTATGTCACAGAAAAGGTAAGTCTTTTCAACTGGTAGATCGGGTGCTGTTTGTTTTACAGATATGCAGGAGGTCCATCAGAGTGAGGCCTGATAATGTTTTGTATGCCAGGCATAGATGTCCCCTCAACAGACTTTTGGAGATAGAATACATGGATAGGACCTTGAGGTGGTCTGCATAGGACACTTTACTTATGCCCTGTATTCTTTTTTTTTTTTCAATAATTTTTATTTTTACATTAATAAATGTCACAAATAAAATCTATCTTACAACATGACAGTATATATATATATATATATATATATATATATATATATATATATATATGTTATGTCAAACCAACAAACCAACGAAAATAAAAAATAAACGAAAGTCACTACATGAAAAACCAACCATCGAATCAGTTCAAAAACATCACATCATACATCTGACAGTGCAGTGCTAACATGGGTCCTGCAAGGGGTAGTAGTAGTATGTATCATATCATATCATATATCATATCACATTGATGTCAAATACCACAGGATATAGGTCGTACAACATATCTATTTACATTATGTACATAGATGCTTTCATTGTTAGTTCCACAGTTATATAGACAGTATATATATTCGTAATACCCAAGTTATTATTTAATATCTGAACTTGTATGTGTTGTTTGGTTCCATTTTAGTGTATTTCTAAGTTGCTGTGTGATGAATTATGCTAATATAATATTAAAGGTTTGTTCCCGAATCTCTCTGGATTTCATGTTTTTGTTTCTTTTATCTATTACTATTTTATGAGCTAAAAGGTATTGTATAGCTACTTGTTTAAAACCCTCCCAAGAGATATGTATTGTATCTAGCCATTTAAAAGCTATATACAGTTTCATTAGTAGGAAAATTGTGTATTTGCTTGTTTTTTTGGTATGTTGGGTGGGAGAATGTGTAATAGAGTGAATTCCCAATTTAATGTTGATGTTTGATAACCTATTTTTTGTAATTGTATCTTGAGAGAGTTCCAGAGTTTATAGACACATTTACAGCTGCACAATACATGGATTAAGTCAGCTATCTGATCCTTACAGTGTGGGCAGTAAGGTGATTTTGATGTGTTAAATTTGTGTAGGATTGCAGGTGTAAAATAAGCATTATTATTGATCATGAGCTGAGTGTATGCTAAATTTTTGAGGGGTATAATCTTCAGTGTTAGATTGATTGCCTGGCTTATTAGCTGATCATCTATAAATGGTTTAATTTTTCTCCAGTAGTTAGAGAAGAGGAGGTCTTTCTGGCATTTGATTTAATTTATCATTTTATATGAATTAGTAATTGTTTTCTTTGTTGTGATAATAGTTTTCCAAAACCTGCTGCAAGTTTCTATGTCACTATTGGTCATAGTAACATTTTGGAGGTAACTGGAACACAGTTCTTTGATTTGTCTTAGGATTATTATGTGTGATTTAGGGAGGTTTAAGTTGGTCCTCATTTCTTGTATTGAATAGTTAAGGTAGGGATAAATATCTTGGATTGTTTTATCTTTCATTCTGGAAAAAGGGACTAAGTCCAGCATCTTATTGTTTATTTTTAAATTTGGGGTTTTATGAGGGGGTTGCAGTATTGTCATGGCTTGTCTAAGGTTCAAGAATTGAAAGAGTTTTTGCGCTAAGTTGATAGAATGTTTTAAGGGCTCTATAATGTTATGTTTGTATTTCTTTCTGCTTCAGGAATGGAAGTGCTTTGGGATTGAAACCTAGAGCTTTAATATATCTATAATAGATTGTCACCCAAAGAGGAGACCAATTTTCCATTGACGGGTTATGTTCAGCTATTCTTAATATTCTGTTAGTGTTAATGATTGAGTAGTACATTTTAAAATCTGGTAGATTTAGTCCTCCTTTGCTTTTTGGGAGTGTTAATTTTGGATAGGAGATTCTGTTTTTTTTTGGGTTCCCATATAAATTTTGCTAGGAAGGTATGAATTTGTTTGAAGAATTTATTATGTATTGTTGTCTGTGATGTCATGAATATATACATTAGTCTAGGTAAAATGTTCATTTTGATTATTGATACTTTGGCCAAGAATGGTAGTTTTAGGTTGTTCCATCTTTTACAGTCTTGTATTATATTTTACCATTTAAGGTTTACATTGTGTTGGTAGAAGTCTTTGTCATTCTGGAAAAAGGTGATTCCCAGATATTTAGTTTCTTCTTTTATTTTTATTGTGTTTAACAATGGTATTAGTGAGATGAGTTTGGGTGTTTTTATGGGGAAAATATTAGTTTTATTGAGGTTTAGTTTATAGTTAGACATAGTCAAGAAATGCTCAATTGCAGCTATTATTTTGTTTATATCTAAATATGGTGTAGTGCGGTATATGTTCAGATCATCCGCAAATGCAGTGAGGTATATTTTGAAGTTGTGTGTTGATGGAGGATTGTGGTATGTGTTTTGTTTAATGAATAGAAAGAGTGGTTCTAGGTATAGGTTAAACAGGAAGGATGATAATGGACATCCTTGTCTTGTTCCATTTTTTATTAGGATCCTATTTGACCAAGTTTTATTTATATATAGAGATGTGTATGGGTTGCTATAGAGAGTTTGGATGATCTGAATTAAGTTATTGGGTATATTAAAGTAGGGTAGTGTTTGGAGTAATTATTCTAGATTAACCCTATCAAATGCCTTGTGGGCATCCACTACCATTGTGTAGATGTTAATATTGTATCGGTTAGTATAGGATATTAGTGCATCTAATGTTAATGTATTGTCACTAGTCTGTTTATGTGGTGTAAAACCGGATTGTTTTGGGGAAATGATTTTATCTATCAGATTTTTCATTCTGTTTGCAAGTATAGAGGTAAATATTTTAGTATCTATATTTAAGAGGGAGATGGGTCTGTAGCTGTCGGGGGTTTTGGGGTCTGTGTGTTCTTTTAATATAAAGATGGTTTTAGAGGCATTAAAGTGGATATCATGTATTTTATAGTTTTTATGTAATTCAGTGTATAGTATAGTAGTTTGGCTATCAAGGGGGAAAATGCTTTGTAAAATTCTGATGTGAGTCCATCCGGACCAGGAGCCTTATGCGCTTTTAAGTGTTTGATTGTTGTAATAATTTCACTGATGGATATTGGTTCAGTTAGTTTTTTTTTGTTGGTCTAAATTGAGTTTAGGGAATTTCAGTTTTTGAAGGAAAAGAGTTCTATCTTCCTTTCAGGTTTGTAGTATTTGTGCTCCATATATTTGAGAGTATATTTGTTCAAATGTTTTAATAATGTCTTCATTTTTTTGTGTAATTTTTGTCTCTGTAGTTTATTTCTGATATATTGGAGACATTTTTGTGTTGGATGATAATTCTGGCCAGAGCTCTAGATGGTATTTGAGCTTCTTCTGCGTAAGTGGCTAACATTCTGGCGTCATAAAAAGATAGGTTCCTGGTTTCTAACATATATAGATTCCTTTGCAGTTTTAAAAGTTCTGCTTCTGTTTGGTTCTTAGGGTTATTTATTAGTTCTTTTTCAAGATGCTCTATTTTCCCTTTCAGTGTATGCTCCTCTTTCAGTTATAGTATGCTGCTTTTTTGATAAACAATCCTCTAATTTGTGCTTTAGTTGCAGCCCATTCTATGTCAGTTGGTACTTGGGAGTTAGTGATATTTGTAAGAGCTATTTTTAGTATTGCTTCTGTTTCTTTTATTACATCCATTTTAGAAAGTAAATTAGGGTTTAATAACCAATTATGACCCCTATTCTCTAAATATATCTTTTTGTCCCAGTTAATGTTCAGTGTGATTTTGGAGTGATCTGAAAAGAACCTAGTATGTATAGTTATTGTTGGGTCCATGTTAATTAATATGTCAGAGATTAAGAAGAAGTCTATCCTTGACCACATTTTGTGGCATTGCGAATAGAATGTGAATTTCTCTGTTTTATCTGCACTGTTCCCATATTTAAAAGGGTCATATAGTTTGAAATCTTGTTTGAGTTCATAAAGGGCTAATGTGGCTTGTTTATTATGTGATTTGGTCAGATTAGATTTATCCTTTTCTGGGTTTTGATATGTGTTCCAGTCACCTCCAATCACTAGGTAGTGATCTTTAAATTGGTTTAAGGTTGGGTATAATGACATAAAAAAGTGTTGTTAGTTATTACAGGGTGCTTAAACATTAAGTACCATTATAGGTTTTGGTATTGTAGGACTACTAAATGTTACATAAAACCATGTTCCCTCCTTGTCAGCTTTGGTTTTAAGTATTTTTTCCTTAAATTGGTTTTTAATTATTATGGCAGCCCCAGCACTGTTTGTTTTCCCCTCTGAAGTTATAATTTGACTTATCCATTTCTTTCTGCTATTTTCTGCCCATTGCTCTGCCGACAAGTCTGTTTCTTGTATTAGTATGAGGTTGGCTGTGGTTTTTAATGTAAGGTATAAGAATAGTTTTCTTTTCTTCTTGTTTTGGAGCCCTTTAACATTCCATGATTCTATTTCCCACATTTATTCATTAGGTGTATTCCTCAGATATGCCATGTATATTAGTTTTGGTTTGTTATCTTTGTATGTGTTACTGTGTGATGGTTTAGGAAAGCATCTATTTATCCCCTTCCCTACTCTGTGCCTAACCACTATATCCCTGGACCAGGAATAATCAGGGGGGGAGGATGAAGGTTTGATATATGGTTTACCTTTACATTTAATCTTGGAATGTGTTTTCTTTTTAGATATAGATTTAACCCATAGTATTCCCCCCTGTGTTACTATAAACAATGTGGACAAAGCTGAACAAACTAGTTCCCTCAACAAACACTGCTACTTAATGTCCCTAGCCTCTTCCAACATATTATTTATACAATTATGGTATTGCATTTAAGGTACAGCATGTATTGTTTTTGTCTTGTGACTAATTCTTTCTAATAGTATTTTTAAAACAGCATATTAATATACATTCCTCAGTAAATTATAGCAATATATGTACCATAGTAATATTGTTAAACAATCATTCTTGTCATTTTTACATTTTTCTTTCATTTGACTTATTTTTCCTCCCCTTTATTTATTCAGATTCCGGCCTTCTTTGGTGCCTGTAATGTCTTTCCACATCAATCTGTGTGGGTTGTAAAATATATACTTGGCACCCATTTATCAGAGGTAGGATGTATAGAGGGAGACATAAAAAAAAAACAGCTTAGCCAAACAGTCCTTCTGCTATATTTAACGTATTAAGGCTATATTTACATTACCCCAAGATTGTTAGTTTATTTTACTATTTTCCTGAGATTACTTCTCTCCAGGATCTTTTAACACATTTCTAGTATTTACATAAAACATTTAACAATTTGTTTTCCTTTTTTCCCAATATTAATCTATGAGCTAGCCTGTTTCTGACAGTTTATTTATTGCCTATTATTTAAGGCTGGATTTCCATTCACCTACACAGTACTGGGTGAACTGTTTTAGTGAATGGTTCAGTTCAACAGTACCTTATTTCTTCAAGGTTTTGCTTGTAGGTTGGTTGACATCTATGGTGCAGCTTTCTTCTTTTAGCTGGTGCAGATCAATTTTCATTTTTCAGGCACTAAAATCTTTTGGAGCTTGCTGAAATCCATTTTGTCTGACTGTTCTTAATGGAGTCCTCAAAATTGTCTGGGGACTGAATTTGAAGACCAATGTCCCAGAAGGAGGCTCCTTCCTATATTCGCGCATCAGAAACGGCAGCTGATTTTTGGTTCCTACCCAGGCTGTGTTCCTCATAGCTCACATCATGGATTTAAGGGCCTAAACAGCAAGGGGAAGCTTTCAGAGTTGGATCCCAGCTATAGTGCTCATGAATGGGGTTGTTTTTTCACCCAAGGGTCCTTTATCGTTTTTTGTGGATTTATTTCACTTCTGAAGGTGGAATTTGCTTGAAAACGGCCAGAAATGTCTCTTTTGCCTCTTTGGGGTTAGTGACCATGTATTTAACCTCTTTGATGTAGAAGATTAACTGATTTGGATATTTCATCTGGAATTTGATTTTTTTTCTATTAGGAACCTGCAGTATGGAGATATTAGTTGTCTTGCTTGTCTTATTTGTATTGGGAGGTCTTGAGCAAAGGAGATTTTATTATTATTCCAGGTGAGTGTGCCTTTTTCTTTGCTGCCAGTATGATTTTATTTACATCTTGGTAGTTTAATATTTTAATATAGACAGGTCTTGGTTTCAGTGGTGTTTGCATTTCCTTCAGGGCTCTGTGGGCTCTCTCTATTGTTATTTGCTGCATTTCTTCAGGTTCCTCTAGCAGGGAATTTATTATTTGCTTGATTGTTGGTATTAGATTGTTATGAAGTACAGTTTCAGGTATTCCTCTGATTATGATATTGTTCCTTCGAGATCTTGCTTCCAGGTCTGTTATTTTTGCTTGTAAGTTTTGTATTTCTTCATCATGGGCATCAGTTCTTTGAGAAATAGAGTCTATTTTTATTTCATTTTCTATTATTTTGGACTCAGATTTTTCCATTCTGGATATTATATGGCTGAATGAGTCACCAAAGGTTTGAAATTGTAATGATAAGTCCTTTAATGCTTGCTGGATAGGTAATAAGGCAGATTTTATGTCTTCCAGATTAGCTGGCTGGTCTGACTTGGATTTATTTGTATTTTTAGAGTTGTCAGTTTGTTTAGTTGTCTTTTGTCTTTTTGAAGTTGTGTCTTTCTCAGGTGAGGCTAGTACTGAGCATTTGGTCTTAGTTATTGTTGTTTCCATATTATTTTCCTCTTTGGACATCTTGCTGTATGGTGTTTTATCAATCTTGCAGTCAGATGCAGGGCCTTAGTAGCACATGGCTTAAGCTGTTATTCAGAAATCTTAGTTAATCCTGCTGTTTCTGAGCTGAATCTGTCACTTTTTCTTCCTCTTTTGTTTGCTGGATGATATTAGCAGTAAATATCTACAGTTATTTCTGTATTATTAATTCTGCGTTGCCTTCTGGGTTTGTTTTATTCTAGGGTATATCAGAGACCTAGGTGATAGCAGTGCTCACAGAACAGTGGCCATTTTGAACTCTCCGCCCTGTATTCTTTTTGTGAGGAACCTCTGTGGATGTTCCATTTGTTGGATATGCCTGGTTAGGTACATACCAAAGGGGGCACTGTACTCAATGACAGGTCTGATGAATGCCGAATACAGTGTCACAATGACTTCATTGGACCTAGAAGGTTTCATGGTTGGTCATTCCTATGTATATTGGGTTGCTAAGAAGTGAGATGTAAGACCAAGAGGAAACTATCTGAGTCTTGATCTGGTAAGTTGGGATATCATCTGGAGAGGAAGAAGAGGTTATGACGTGGCACCAGTTGTTATCCACAGTGAAGGATTTGCAGTGGTTAGCCAGTTCAGTTAAAGTTACTATTGCCCATCTGGGTTGGATTGACCTGGGAAAAGTGTCAAAGCAGAGGCTTTTATTTTGCATTATTACAGACTTGTTAAAGTTGCAGCAAATGTTTCTGGGTAATTTGATATCCTGGATGGCTATTTTACCACAGACAGTTTGGAAAGCAGCAGTCAACATGTCAGCTATTGAAGCAGCAAGCACATTTAATAATTATAGGATAGCATGGGTTGTGCATCCATTATGGCAGTTGATAACTGAGCACTGGGATTTGTGGATAAGGATCAGTTATGGTACAGAGATGATGGCATTCATTTGAGTGTTGTTGTTCACATGTTATTTTTACAGCAAATAGTTAAGCATTTTACATGAGGTGAAAGTAGTTAATTGCTAGCAGTTGGAAGAACAAGTGTGGATGCAGACTGCTTTATCAGCCTGATGAGAAGGTTTAGGTGAATTTCTCCTTTTTCTCTTGGCATGTCACAGATATGTTTAATTTAGTGGTAAGAATGAATGGTGTGGTACGTACCTCTATGAGGAATATGAGTTAGTGGAGAAATGGCACTTCTCTGATGGCTGAGCAGCCTCTTAATGTTGTCATTAAGTTTGTGGATTGTACATACAGTTTACATATATTCTTTGATTCTGTATGTGAATTTTTATGTCACTGTTCATCTGTGTGACTCTGTAATGAATACAAGTTTTGAGTTTATAAACAATCATAATGCATTTTTGTGTGGCTGTTGTCTGTTGATTGGGTTCATGGACAATAAAAATGGAGCATGCAATTATAGTGTAGCATTATGGACACCAAACTAGAAAAAATGCACAGAAATAAAGAACAACTTGCACAGTCCTGCAGACAGCTTAGGCAAGCAAAATTTATATTAAATATAATTGTAAAGTCCAGAAAACTTAACTCATGATATGACCAGAAACAGTACTGGTGTAAAAACAATCTAATTAAATGGAAGACAAAATGTCTATAATGCTGAAGAAAAGTATACATAAAACCATGGATAATATTATTTCGTCATTCCTGCTTCTGAAAATGAGATGAAGCTCACCACCTTGTTGGGCAGGTGGAAGCCCTCCACAAATGACATGAGGAGAACTGCATCTGTGAGCCACCCTGCCACATTAAACATGTTATCAAATATAATAATCTGAAGGATTAAAGTAAGAAGTGTGTGTGTGTGTGTGTGTGTGTGTGTGTGTGTGTGTGTGTGTGTGTGTGTGTGTGTGTGTATAAAACACTAACTTGAACTACTCTGCCTGATGTCTTGGCTTTTCGTGATTTTCTGCTGCCAATATCTTGGCTGTTTGTTGAATAGGACGTTTGACATCATATGCTCTATGATCTGTCATTTGATGTCCTGGGACTTGATCATAAGTTAGGAAGCCTATTAATTTATACATGCTGTTCTACTTTAACACTAATCACCTAAAAATTTTCACTAGGGTAGAATCTCACTAAGATGTCTGTACAAATGACCATATCACTATCAACGCACAACTTGTTTGTCAGAAAGTCAAGTATTACTACATTTTCTACTCTACAAATGTGTAACATAAACAACAATACAGACATTTACATCAAAGCAGCTATTCTTAAATAACAAACACAATAAAATTAACAATGTCAATATGCAAATTTCTGATTTTATAAAGCTGAAAACACACGTCTAGATGCCAACTATCTCATGTACAGAAAGCTATGTTTAAGCCTATTTTGAAGATTGGATGGGTGAACACAAACTTACATGAGGATTATCATATACAGCCCTGCTTAGTAGTGCGTCTACTTAAAGGCATTTTTTCTAGGTGTTTTATGACATCTGCAATTATTTGTCTAATATTGTACGTGTGTTTCTGTGTTCTGATCAGAGGAACTCGGATGAGAACATTTTGTTACCTGTAATGTGAGAAGCCCCTCTTTCTTAAATATCAGGGACATCCAGGCAATGTACTGCTAATAAAACTATTTTGAATGAAGTTACTTTCAAATATATATATCAAATATTATGAAAAGTTGTGTGTCACCCACTCCTATATAAATTCAAAGAAATATCTGCCATGTAAGGGCATTAATTGTTAAGTAATAGAAGCAAGGAAAAATAATAGCTTAGATTCAAAGACCCTTAATGCATTTTACAAAGCAAAATGGTAATGCAGAGTGAATAGGTGATTTTAAGACACATTACATTTGCACAAGAGGCCATATAATACATGCTAGGATGAGTAATGACATGAAAGTGTGGAATTATATGTAAATGAGCCACATGGTCATGCAAATGGCAATATCCAAAGTATTAAACTAATGCAGACTTGTATAATATAAGTGCAGAGCACTGTGATGCATGCACATTTTTACAAAGAGAAACATGGTGCATGTGAGACAATTGATGTTTGAATTAGTAGCAGTGACATCCTGAAAGTAAGTGCAACCAGGCTATACCAGAGCTAGTGTACACAACATTGTGTGTTACAGACATCAGAGCTAGTGGAGGAAATACAGGCAGCACCAGGAATACCACCAGATAACAGAACACCCTATTTTGGACCATTTCCTTGCAGACAAGAAGACTGTAATGGACCTTACTGAACTGTGCTATTCGTAAGAGAAATCAAGGAGGATGCTAGGTATGCCTATTTCTGTGTATACTATGATATGTGTAGCTTTAACCACCATAGCGACAGGGGAACTGCAGTGTCAATGAAACAACAAATAGCACACTCATCTTTGGAGCAGAAGGCTGTGGGTTGTGTTTTCACACCAGATAGATTGATTACTGACATTGTACTCCTTCAGATGAGATATTAAACTGAGATCCTATCTGCATAAGTTATTGATAGTTCATGTGGATGTAAAATATCCCAGGGCACCTCTCAAAAAGAGCAGGGGAAATTCTCTGGTGCCCTGGCCAAGTTTCCCCTAAAAGTATAAATACCACCTTTAATCTCCCTTGAAAAGAGGATATTAGCTTAGAGGAACTAACCTGGTTAATAAAAGACAAGTAAATGCAAAAGAAAAAAAAAAACAAAGCTTTCAGAGAAATACTAGGTACACATTAAGGATACTGTAGTTGTTAAGCAGAATGATTCTAAACCAGTTCCTTGACAATATGTTGCAGCACTTTCTGTTTACCCTTTCCTTTCTGCTATAGCACTCTGTTTGCCATTAAGTGGGAGTCACATAGCAGTTGATATTGCTTACCTCTCTAGCAAAACTTAATCCCTCTGCTACACGTAGCTGCCTTGTGTCACAGCTTTTACAGTTGGCAGGAAAGTGGGGATGTTTAGTGAAAATCATTTTAACTGTTTCTTTTTGCAGATGTTCTGACATCAGCAGCTGTATTTTAATAACTTTGCTGAGCAAGTATAATTAATTAATGTATTGGTCCTAGTCTGAGGTGGCAGTTTAGATGTTTGCTACTTTACACATGCCTGGAAGCCTTACAAAAGCCAAATTTATTTGCCTAAACCTGGAACTGCACCCCTTTTTCTCATGAATGGCAAAACATGAAAAAGACTATTACATGTGGACCTGTTCATGGATCTTGCAGTACAATAACCAATGACTTCTACCCACTGAGTTCTACTGCTTTAAGTCAACTGCAGGTTTAGTCTGTCTTAAAAACATATAATAAAAGTAACCAGAGCACTGCCTTCTGATATTTCACTACCCCACAGTACCAAAGAATAGATTATCAAGAATATGTTTCTGACGTCTTCCAGCTCATCTTTCAAATGCTGTACTTTTGACATTGTCAGAATGTTAGCTTTCAGATAGCTAGTCATCGGTCAGATCCCATGTTATTTTGTAAGTTAGTTGTGGAGCTCATCAGATAAACATACCGTTATTCATTTAATTCCCACAGAATAATAATATCAAACCTATCTGTGAGCCACTCTGATATCCAACAAGTTACATAGAGATTTACATTTATCTGATGAGTTTATCAACTATGTCTCACTGCATGATGGTATAAAATGCCTTTGCAAGGTCTAGATATGCAGTAAGTACAGATTTATTTCCTTATCTAATGCTGCAGTAACTTTGTTGAAGAAGTAGACTAGTTTTAGTAGGCAGGATCTGCCCTTAACAACACCAAATCAGCTTGAGTCGAGTCTTTTAGGTTGCCTATGTCCCTATTTATTAATTCTATAATGAGCCTTTTCATACCTTTACAGATAAGTCTGGTCTGGTTTGTAGGTCTATAGTTGCACAGGTCAGGTGATTCCCCACCTTCATACAGAGGGATCACTGTTGCAGTCCTCCATTAACTTGATAATCTGTAGGAGGGTTTGACAGGTCCTTTTTCAGAATGACCAATAGGCATCTTGTTATGTTATCAGATCTCATATAAGCAGTGTTTTTGGCCTTCGATAGTGCTTTGATGATTTGTTGCTGTGAGATTCAAAAGAGTGGGGGTGGATGCTGCTATGTGCTCTGGAGGTTGGGAGGGAGGGGGGTCATTGACAAAGCATTCATTTTGCACACATCACAGTATTAAAATACTGAAGCTGTCTTCAATGCCATCTCACATCAACTGCTACTAAATAGATTAGTACAAGTTAAGGCATTGTTTAAAATACTGCAGCGGTTCAAAAGCTGCCTTAGTGAAAGATCCAAAAGTGTTTAATGTCAAAATACCTATTCTTATTCCTCTTCTTCCTCTTCTTCTTCATCTTTTGGGACTAATACAATACAACCAGCAGTACTACAACTTTTTATTTTTGTATCATTATGATTTAAAATATTTAGAAATGATGTGTGCAATAATAGGGAAAGCTGAAATAGTTCACTTGGCTAATGAATCCACCCTGATATGTCCCACAAATAACCTGTGGCAGTTACAAAACTAACACAAAATTAACATTAAATATTGCAGACTAATGCAACCTTTATTCTGCATGCCAAGAAAACAAAAACAATCCTCATCAGCTCTAATATTGCTCTGAAATTGGTGACTGATTTCCAAATTGTATCCTTAAATGAAACACCTATCAAGAAATTGCCATACTAAAATATTAGACATCATTCTAGAGCAAAATATAACTTGTGTTGTTTCAAAGGCAAACCAAAAACTTGGCATACTAAACAGATCCAAACCTTATGTAACAAAACAAGCATAAGTAATAATAGCCACTACCCGAGTATTACCTAGCCCGATGTATACTTCCTTAATTCTTTCCAAAATTCATTAAACATACCTACACAGGTTCGAACAGAAACAAGAAAACAGTTACATTCACTACATGTCTAGAAAATTAAAACATCCCATTATGTAGCACTACCAAAAACTCGATGCTTATAACTCATGCTACTAAGCAATTGAAGGTAATTCAAAATGTTTTGTACAGACCAAACACATGTTCAACTATAGCTAATGTCAAGCAATAAAACTGTACCAGACAGCTGATACCTAGAAAATGTATTTCAGATACATATAATCAAATCCAAGAATCTCTTTGGTGACAGCCTATTTTCAGCAGTCATATCCAATTGGCAGAACTTTTTCCCTACTGGAACAGCCAGAATCCAACCATGAACTTTTTATGGACAATTTGATAAATTAGCTTAAATCTACTTGGGGATGCAAATGCAATAACTATTGATTGTCTAATATCACTATTCTGGTAAATTCAAGCGAGTACTGAAATAATAATGCTACCTTGCCCTGAAAATCTATTAATTTGTATGTACATACAATACTCACAAACTACAAATGCAGTAACAAAGACTTTGTATATAATCCTTAAGTACATCAGCAAATGATAACTCTCTGCCTGTAACTTCCACTTTTCCTCTGTCTCATCATATTAATATGTCAAAACCTTTTTTCTTCTTTCATGCTAGCACTATACAATCACTTAATACTAAGCTAACCTTACAAATTACTCACAATTACTCACTCGCTTGCTTTCTTATGAGTCCCATCCAACTCCTAGAGTGACCAGGTGGATAGCTATTATTTCAGGACAAAACAGGAAATGGAACTAGGTTGTTCTTTCTTCCATATTATACACACACACTCACAATTATAGTTAGTTTAGAGTCCCCATTCCACTCTATGGGATGTCTGTCTAACCCTTTAACCTATATAAACCTTTTTTGAAAACCTTCATACTTTTGTATAATATGGGATCAGTTGTAAATATAAATTTATGTGAAATTCTTTTTTCTCTGTACTGCAGAATGTATTACTTAGTATCATTTGACTATATATTTATACATCTGAATATTATAATGTGGTGTTATATCTGTAAACTTTACTTACTATATATTGTTTATTTTGTTTACATTTAATTACCATAAGATTATTTACTCCCTAGGCCTCTGCTGAAAAATGGCTTCTTGCTTATTTGGACTATCCCAATTAATAATGGACAATGGAAATACATATATAATAAATTAATTAAGAAGAGAAAAGAAAAACAGAAATAGAAAGCATGCAGTGAATCAATAATACATTAAACCTTTTTAGCGATCTCTTCCACTCAAACAGTGCACTTGACTCCAGAGATGAGCACATTACAAAAAAAAAAAAAAAGCAAATCCCAATATTTGTATTGGAACAATAACTGAAACAAAGAATAAAAACAAATGGTCAGTTTTGTAGAGATGAATTGCAAAAGCTGACCTAAGAGATAATAAAAGTTTGTTGGCTTTTTTAAGAGATAGAAAAGAAAGATGGAAAAGAAGGAGAAAATTGAGTTAATAAAACAATGCTGCTAGAACAAACCTTCCTCAGAAACTGATTTCGTAATAACAATTTAACACTTTCATTGTACTTGTGTAAAAAAAGTGCAATGGAAGCTCTAAGTCTTTATTATTTATTCAGTTGTTGAGAAAGATTGATTTTAGCAGTGCTCTTTTATATTTTAAACAATTTTTACATTGTGGTCTGTCTTTGGTTACTAAATTCAATAATAATAAATATAGAAAAGGAAGAAGGATGAATCTTGATTTTTTTAAAGTCTGATACAGATATAGAATGCATAATTGATGAAGAGTAATAGGCAGTCTTTAAAAAAACTTAGACACTTCGGCCTGACATACTTTTGATACTTGTGTGTCATTGTGTGAAAAGTATTACAGATTTTAAAGCTGTGACATCATTGCCATTGCTTTCCATTTGGGGCTGCTTTGTGTTGCAGCATGAAACCCAGCAGTAACAAAAGTTTGTATGTACCTGTAGTTCTCATAGCAGAGCACTGTACGGTCAGATTTTCTTTAGCACATTTCAGAGCATAATCAGCACATTTTTCATACTACACATTATTTAGAATGAAAAACAAATAATTTCTTGAATGCAGCAATCATTGTATCGCAGTCAGCACACAGCCAGCAATAGCAACTGTCTAGTTACACATGGAACATTCTGGTAACATATATAGTTGCAGGCACACATGCACACACATGCACACACACAATTCCCTGTTTGTTTATTTATTGACATTTGTTTACTGGGAAAGTCCAGTGGGCCAAATAGAGCCCATTTTCAGTGGAGCCAGGGGAGAAAAGCTGCACATATAACACAAATAGGATGCACAATACGTCATAGGACACACATTTTGAATATATACAGAACATATGGAAGAAAAAAGTTCTTGAAACAATAGTACATTTAGAGTATATGCAAACACTTGATACAAACTTAATAAAACTAATTACAATGTCGTACAACTATAGTTGATGTAGTAGTATGTGTGAACATAAAAAGAGTATGTACACACACTTGGTACACATATAATAAACTAATTACAGTGTAATACAACTATAGTTGATATAGTAGTATGGGTGAAAATAAAATGCTTAGCCTTCAGAAGATGACTGAGATTTAGACCTGGGGAAAACATTGAGAGGCTGAAGCAGTTATATTATATGAGAGGAAGTGAGTGGGAGAATATGCAAAGGAACATTTATGAAGTTGTAAGAGATAACAGTAGAGGTAACAAGGGTAGGAGTAATAGAGATGGAGATCAGGAGAGAAGGTCGTAATAGAAATAGGTGCGTAACAAGGGAAAAAAGGGGAAATAGCAGGAAGGCCCAAAGATCTAGGTAATGACTAGAGGAGGCTTAGCGCGGTTCCATTTGGAATTAAGGTGTGTGTGTGTAGGGTGTTTTTGAAAGGGGCAGTACATTGTGTAGTGTGAATGGCTAGGGGAAGGTTGTTCCAGGTTTTAGGTATAGTAGTTGATCATCAGGTAGTTTGGCTGTCTGAATTTGGAGGAGGTATTGGTTTTCTGATCTTAGGGACCTATTGGGATTATAATGGAAGAATAAGGACTTTAGGGCAGGGCAATCCTGTGGTTTAGTAAGTAATCTGTGCATGGTAGTTAACTGGAATTATGTAAAATAGTGGAGGAATTCGAACCACTTTACTATTTTTAGAAGTACACAGTGGTGGGTGGAGTGATTATTTACTTATTTATGTATTGACATTTGTTGACCAGGAATGTCCACTGGGCCAGGAATCCATTTTCAGTGTAGGCCCAGGGAGAAAAGCTCTACAATTAACACAGTGAAAAATATAGAAACTTAGCAAAAATTTATAAATGTAAAATACACAAAAATATACAAATGTAACAAAAATGTATAAATGCAAAATATACTATATACCAGACTTATAAAACTTAGACTACAATTGGTAATGCAGTATGATACATGAGTTCTTTATTAAATTTTGGCATTGCATAAAAAGGCAGTTCTTGCAAAACAGAAATAGTGGTATTTGAGCTGCAAAGCAGTCATGGTTGTAGTCATGTTGAACTGTGGATGTAGGTTAGTATTAAGTAGTGAAGGTTTTATGGTGGCTTGTTTGATTTGCAGTTGCATGTGAGATTATTTAGGAAATATGTTTGTAATGCTACTTTAAATGTCTTTATACAGTCTGTTTGGGTAATATAAGAGGATAAGGAGTTTAACTATTTAGCAATGCTATGGGAGAACAAGCATTGTCCAGTTCATTTATTGGGTTTGGTTACACTTAATAGCAATTTATTGGAGGATCTAAGGGTACGCGTAAGAATAAAAAAGTAAGGATGAGAATGCTGGGCAGGCATTTGGTTTATAAATTAATTTATGGGCTAGCATTAATTGGGTGTAACAGAGATAGTTGAGGAATTCCAGCCAGTTCAGTTCATAGATTGTGTGGCAGTGGTGTGAGCAGTTAGCCTTTCCTGAGGCGAATTTAGCTATTTTATAATAGCATGATTGAAGTTTAATGCTAAGGGATGAGTGAAGGTTAGTAAAGATGGCACTGCCATAAAGTAGTGAAGGGATGAGTAAGGTACTTGCCAGTTTTGTTTTGGTGGATTTGTACAAGTAGTGTTGATGATAAAGTTTGCCTAGTTTAAAGTGTGTTTTCTTTATTGCGTTAAGAATGTGTGTTTCAAAGATGAGTTTGTCATCTATTGCAATGCCTAGTAGTTTGGCAGATTTTACTTTTTCAATTTTTGTTCCATCTTTAAAGATTTTGAAGTCTATATTTGGTGGTCTTGTAGAGAATAATAGAAGTTTTGTTTTTTTGGCAGTTAGTAGCTGTTGTGCATTATTTAGCCATGATTCCATCTCTGTAAATGGATTTTGAGTAACTGTGAGGTTGAGTAACCATGATGGTTATTTGTTGGAATTTTGGCTATCTTGTAGCATATTTCTTGTTTAGTTTTGAGGGAGGATTGGAGGTTAATTAGTAGAGGGGCACCATAGACTAGGGAAGGAAGTAGATAAGTGGAAGCAAGTACTTGTTTTGTGGGGAGGGAAAGGAAATGTTAATTTATGTAGAATAGTCTCAGATTTTGTGAGTCTTGCTGATTTTATTTTGTAAGTGTAAGTCAAATTTTAGTTTTTCGTCAAATATAACACCTAACAGTTTGGTTTGAGTGACTAATTTAATTTTGGTGTTGTTTAGAGAGAATATGTGGAATTGACATTTGTTAATGGGAGTGTTTTTTCTTTGGGTGAATATTATGAGTTTGGTTTTATTTGGGTTTAAAGACAGGTGGTTATTGTAGAGCCAAGTATCTATGGCAGTAACTGCAGATTGAGTAATTTGCTGTAGCTGAGTTGAGTTTTCAGCAGAGAAGATTATAGTAGAGTAATCTGTGTACTGAGCAACAGACCCTTGCTGGAATTATAGGTTGAGGTGGTTGATGAAAATATTCAACAGTAGGGGACCTAATATGGAGCCTTGGGGGACACAGATGAGGTTATGGATACAAGGGGATAACATGTTCTCTATCAGCAAGGCAGCTTTTGAAGCAATTTAGAGATAAAGTAGATAGTCCAATGTTAAAAAGCTGGGAAAAGAAGAGCGTGTGACAGATAGTATCAAAGGCTTTAGACAAATCCAAAAATAATGTGGTGACACTCTTCTCTGAATTTTTGGGCTTTATCAATTAGGTCCATAAAGGATATTAGTGCCATCAAAGTACTTTGGCCAGGTCTGAAACCATGCTGAGTTTCAGAAAGGATCTGATTTTTGAGAAGAATTTGTAGAATCTGGGTGTGTACACATTTTTCTAGGAGTTTGGAGATGGGGAATAGAATAGCTATAGGGCGGAAGCTGTAAATATCTGATGAGGTACCCCCTTTGTGGAAAGGTAGTTTGTTTGCTTTTTCCAGAGGTTGGGGTCATAGGATTCTTGGATGGATCTATTTATGAGAATGCTAATGGGGTAAACAATAGCATCTGCAACAATTTTTAGGTATTCTGCTGGTGTGCCATCTGCTGCATTTGAGCTGGGCTTAACTTTCCGAAGACATTTTTTTTATGGATGTTGTAGAAACAGTAGAAAGTTTGAATTCTGGAATTCTAGCAAATAATTGGGTATAGCTAATTTTTTTACGGGTGGATGAGGGAGAATGGATCCAGGTAGTAGGTTTTGCCAAATATGCTTATAGTAGAGAGAGGAGGCAGGGGCTGAGTGTGCTCAGAGACACTAGTATTACCTGAGGAGTTAGCTGTGGTGATAGGTTGAGGGAATGTGACTGTAATATTAGCTATAGTGTCTATGAAGTAGGCAGTGAAGATGCTTGCTATCTGTTCTGATGTTTTGTTTGGGTGGAGGTAAGGATTACTTTTTGCGCCAGGGTTTAGGTAAGTATTAATGGAGGGCCAGAATAGCTTTGGGTTGTTTTTGTGTTTTATTTGAAGGTTCAAGTATTAGTTCTTTCTTGTCTTTGGATACAAGTTTTTTTTGTCTGGTTATGAAGTGGCTTGTACTTTAATAAGTCTGAGTTGTTCTTGTGCTTATGCCATAGCTTCCATGTTTCATCCTTAGTTACCATCATTTCCTTAGTAGATTTAATTAACCAAGGAGCATGATCTGTTCTTATTCTTTTAGTTCAGGTGGGTGCAAGGCTGTGTAATATTGTTAGAAAGGTAGTGTTAAAGCATTGCAAGGCTTCATCTAGGGAGAGAGTTTTTAAGTTATTCCAATTTATGCTTTTTAGGATATTGTTGAATGTGTAGGGGTTGAATTTGGATAGATTTATGACATTTTTAAAGTAGTGTTTTTTGTGAAAGGGAGATAGGCTTGGGTAATGAAGGCAGGAAGGTGATTGCTTATTGAGTTAGAGAGAGTAGCAGCTGATGTCATTTTAGTTGGGTGAGAGACTAGGATCCAGTCTAGGATGGTTCATTCATTGGTTCTATTATTATATCTAGTGGGGTGGATTAGTTGGGTATAGTGAAAGAGGTTAGTATTGCAGAATGGAGTTTTTGAGGAAATATTAAAGCAATTAATATTCACATTGCCTAGGATTTTGGTTTCTTTTTTTTTATAGTGTGGGATGGACAGGATAATACTTCTTCTAGAATAAGTATGTTATTACCTGGAGTTATGTATAGGACTATGATACAGAAATTTTTGTAGTTATCTTTAGAAAGGAGACCAAGATTTCTGCATTTAGGAATTGTGAGGTGTGACCAGTAAGTGGGAGTATGTTAAGAGTATTTGAGAATAGGATGGCAATGCCACCTCCTTTCTTGTTGGTTCTATCAACCCTTATTATGCTGTAGTTTTGTGGGAGAAAGTCTATGTCTTTTATGTTAGGCTTTAGCCATATCTTGGTGATAGCTAGGATGTCTGTTTTATTATAAGCTAACTAGGCATGCAGGTCAGATGTTTTATTGCTAATACTTTGAAGGTTTATGGTAGTTATGCATAGTGATTTTAAGCATTTAGTGGGGTTTGTTATGAAAGGGGAATTGGTGGCAGAGGGACTGGGGTTGGGATGGATGTGACACCACATTAGACTGATGTAAATAAAATAAATGAAAGTCGATGAGTAAAGGTAGTTAGTCTGAAGCTGATAAAGTGCAATAAAAGGGAGAATATATAGCTTGAGTTGTGAATAGAGTAGTTTGTGGGGAGGATGTTTATTTTAGATCAGAGTAGTGGGGTTATATAAAAGAGGCTGGGATTGATTTCTGAGTAGCTATCAGAATGAGTATGTAGGGAGCTAGTTGCAGAAATGGGTTTGGTGAATATTAATCTAGAGTTGATTTATGGGAATTGTATTACAAGTGCTAGTAGTAGTAGTATATTAAGGGGTAAGAATAGTGTGTGTGATGTGGAGGGAGCCATGCTGATTGGAGGGGAAGGTGTTAAGTGGGAGGAAGCAGAGACTAGGAAGTAGGCAAATTTTATCGGTTAGTTGTTGGAAGTAGGTGTGACTAGAGGAATATAAATTTATGTAAAGTGGGCAAGGGTGGGAATGGAGTAGGGGAGTGGAGTGAGCCCAAGCAGAGCGAGTGCAAATGGACCAGGCAAAACCAGAGATCATGAGGACAGCAGAAACTATCAGTGAACCTGAAGCAGATAATTAAAAACAAAGGTCAGTAGATAATGTATTAAAGTGAAGTGGAGCTAAGGTAGACAACTCAGCTGTTTAGGAGAGACAGCTAGCAGTCATATAAATAGAATAAAAAATAAATTGCAGTATTTGTAGGATTACCAGCTCTATATTAACAAGACAATAACTTCAATTAGCGCTTTCATCTCCCTTCACTTTCAAGGACTTCTTCAGACTAAAATTCATTGTTCATTACATACATTAAATACCCATTCTTGGGATACATCACCCAACAACATCCAATCTTAGTTAAGAAGCCTAGTCACATGATAAAATAGGCTAAATTAAAGAAAAAGCCTAGTCAGATGATACAATAGGCTAAATTAAAGAGAAATAAAACTTCTACAAAAATTCTAAAAAAATCAGTGTTTTAACCCTTATAGATTCTTGTATAGAAGAATGGTTTTGCACTGACAGAACAGATGAAAAAACAAAAAAGAATCTAACTAATACCAACAGTATTCTAGCCATCCCAGTCCTTCCTCTATGTTAATAATATTCTTGGTGTTACTCTAGTAAACATTTAAAGTTAACTTTGCATTGACTTTCTTTATAGTGTTTACACATAGCATTCTTTTCATCTCCATTGGCAACAGCATACTTATGCTCATATGCCAATCTATGCACATTAATAGATAAACTATAAAAAATCTTTATTGGAGATGTTCTGAAAATCTATAAATCTTAGATAAGCTGTTCCCATAGCCACTCCATTAATTTGAAGACACAATTGTTCATATAACTCCAAATAGTTATTTAATACCATTATTCACAACTACAGTCTCAATTTAACAACATTTTGTCCACAAAAACAGTAATGAACAATTGATTTTAGTCTGAAGAAGTCTTTGAGATTAAAGGGAGATGAAAGCACTAACTGAAGTCATTGCCTTGTTAATAAAGTACCGGTAATCCTACAGATACTGCAATTTATTTTTTATTCTGTTTTCTGACAGTTATTTTCTTCTGCTGTGCTGCTTTTTGCTAAGTCTTATAAATAGACTTTACTCTGGAATGGCAGAATTAGGATAGTAGGTTATGGTGGGTTAAGAATAATAGGATAGAGTGGGAAAAGAACTAAAGGGGTAAATGTAGAGCAGGAATATGGCTCTGTGGTGTATGAGCAGCCTAAGACATGCAGGTATTTTACAGAAATATTTTTAAAACCTTTACATACAGTATAATATTTTGATATGATGCAGAGCCAAATGAGTCAGTTCAGGGAGGGAGTAAAAGGCTTAGGTTGAGTGTTGGTCTATCTTGTAGTTTGTTCTGTAGAATTTTGTCAGGTCTTATAACCTAGGAATGGGGAGAAAGGAGAGAAGGTTAGATAAGAGAGATGATTTAGGATGGAAGCAATGTACCTTTACAGAGAGAGCGAGAGAGATGAAGAGAGATAGGGTTAGGTGTCTGGTTTAAGGAGAAAGACTAAACTTTAAGGTTAGTGATAATGCTATTTATTTTTTTCCTCAAATTTTTTTTTTTTTTTAAATACATTTGAATGAATTCCATATTATTTATACATAACATCCTAAATAACTATGTATACTATTTACATTAACCTGACACTATAACAGATCTTAATGTATACAGTTACTTTATAAGTATGTCCAATCCATTATCAGAGTGTCAGTTCAATTATTGTATAGTGTCAATCAATGATAAGACTTTTCCCCAAGGGTTGTTGATAAATGACTTTGTATAAATTCTTAGTTCTTTAATTTTAATTTCCAAATAATGCTGTGGTCTTCATTAGGCTGTAGAAGTCTTCCAAAGTTGGTATTGTGTTTGTATTCCACCTTCTTGTTATACATTCCTTGAAATTGCAAGTATAGTCCATACTAAATACATGTTTGACCTATTCAAATGAGGACCTTTGTTCACATTTAATAATACAAGAGCTTTAGTTAAATAAAGCTTGTAGAAAGTTATTAATACCATTCCAAAATGGCTTAATTTTAACACAATCAAAGAAAATGTGGTTCTAATCTGCATTATAATGTTACTTATTGATAGGAGGAAAATGAGAGCTGTAGAGTACTCCGATTAGTATGCAGCATAAGGAAGATGAGAGAAGAAGTTGAGAAGATAGTTTATTATCATTATCAAGAACAGTGCAAACAGCAGTTAACATTTAAAAGAAAAGCCAAGATATTTAGGCAGAGTTTGCAAATAAATCAATACATAAATTCAATAAGTTCAGAGAAAGCATTAAGACACATTAATCGGCAAGTTGAGATGATGTACATACTGTAGAGAAGTAGAACATGGCAATAATGTAAACAGCTGTATACTAATAGCATCAGGGTGTTGTATTGTTCACAATTATGCAAGTAAAACATTTGCAATAGAAAGGCCCCTACTGCAAGCTGTAATCAAACCATAGTCTGAAAATTACTTATTAAATACAGATAGTAACTACTAATGAATGTATACACTACTCAGCTCTAGTTGTTCCATAATACAGATAACATATCAGCACCTATGAAACAAATAAAAGGTGAAAGTACAGAAGAGCTGTGATGAGTGGTTAACTGTTTTATGTTAAAAGCTGTTAAATCCTGGTTTCATGTATAAAAATTCACCCAGACTGTTTAACACGATCAGCTGAGCAGCATTTCAGTAAAGATCGAGTCTCTAGGGCTCCAGTAGAGGCTACAGATGTAAGCGTTACTTCAATATAGTCGTTAAGCAAAATGGACATGTATTTGCACCAGGGAATCAAGTAAAAAAAAAGTAAGTTCAGCTTGGGTGAGACGTATGGTAATTGCATTACTTACAACAGCTAAAGGGTGGCTACACCGTTAACTGTATCTACCTGTTAGGTAGGATAGGGTTAGGTATGCAGCATTTAAAAGAGGCAAAGACAAAAAGAGGAAATTAAGTCATGAGTGCTCCTGCAGTAGCTAGAAATTTAAACCAGAACTGAATACAAGCAGAATATATTATACAGGATTCCCTACCAAAGCACTCAAACTCAGTACAATATTCAATACAAGTTAAATATCTTAGAAATGGAAGACTACAAAAAGTATCTCAAAAGCAGTGACATAAGGCATTTGCACACCACTCAAGAATCGGTACAGTTTAAGTTCTTTATACTGGTTGTCTACAAAAAAATTACAGCATAAACAGTAGAGTACTGAAATGCTGACACTCGTAAAGTGGAGAATGTCAACATGACACTGCAAAAGAGTGAGTAGTGAACACTCTTCTTTAAACTTGACTTTTGCAGTAGGAGCGAGGCCCTCTGTGACCCCTGATGCAGGGGGAAAGCCCCCCACACCCCCTGAACTTATATATGCAGCAACTCACAGATTGCCATACCTTGTTGAAAAGAGTGTATTCCAAGAAATGGGCATCTTGGACTTAGTCTATGCAAGTTCATTTTTTCAGCCATTTAGTCTTAATATTTTGGGCTTGTTGAAGTGAGTCCCAGCAGTTCAAATGATTTCCCTATACACACACACACACACACACACACACACACACACACACACACACACACACACACACACACACGTGCCATCCCCAGGCAAACATATAATGATGTCAGTGGCACAACAGGTAGCGCATTCACCATTGGTTCAGGAAGACCAAAAGGCTTTGGATTCTTTTCCCACTCCAGGTGATTGGATTGCTGAACTACAGTGCTGTCCTTTGGAAGAGGCATTAGTTTTCATTAACTTGAATTAGAGATAGCTCAGGTGCTTATAAATGATCCCACTGCACCTATTAAAAATGTAGTGAAAGTTCTCTGATCCCCTGCCCAAATTTCCCCTAATAGTATAAATACTACCTCAGGTCTCTCCTGGAAAGAGGCCAGTAGCTCAGTGGGACTAACCATGTCAACAAAGGGTAATTTAAAATTAAATACATGATGCCTGATTAACAGATCAGGTATGACCAATATAATATGTATCATTGCATCTTCTCTTCTCATGTCTCCTGTAAACCGTTATGCATATTGTATACCCTTTTGAAAACAGAAGCTATTGTATCAGCATTTCAAATTATGGACACTATAATACAGCCTAGACCCCTATAGGAATTATGTTATTAGTTTTGCCATAATATGATCCATTAAGTCTCTCATAATGGTTGTTGCAAAAACCAGTAGACTTTCTGATTGCTAATTTATTTTATTCTTGTAACATTTCTCCGCTGGTACTCTCATCTCATTTTCAACCAGTGTAATGACATTTTGTTTAAATTTCCTTTAGGAGATCCCTACTTTTTTTCACAAGCTCAGCACCATCTTCTGTGTGTGCTTGAACAATAGGATATTTCTTATATCATCACCTTTGTCCCATTCTGGAAAACAGTATAACCCTGCCAAAGTATACTTTTTGTATCACTTGTTATCTTTATTTGAATTGTCTCAACCTATCAGCTCCTTTCTTTTTAAGAAAATTATTATTCATTGATTCATTGAAAAAATTGTCATTTCCTTTGAAGATGTTCAGGTGAGTAAATACAACTAAGCAAAATAATACGATTCACCAATAACACTTTGTAAAAGTCATCTTTTTAGTCCTTGACTATGTGCAGCAGATTTATTACAATACTACCCAACTTCTCCACCAGCTCACAAACTCATGCAAAATGTAGACTAACAGTAAAAAGAATTTCAGTCCTTTACAAAGCCTCAAAGACTGGCACTGACAAACATGAAATTATCGCTAGTACCCATTTCTGCTGGCATACCATGCCTAATGAAAATGGACTTCATGCATATTATCACATTTTCAAATTTTGATGAGCTCACCTTGTAAAATTATGTGCACAGGAACTAATAATCAGCTGGTGTGAAATAGTCTCAGTTATTTTAAGTGAAAAGGTCAGCAGCAACCTTCTAATTAGGTATTTGGTGGACTGCATGCGCCATTAATATTTAACTAGGATATTGGGCTGGTATCACAAACAAGCTGGATGAGGTGGCACTTACTTCAGTGCCTTTGTCCTCAACTAGTACACTAATTCAGAGGCCCTTCCCTTGCAGTTTTAATTTAACATCTGCCCATCATTCAGGTTTTAAGCACTTCTCTCCTAGGTCCCTTTATTTCAACAATATTTCTATCCTTATGTATAATTGCATCAATGACAGATATGCCCTGCAATGCTAACATGCATGCGCAGCTAAAATCAGTTCTGTTTAACTTCACACTGCATCTAACATGATATCTTGCATCTGTTTCACTATGTCTTCTAATACTATCTCCTGATAAATGTTATTCAGTTTTTATGCCAACAGCAGATAGTGCTGCCGTAAACAAATCAATGTCAGTCTATACCTCTTTATCCATTCTAAAACTCCTTTATCTATTTTATGGTTATAAAAGGCATTTTGATACACAGCTCTCAACAATATGCCTGCATGCGCATCAGCTTATCTAGACTGTATGTAACATTCAGGACAAAGCATTACAGATTATTTATCAGTCTTTGAATTTTCAGAGGACAATTATTGATGGCTTAACAAGCAATGCCAAAACTGGTTTATGATAAGTTTCTTCAGTAAATGTCTTGGCATAAACTGAAGTGATCTATCAAGTGAAAATGTGTTGCTGAACAGGTCATTTTTATTTTGGGCATGCCTGCTTTCTGCATCTGATATGCAGATAGACTTATATGACACAGGTTTTCAGTTGACATCACATTTCTGAAGTAGAGCAGTTCCAAGTCATGTTGAGATGCATCACTTGAAATCTAAATTGGTGGGTCCTACTATATTCTGAACATCAGAACAGATTATTTAATAAGAACCCTCTTCACATATCACAACAGTGTCTCAATTCTATTCACTATCATTTTTTTTCTATAATGCCTCTCATTGGAACTTTGTTTTTTTTTTCTAATTGGTTAGGAATTAATTTTCTGATATAGTTTAAGATTTATCATAAACATCTGGAGCAGGGGTAATCCCAAATGAACGATTTAGGAAATTATATCTCGCATATGTTGTGATAAAAGCAGAAAATCCTGAGCTAAAATTATTCAACTTCAGCTGCCACAGTCCTGAGGATGCATCTAATTAACTAAAGTACATAATGTTAGGAAAAAGAGTCATTGTGTTTCCTTACAGGGAATTTGAAGACCTTTTTGGATTCCTACGTTCAGGTCCCTGTGATTTCAATGGATTATCGTTTTTGTGGGTTTTTTTCTACTTTCACTAGAAAATTAATCTATTTTATTTGATTCATTTTTTTCATTTACTGCAAAGATTTCAATTTCATTTTTGTTTTCACTAAAAATTAACCTGTTGTTTGGTTCATTAGTTTTTTTTTTAATTTATTACAATGATTTCAATTTCAGTGGTTCCTCAACTGCAAATTGACCTTTGGATATGGATGAATGACAGCTGGTATAGATTTATAGGTCCCAATGATATACTTTTCAAGTAAATAGCCACAGCCTTTAAATGACTAATTGTATTATTTTGCATGTCATCTGACTCAAAATTTACCTGGATTTCAATGACTAAGACTCTCTTTGCCAGTCTCAGTCTCTTAAAAGTAGACAAGTCCAACATTTCCAACATTTCTTGTACTTTATTCAGTACCACAATAAATGTGATTATGTAGATAGTGTTCTTATAAGCTACTTGATCCATGCGTGTTCACTTAAGTGACATATCAGCACTTTAATATCCAATCATCTTTTGGTTGCTTTAGCTTGGCTTAAAAATATGTAAGCACAGCCACAGTACAGTTCTAAAGCAAAATTCTAGCAGTAAAGCTTTCTCCTGTAATATTAGTTCAGTCCTCCTGGATAATTCCATTCCAACTCTTACTTGAGTCTTTCTGTTGGAAATTATACACACATTAACAATGTATATTATTTTCCCAGTTAAACTAATTTGGATATCCAGTATTTCTGCAGTCATCTTAATAATCATGCTGCAAATGCAATCATTTGAAATGCTGGGACCCACTAGAGCGAGTCCCAAGATATGGATACTGGATGGCCAAAAGATACATATACTAAGCCTGAGATGCCATTTATCAGAATGTTCATTTTGTCCAAGGCATAAAAGTCTCAGAGGAGGTGGTGGGACAAGGGGGGCTTGCCTCCTCAAAAAAAAGAAGTTTAAAGAAGAGAACAATTTCTGAACTCCAAATTCCAAGTGTTTACATTTCAATAGGGTGAAAGCCTAAAGTTGTAAGACCTATTGTAAATAAACTCTTGCATGTCCAAATTCCTTAAAACCATTTGATGGCAAGAAGTATGCTACGAAAACTTACAAGATAAACTCATTCATATTTTTGTCCAAGATTCTTTTAAATTTAACACAAAATTTGAAATAAAAGCTCTCATTTGTTCTCAGTTTTAGCAGCTAACCAAAAATATTACATGACAACAGACTTAACTGACCCTTATTTGCACAATGGATTGGAAGTAGGACTAGTTTTGTCAGAACAGTATCTGCTTGCTAAGTTTAGTCTTGGTCCATACCCCCCACCCCAGATATGTTCTTTATGTCCAGCTTGTGCATCTTTCTTTATAAATTATCATATAACTGTATTGTACTCCACAACTCTACTTATGTTCAACTTCTTTTCCTGTTTACCCATTTTAAAATCATACAAGTTAATATACTTCTAAGATAATGATCTGAACATTTTTCAATGACACTATGATATTGTATTCTGCTTCTGGCAAGTCCAAAAAGGAATAAACCTTTATCTCATCTGTATTTGATTTAACAGCCCCTATTATCCTGCTTTCATCCTTTTTGGAAATGCATATCTACATTCACATTCTTCCAAGTAAGCTTTGTAATACTCCATCCGTATATCTTGAAAATGGGTTCACTAGATCTCAAAATGCTGAAATGTTGAATTTCAGTATTTTGAGACTGTATAGTCGAAATTCCACATACCCGAAAATCCACAGCCATGAAAACCACAATTGCAACCACACACACACACACACACACACACACACACACACACACACACACACACACACACACACACACCACCACCACCACCACACAAACAGACATACACCTGCCCACTAAAGAGTGCTAGCCTACTGACTTACTGCCTTTTCTGCATTTCTGTTGTGTGTGTTTTATTTAAAAAAAAAAAAAAAAAAATATTCTTGTTTTCTTGCCTCTCTAAGTGAGTTTAGACCAGTACACAGGTTGTATTGTCTTGCTGCTGTGTACCTGTGTTCCTGTGTTGTCCATTGGCTTATTTTGGTTTCAGTGAGCTTCTCAGCTCACCAGTGGAGCCTTGATGCCTGTCCTGTCCCTGAGGGAAGTGACTCAGCAACAAGAAGTTTAAGTAATTGGTCATTTTGATTTCTTCTAGCTCTTTTTCCTTCCTAAAATCTGCCTCATGGCATTTTTTGAATTGTTGCTTTTTGCCTCCATCTCCATGTGGTCCTGTTGAGTCTTCCTCCTGGTTACAGACAGAAAAAAAGGAACTGCTTTCCTTCTCCTTTTGACATCCTTCTGTTTTTATATTTGTTTTTTAGGAGACTGTCTTACCTACCTAGAGTTAACTGTTTCATTTTTTATTTACTGCATTTTTTATTTACTGCACACAAAAAAACATAGATTTTAGTCGAAATCTAATTCAAAAGCGTAAAATGTTTGTTTGCTTTTTTTTAATTGTGTTTGGCTGCCCCAAAAAAGCAATACCCTTAACTACTACTACTTTATCAAATTTTTTACAGCCCTTAGTGTTTTTAAAAAAAAAAAACAAAAAAAAAATATTCCTTGTTTTCCTGCTCTCCAACAGGTGTTAGACCAGTTTACAGGCCAAGCCTTCCCTTCCTCTGCTGTGTTGTGTAGTCTATCCATTGCCCTTCTTGAGCCTCAGAAGTTCCAAAGCAAGCCTTGAGTAGTTTAAGTGAGTGTGACTGAAGCACCCTTAGCTGGACTCCTTAGCACAAAGAGTAAGAGTAAAAGGTTTCTAGTTCTTGCCCAGTATCTGCACATGCATCTTTCTTTAAGTTTCTAGCAGGCCAAACTTTATGCAGCTCTTGAGCTCACACAGCTCTGGTTGAGCCTGGGCTGATCTTCCAAAATTTACTGAGAACCAGAAAAAGTGACTGCCCTTTTGAATAAAATCCAATTTTGTTTTTTGCTTTTTTTACCCCTTTTAAACTTCACCTAGAGCAAGTCACTGCTGTTTATGTTTTTTAGCTTATATTTTTATTTTTTTTTAGGCTAAACTAATTCAAGTCGCCCTAGAAACTATGAAATTTAAAAATTTAATTGTTTTTGTCAAGTTAAGCTTTTTAGTAATTTGCCAAATTCTACCTAAAAGCAGTCCTGCCTCCAATACTACTGACTTACTGCCTAATGCACACTGCAGCACTGCCCACAAGCAAACCATGCATTATCACGTCCCGGTCAAAATCAGTTAAACTATTTCTTCCAACAGAATGCTCTTTCCTGTTCATACAACAGTCTATTCTGCCAGCACAAAAAGATAAACACCCTATAGCACCTCAGCAAAAATCAGCAAATGTCCCTAAAATTATCACTAGTATTCACTGCACTACACAATACTAGCACTCACTTCACCTCTTTAAACTCCCAACAACACAGACTTCTTTCATCTTCTGACTCATAACAAAAACTGCTGCTAGCATCCTGCTCATGTCAGAGGGTCAAATATAGGCATCCTCAACTCAATGTTACAATAACCCACACACCTGAGCTCCTGACACACTAAACACCAAAACATGCACAACAACATAGACTCCAAATGAAGACAAATAAATGGCTGAGACCTCACTACTTCTAACCAGAAAGGAAATGCTCTCCAAAAAGAATATGCTAAATGACAACTCCACCCTGAACGCATGGACACATAACACAAACACACCCTGAGTTTCCAAGAACAACTACACAACAACTACAAAAAAAAACTATAAACAGACAAAGGATCAACAGCAGATTGATCAAAAAATCTACACCAAAACAAGAACTCAAGAAAAACACCACCCAAACAAAAAGTCAACAAACAACTAAAGCAGCAGCCCTCTCACAAACAAAAACAAAAACACACTTGTCACTGTGATTGCTATAAACACAATGCTGTGTCCACCTCACAGACTATCAGGTTTTACCTCCACCACATAGATGTCTGACTCCCAAGACGCAACAAGACGGACAAAGCCATCCCTGCCAAAAACTCGAGTCACTCCCTCCAGGCAACAGGCCCTGACTGAGCAAGTCCAAAGCATACTCAAAGAATTACCCAGTGATTTACAAGAATAGACACATCTGAAGGTCCAAGGCTAAGAGCTCCACCGATTACTAAGAAAACCAGCCAGGGCAGATTATGAACAAGAAACTAATGGACCCCAGAAAACACCATCATATTGGGTGACTAACAACATGATCAATTTCTGTAATCATTGGTTGCTCAGCAATATTCTAAGGGGCCCAAAATCACTGCTTGCACAGAAACATGTGGTGATTGAGCAGCTGTGCTCCTTCGCATTGACAATATACCCAAACCCCACTGCATGGATTGACAAGCACCTTTCACCCCTGAGCCCACAGCCCACATCTCATCTCAATGGTGAAATCACCCTGCTCTAAGTGCTTACTGCAAAATCTAAAGCCACCCATGCCAACAATAAGAAGCTCAGTCTGGCGTAATCCCCCTCAAACTTAGACTGAACAAATGTGTAGGTGCACCTGGCCCTCCTGGTCCCAACAGGAACATCACCCCCAGATCTTACTCAAACTTGGTTGCGTTTCCTCCTGCCCCAAAACCCAGACCAGAGCAGATTCAAGTAGGGTGTATCCCCCTAGCACCTGAGGGGATCACATCTGAAGGCAGAGACCAAGTCATCATAAACCATTCACCATTGGAACACCTAACCAAAAATGGCAAAGGCAGAACCTCTCTAACTCAGGACCAGACTCTTTTTCCTAACCAAACTGCTCCACACATATAAGCCAGTTACAGGCCACCCTTGAAACTAGATAACCACTAAGGGCTAACCCCACTATCACAACAGAGTAAATGTTCTCCCAGAACCATATTAGCCCCAAAATTCTATAATCCCCTGATAGACTGGAAGCATTAAACAGCCTGAACCTACAGATTCAACAAAAATTCCATCATCAGATAGGAGTAAATGCTAAGGGAACCTCAGCACTAAAGCCACTGGAGATCAAAATCAATAACTTATCACTTTGGTCATCAACAAAGGGAAAAAACCATAATCAATGGACCCCAATCCTGCCAGATGAAATCTCCCAACTTCAAACTAAAAGACCCAATGTGATAAGGTTCAGCTTGACCAACTAACAAAAAGACCAATACCATATGGAACTCACAAAAAATCACTTTCATCCGAAGACAAAGGTGGGCCAACTCCAAGCAGATGGTGCTATTGGGAGACCAATCCAATAAATGCAATCGTGCAATTCAGTGGAGCTCCACCCAGGAACACAGGATACAAGTTCCAATATAAGGACCCACAAAAAATCAAGGAAAACTTCAACAAAGGCAAGCTGCTGATGAAGAGGAAAGAAAACTCCTTGCAAAACTACAACAAGAGGAGAAAGCTCATACAAGAAAATCCAAGGCTCACTAAAGGGGAACATCTCAAATAATACTAAAAAATCCTATCTCACCCAAAATAAGAATCATCAGGAATCTGGAGTAGAAAACCATAATTAAAAGGATGAAAAGACAAACATATAAAATATAGAAACTCCCACAAAATGAACTCAAACTCCTAGACATGCCTACAGCAAAACAGACAGCTTCAGCAAAAAAGCCTCCTCCCACCCCTAAAAGGAAGGTATCTCCTTCAGAAATCAAAAAGCAAAATTCATCCATCCCCAAGCCAAAAAAATGAACTCAATGAAGAAAAACCCCTCCCCATCAAGGAACCCAAATGCCAAGGTGAGAGCTGATATAACTAGGAGAGAACACAGCGATGTTTACGTCAGAAACACATGCCATTAATACCACTCAATGATGTGGTGGACCCATGAGAAGGTGATTTGGTAAAACCGCCTTACCTAAGGATACTTGAGAGGAGAGCCTAAAAAAAAGCATCTATGGTCCCATTCCAATCCCAAGACATTGGACGGACCCTGGTAATTACCGCAAAGTATAGGGGACCGGCAGACATTGATCCTACCCTACCTGGAACCTCACAACCTAACTACGCTACAACAAACAAAACAAAACACACAAACACAACATAACATACAAACACGCCTACCCTACCTATAAGCAGAGGGGCAAACCCCCCTGCATCCCCTCATGTGGGGGGCTGCTCCCCCCACATCCCCCTACTTATATATACTAATTCTGAGGTTGCACTAAACACACAAACATGCAAAAATCACCACTACACACACTCATTCGCACTAAAATCCCTACCCAATACCCTTACGTAAACATCACTTATCTGAATACCCAGCTAAATCCACAAACCGCACTTCATGTCATGAATGCAACACCATGACAGCGGATTCGACATTTCCACATTCGAGATAGTGCAGTTTCATGCAACTGCACTTTCGAATATTCAGTCTCGAAATTTGATATGTCAGTATTTCGAGATTGTCTAGTGAACCCCTTGAAAACCCACCATCATGTTAGCAAATATAATTTTCTAGAATTTTTTCCTAATTCCAATACCCATCTCATTTTGTTTGCTTGATTGTCAGTTATGCTAATCATGACAAGACTAACCAAATCATTGTTCAGAATCATATTTTTTAAATTTCAAAAAAAAAATAAAGCTACCTATTGTTCTTCATCCATTATGCATACTATCTCTGAATCTGATTATAGAAATTCAAAGTTTATCCCTATTCCTTTTCTGTATGCATTAAAATTCAGATTACTCACTCTTCTCCATCATTCTTTCCTGCCTCATAAGGAAGTCAGCACTCCTTTATCATCATTAGTGGCCAGCTATTGTAACTCATCTTTACTAAATTGACTTTCTTGACTATTTGACAAGATTTGAAGTATATCTTTGTAATCCTCCAGTGTGACATTCAAACATTTCTCTTTTAAGATCTACATCTTCAATATCAACAAATTGTCTAACTGATGTTCTAACCTGTCTTGGTCTTACTCTCCTGCATCCAACATTTTTCACTATATAATCTCTTTTTCACAGATTCAGTCATCACCCTCTTAAAATTTGCTTTTCCCCCAAGTGTTTTGTCATTATTCCCTTTGGTTTCCTAGTGTTTTGTTACCTAGTGAGCTCACACTGACTAGTAACCCTTTCTCCTCTATCTTTCTATCTAGAAATTCTATATGGAAACTTTTGTAAGATGCCCCCCTTCGGTCTTTGAACATTAGGATGACAAATAGCATCAGCAGATGAGATATAGACATGTATCCTCAGATTTATGCACCAGCAAATAGAACTCTTTGTCTAGGAAGACCATAAATTAATTCACTATCCAGGATCTGTTCAAAATGCATTATTATGTGATATATCATTCTTGAGTCATCTAAAAGAATGCAGGTCATGGTGAATGCATCTATTAATGATAAAACATTGAGATGTACAGCTTAGGCTTGCTGGAGATTAACATGATAATAGACATGAAGAACTTGGGATCATTATGAATTTCATTTAAGAGCAGGGCATATTAATATTTCTTATAAAAACAAAGACAAAAATGTGGGATCAAAAAATAAAAGAGACTTTGTACTGCAAAATGACACTTTTATGTAAGAAGCAATTTTCATAAGAATGGTGTTAAAAGTTTTTGAATGATATGTTGTTCGGATGTGCTGAATTAATCTTTGGTAAGCAGGAGCAGAAGAAAAACCAAGAAGTAATAGAGGCAGCTAAACATTTCTATTTCTGCATGGTAGAACATTAATAAAATGTTTAACCTATCAGTAAAAGGAAAGGAGAAGTGAACTGATTATGGGAGTACAAACTGACCCACAAGGAGCTATATATACTGGAAACAAACAACTCTTTTTTCTCAATTTTTTTTTTATTTTTCAAATACAGTTGAATAAATTCCACAGTATCTGTATATAACACCTTAAATAACTATGTACACTATTTACATCAGCCTGACACTATAGCAGAACTCAATATATACAATTACTTTATAGGTATAATAATGCAGTTATCAGAGTGTATCTGTTCAGTTATTGTAAAGTGTCAATTAATGATAAGATTTTTTTCCGTGAATTGTTAATAAATGGCTTAGGATGAATCCTTAATTCTTTAATTTTAATTTCCAACAATGCTGTGGTCTTCAGAAGGCTGCAGAAGTCTTCCAAAGTTGGTATTGTATTTGTATTCCATCTTGTTATACACTTCTTTGAGATTGCAAGTATTGTCCAAACTAGATACATATTTGACTCATTCAAATGAGGACCTTCGTACACATTTAATAATACTACAGCCTTAGATAAGTTAAATGATTCATTAAATAAAGCTTGTAAAAAGTTTTTAATACCATTCCAAAATGGTTTAATTTTAACACAGTCGAAAAAATGTGATTCCAGTCTGCATTGTATATTTGCTCCCACCTCCAACATATTCCTTTTGTGGTAGAATTAATTTTAGTAATTCTATCTGGAGGTAAGAATGCTCTCTGTAAGCATTTTCAATTAAAAACTTTCCAGTATTGTGTAAAGGGTGTGTGTTTTATTGATAATAAAATATTTGATTTAATTTCTTGAGTTAGCTGTAATGAGTGTCCTTTTGTTACATAATTCCAATATGAGGATTTAGGTGTTGTTTTATAATTTATCAAAATCTTGTAAAATTTCAAAATAGTATTTCCATGTCATAATCATTATACATGATTTCATATAGGTATTTTAGTAACTTTAGGTATTTCTTTAAATGAAGAATTACTAATTATTCTGCATAAATCTTGTGAATACATCAGAATGCTTTGTATAGTTAGCCAATCTTGTGGAATTTTGTATGTTGTTTCTATTGTTTGCATATCCGAACATTTAGTTCTTTGATACATTGAAACCAACAAACAATCCTTTCTGTTCCCAAGAATTAATTGTTTCTCTGTATATTTTATGTGGATAGCTCTTTGTAACTATGAATGGTGTTAAAAGATCAAACCAGATTTTTAAATCTATATTTGCATTAATAAGTTTCCTAAATGAGGCAATGTAATAATTAATCATACGAGTTTTAGTGGGCTTAGTTATATTATATTGCATAATAATAATACATAATGTGTGCCATGGCAAATTGTCTTTATCTGTTATTTGAAATTTTATTTGTAAATCATATTCATTTGTTGATATTACAGTTAGTAATGTTTTCCAATTTGCAGAATAATTTGGACTTATCCAATCAGAGATTGTTTTAAATATTGATGCGGTCTGATACGATGTATTAAAGCTATTCTGTTTCTTTTGGGAAACCATAACAATTTTATTAGGCATGAGTTTATTTCTTTGAGTATATTCCTTTCTGGTAACAGTTGTATTGCCAAAGCTATATATAGAATCTTGGGTAGTAAAACAATTTTTATTAACTGTAGTCTATCTTCAAATGTTAATATTATTTTGTTCCACTTTTACACAGAGATTTTAATTGCATTGATGATATTATTGTAGTTTTTTTAGACTAATTCATTATTATCCTTGCATAACTCAATTCCTAGATATTTTAAGGTAGATTCTTGTTTCCCTATAATGTGATACCCCTTCGTCTGCAATCCTTTTTTTTATTTAAAAATAAAAATTTTGATTTTGTTTCAGTGAAATGGAGTCCTGAAGTCCTGTAAAATGTGTCAATTAAAATATCTAATTTTTCTAAAGTCTCCTTTGTATTGGATAATGTTAACAATATGTCATCAGCAAAGAGCATTACTTTAGAATTGTATTGTTCATAAACATCTACTCCTTTGAGTTTTGTATTGTTACACATTGAATCTGCGAATATTTCAATAGTCAAAGCAAATAGAATTGGTGACATGGGACATCCTTGTTTAGTACCCTTTGCTATATGTATAGATTCAGAGATGAAAGGACCTAGCTTACCATACGCTAAATTATTTGTGTGTGTATATATATATATATATATATATATATATATATATATATATATATATATATATATATATATATATATGCTTTAGTAGATGAACAAAGGAAGGAGGAAATTCAAATAACACAAGAATTTTGAAAAAACAGTCCCAATTATGAGTGTTTCTTTATTTTCTTTATTAGTATAATCTATAAGAGAAATTATCCTTTTAATATTTTCATGTGTGTGTCTATGATATATAAATACAGTTTGATCATTATTTATTGTTTTGGATAGTGGTATTTTCATTCTGGTAGTTAATATTGTCATAAATATCTTATAGTCATTATTTAACAATGATATAGGTCTATATGAGGTACAGAGGTTTCAGGATTTGTTTTCCTTCATGATTGGTGTGATAAAGAAATATCTCCAAGAGGGTAGTATTAAAGCTTGGGACTGAATTTCTAATAGAGTTTTATGGAAGAGTGATAGTATCTTTGAAGGAAAAAGTTTATATATTTCCATAATTATGCCATCTATACCTGGAGCTTTATTATTTTTACCCTCTTTTATTGTATCTGTAATTTCTTTGTAGGATATTGGTGCTTGCAGATCTAGTTTTAATTTTTCTGGTATTTTTTATATTATAACAGTTTTCATCTAGATTGAATTGATCAATATGTATATTTTCTTTTTGGAAATCTTTCATATAGTAATTTCTATAGGCATCAAGAATGTCACCTATAACTGAAATGTTTTCCCATTCTTTTCATGTAAGATACTTTTAATGTTATTAGCTTTTGATTGTATTTTGATTTTTGTGGATACATTATGTAGATATTTGGGAGAAGTGGCCAAGGTATTAATTTTTAGTTTTTATAAAGCTAAACTAGTTTTATGTGTAAGCATTTCATTGTATTTATTGTTTAATACTTCTACTTTCTTTTTCATCTCCAAATGATTTTGATTTTTTTCAGCATTTACTGACAAAAGTTTGGATTGTAGATCTAATAATTCAGAATCCCATTCTCTGATTTTTTATACCAAGTTAGGGTTTTATCATATACATAAGCTTTTAATGAGTCCCATATCCTTATTTTATTTATCTCTGTGGTGTAATTAATATCTAAGAAGAGTTGTAATTCAGATAATAACCAGGGTTTGAACTCTTTAATTTTAGTTATATATGCTGGAATTCTGGAGTTAAAGATTAATGGTTTGTACCCATTTTGAAGTTTTAGTATCAATGAATTGTGATCTGAAAAGGGGCATGGACTGACTGAGAAATTAATGATTTTAGATTGTAAGTCATGGACAGCAAATATTTTACCTATTCTAGTTTGAGCACCAAATATGTGATCTTGATGGGAAAACAATGAAGATGTCTCTTTTTTAAATTTGAAAGTATCCACAAGATGAAATTATTCTACCCACTTGTTTAAAGCTTTTGATACAGCAGATGTACGCAGTGGTCTTTTATTTCTAGTTTCAGATATATCAAATATGCAGTTAAAATCTCTTCCTAATATTAAGTTGCCTTTATAATTATTGGAAATGAAATCCAAGTGTTTTTTAACAGTTCCTGGTCAAAGGCCTGGGAACCAGTATAGATTGGCTAGGGTCCATATTCTTTTATTATATTTAACTATTACTAATGCCATAAGGCCTTCTTTATCTTCATACTTATAAATTATTTCTGGGTTAATCACATTTGTTTTCCATACAATTGTTACCCCTTTTGTCTTTGCCTTATAAGTGGATTGCACCAATTTCATATACGCCTTAGGATTCCATTTCTAATTGTAATTTGTTTTGAAATGAGTTTCTTGAAGGAAGACAATTTGTGCTTTGTTCAGTTTTAAATATTTCAATAGATTTGATCTCTTGTTGGGATTGTTTTAACCATTGGTATTTAAAAACAATAAAGTTAAATCCATCTTAGGTTATTTAAACTATGTATTTTTTGTCTTATTGTGACTATTAAATATTATTTTTATTTATTTCCAGTTTGATAACCGGGGAAGTCCACTGGGCCCGAAAGCCCATTTTCAGTGGAGGCCCGGGGAGAAAAGCTCCATAAAAATACATTACACACAAAAACACTCTGTGTTCTAACAGATTAACACTTTAACAATTTCCAAAAATGTAGTACATTTGGCAGTATACTTCAGAAATTAATATAATTATGAAACTGTATTGTTAGTGAAGTAGAGAGAGATAAAAGGAAATTATATATAGATCTTGAATGCAAGAGCAGTAAAACAGATGAGAAGTGAAGAAGATGCAATGAATTTAAAGGAGAAGAGGTGACAGGAGGAAGATGAAAAAGTATGGATAGACCAATATTCATGTTGTGTTTGAGTCAAAAGTATACCTTATGACAAAGGCAAAAGATTCAATTGTGAGACTAGACCTGCAAGTGGGCAGAGGGAGGAGAAAAAGGAATAAATACAGGGTTTAATCAGGAAGAGAGTGGTGATAAAGAAGTAGAGGGAGGGGTGCCAAGGTGAGCAATCTAGGTAGGAAGTATACAATTACATTTCCAGTTATGGGAGAGGTGAGAATGGAGAAGAGCTTTGAAGTGTTCATAGCTTGTAGTGACTCTTAGATATTTTCTTCTGATAACCATAAAGTATATGTTTGAGATTTTAAAGAGAATTATCAGTTTTATACTTTGAGTGTTTACCAATAAAGTAATGTTTTGGTCAGGCATACTAAAAATGTTTTTGTGAAATAACAAATTTAAATTAATAAATGTTAACAAAACTAAGATCTGCACTATCCATGGAGTGAAAATCATTCCTAATCTGATAGATAAACCCAAGTCCATGAAATTATCACTCATACCTTGACAATCCAGAACATCTGAGCTCCATAAATTGAGTTATCACATGGAGAATATTTGTAATAGGAATAAGCTATATTTATATTATTTTGAACAGATATTGTATTACTATAGATTAGACAGAATTCTAATGCGATATAAATGTCTACCTATTGTATAAGCAATTAATATTTACATGAAAGATAGATGACAAACAATTCAAGCATAGTAAAGTAGGATGTATCATATATAAAACCTCAATAAAAGATTATAGCACACAGTTAACATATTTAACCTTATTGATGAAGTCTTTCAAAACATATTACTTAATATAAATAGATGGTAATAATATTTATACCTAATGTTTATAATGCAATGTATTTTACTGGATATATCAGAAGTTATATTTCATTGTTTACCAGCATTTAAGTAATTACTTTGTTTGTTGCTAAATTACTTAAAGCATCAAGTTTGTTTTATGTAAACATTGATGAAGTTAGTGCATTTTAATTATCAGTTCATCCCTCTTCCCCCATTTCCTACACATAAGGATTTTCATATCTGTCATTTCTTATTATAAAATGAGTGAAATTATAGGTTAAAAACAACAAATTCACTTATTGTGATTAGTGATTACAAGTTCCCTTCCCATATTCATAAATTGCCTTGTTATGGCATATACTGAAAGTTTTTAGATTTAAATGGCAACATTCTATTTTGTATAATCAGCAAAGGCTAAACTGAGTGATTATTGTCAATTTAATACTATTTGTTCAAAATGTGATTGTTACATTCTGTGACATTCCTAGTTCAGGCTTCTATTATTTCCCTTGAACAAATTTATCAGTTTGACGTCATGTATGAATCATTAGTTACCTTGGTAACAGCTTAAGTATTATGTATAGTCAAGATGTGTTACAAAACCACAATTCAAGTTAAAGCAATTATATGACTGGTTATGCACATTTACCTATATGAGAAAATCATCATGCTTCCCCTTGATGTTCAATAAAGTGCATGTCATTTATGACAAGTTAAAACAGTAGTGTTATTATACTCAAGCCCATGTTATTAAACTGTCTATTGTCAATTTAATCTATTTGTTCAGAATATGATTGTTACATTCTGTGACATTTCAAGTCCAGGTTTCTATTGTTTCTCTTGAACAACTTTGTCAGTTTGATGTCATGTATAAAACATTAGTTACCTTGGTAACACCTTAAGTATTATGTATAGTCAAGATGTGTTACATAAACTACAATTCAAGTTAAAGCAATTACATGGCTTGTTATGCATATTTATTTACATAAGAAAATCATCATGCTTCCCCTTGATGTTCAATGTAGTGTATGTCATTTATGACAAGTTAAGACAGTAGTGGTATTATACACAAGCACATGTTATTAAATCCTGTCTTTAATATCTAAATTCAGCAGACTGTTTCATCTTATATGATGATTATATATTTTATGTCTAGATTTACTAAAATCATACATTGCATAACTATTGTGTGTGATTTTTTTTTATCAATAATCAACTTAATGAGCTAAACAAAGTGTTGGGAGACCATCAATATGTATACGTGTGGTTTAAAACATCCCTTTTATTTTATATATATATATATATATATATATATATATATATATATATATATATATATATTTTTTTTTTTTTAAACCAAAAATGACATTGCTGAGAATCATCTGGGAGGCTCCTCAGAGCCATTAAGCATTATCATTACTCTGTCTCCATTACCATAGCAACCTGGGAGTGTCTGTTTCTGTTAATGTGTCTGTGTACTGCATACCAAAGGCCTGTGACGCACCTGAAGCAAAGCTTTACTTCACTGTAACCCCAAGCCCAAACTCCCTCCTTTTCAGTGAGGCAGCAGCTAGGAAAAGAACAGAGAGCAAACAGATCAAAAAAAAGAAAAACTCCCAACAAGTCGCCACAACAAGAGACAACACACTCCTCCAGCCCTTCCACCTCTTACTCAGCAGACGTACAAACAAACCATTCTCCACCAAAATATCACAAACCACAGCTCCATCCATCCCCTCCCCTGGACCCAGGCCAAAACACCAAATGTCCTCTCCCAACACACAAGCACCAACAAACCTCAACCAAAAGCCACAACCCACACCCCTGGAGACAAAAACGGCAACATATAAAAGATGCCAGACACAGCTGCATCCACATACACCATGTCAGGCTCTGTCAAACTATGACATCTGCACTAGCCGCCAGACACAGCCGAATCCACGCACACCACATCAGGATTGATCAAACAGCACTCAAAGCTATGATACCCAACATAATTGATATTAACTACATTTAGACAGAATAATGATGAAATTTGTACTAAGAACTTGCTACTATTACCCAACTAGGATATACATGACATTTGTAAATCATACTTTAACTGAAGAAGGCATTAGTCTCTATGACAGCATTTTCTCTTTTCTTCAAAACACTCTACTGTTACTGCTATTATATATAATGTTAATTTGTTACATTTGAGTCTGAACTCTGAAGAATGATACCTTGTTGACTTAGTTAATGAATTCTTAAGTTATTATAAGTAAAATCACTGAAAAATGAACAAGATATGTATTCATTGAGTTCAAGTAGGGAAATAGAAACGTCTATGTTTTTATTATATGTCGCTTTGTTTGGCTTATATATAATGTAAATAGTAACCCATCTTGACCTACTTTTGATTGAGAAGAATTACTGGACTCTTTGAACATTCTGAATAAATAATTACTGTTTCTCAGTTGTTTAAGAATCCCTCTTTTTTTTTAAATAAAAACAAATGACAAGTGATGTACCATATCAGTTGATACTTGATGTAGTTCTAAGAGTTATTTTTTGGGACATCTATCTTGGAATCAGTTTTTTTGTTTCTTCTTTCTAGTATCAGTCCAATGATTTGTTTATTTTATTCTTTTAAGAGTAGGAGCCATTGATTCAATTGCTTCTCGGATAGACACTATGTTGTTGTTTTTGATGAATATAGTAGCTTCTTCTAAGTCATTAAAGGTTCTCATTTCATTGGCAAAAAGTATTTTTTTATCTTGGATGGAAAACCCAGTTGTGCTTTAATGGTGTTTTGTTTCAACAGTTTTATTATTGGCCAGACTTCTTTCCTTTGTTCTAGTACTCTGGAAGAATAATCATTGTCAAACCTTATCAGGCTTTGATTGTATTTTAAGGGTGATTTTCTCCAAGCAGATTTTAATATTAGTTCCTTGTCCAGAAATGAAACAAATTTTATAAATATGGATCTAGGTGGAGTATTTGTTGAGTTAGAAGCAGGTTTCCTCAGTGTTCTATGCATCCTTTGAATCCCAAATGAAAGTCCCTCTTTCAAATCTAAAAATTCAGGAATCCAGGTTGTTAAAAATGAAGTAATGTCTTCTCCTTCAGTGTTTTCAGGCCATTCCAAAGATCCTTATGTTGTTTCTCCTTTCCCTGTTTTCTGAGTCATCTATTTTGTTAAGCAGCCATATATTCTATTTAAGCAGAAATTATTTTTGGAATTCTTCCTCTTTGAGTCTCCCTTTAATGTCATTTAGAGAAGTCTCTATATTTGTTATTTTGTATGGTGTTGCTGTAATAGTTCCTTAAGAGTATCAGTCTGTTTTTGAGAATTCAATTTGAGGTTTTCTAAATCATTTTTAAAGCCATCCATCTTCAAAGATAGTTCCTGTAAGGTCAATGTCATCAATTGCAGTTCTTTTTTCAAAGCAGCATCTGGATGAGAATTCCTTGAGTTGTTCATATTCAGTGACTCAATATATCTCCAAGTTACTTGACAGGAAAATTTTGTATATCTCCACCAAAAGTGATATTTATATAGTTTAGTAGTTTATCTATAGATTTCTGATTATTTAAACTTGAAAATAATAACATTTTCCTGTATTATTATACTAGTTTATTGAGCTCTCAAAATCCACTGCTCTCAGTTATCCATCTAGGCTCTGCCCCACAACAAACAGCTCTTACAAGTGATCATGGGCTTTTACTAAAGGATTTACCAACGTTTGTGGCAAATGCAAAGGAAAAGTTACTCTGCATTTGTATTGATCTGAATTTGCAAGACGTTTCAGAATTTAGTCAAAACAATCTCTGTGATTCCTCTTCTGAAGAAGAAGCTTGACATGCATTTGTTTATTGGGGCTGTGTTTGGTCCAAATGATATAGGGATGGATATCTCTTATCATGGCACAGGGGCAGTCACCACCAACTTTTTGGCAACCTTATGGGAAAAAAAGTTAACTATTTCACCTGAAATTAGAAAATATACCGCAAACATGGTGTACAGTTGAGAGTGCACCTCATTTGCCATATTTTCCAATTTCAACCCACAAAGGCTTTATTTTATTTACTTTTTGCCCTGGGAATACCCTTTCTGTATTACTTGCACAGCCAAACCCATCGATCAACCTTCTACCCAAAATGAAGAAACATGCTTGAAGGCATAGGAAATAGTTATCTGCTACCAGTTCCTGGATACAATTATTTTCATAACAAAGTGTAGCCTACGCATTTTTTTTTATCTTGTTTAGAAAAAGTTGATCCTGGAATTTCTCTGGATAGCATCAGGTAAGTATTTTTTTCTAATTCTAGCAGAGTCAAACCATACACTGTGGGTAGCAATGGGCCCAGAGGTGTTTGCAAATCAAATAATTATTCCTGCTGCACTGTTTTATATTGTGCTGTTGTCTTTATAGAACTAATGTGTACTTTAGTGAAGTAAGCTGTAATACAAGCTGTAACTACTGTTTTGTGCAAGTAGCCATTATTATTATTTCTTTTTCTTCCGGTAGGGTCAGTTCAGTCCAGTTGCTTCAGGTAAGCAGAAGGTATGGATGATTTTTGTGGATGAAATTTGCCCCTACTGTTTGTTGTTGTAATTCTGTCTTTACAGGAATAATGTGTTATTTTAGATGACATAAGATGGAATATAAGCTGCAATTACTTTTTGTGTGAAAAAATGCATTAATGTAATTATTTTATGTATGTATGTATGTATGTATTTATTTATTGTTTAAGCCTAACATGGTCAGTCTAGATACTGTAGGTAAAAATATGTACGGTGGCTGTTTGCAGATGAAATTATTAGTTCTTCTGCTTACTGTCATAATTATTACTTTGTAGGACTGATGCACATTTTTGTAAAGCAAGCTGGAATACATGTTGTTGCTATCATTTGTCAAGAGGCTGGGGTTGGTAAAATGTTTACCTCAGAAACACAAAGTGCAAGGTTTAATTCTCATCTTTGGGAAAAATGCTAAGCTCAAATAGCCCACAAAAATAGTTAACCTAGTACTCACCTTATAAGGCAAAATACATTAATACTACCATGTTTTGCTGTGTTTATTTATCCTGTCTGGATAAAACCACATAATGTGGATAGGCAATGGATACAGAACTCTCAATGGACTAAATGATTTGCTGTACTGTTTGCTATTGTAATTCTAACTTCGCCGGACTAATGTGCATTTGGATGAAACAAGCTGGAATCCAAGCTATCACTGCTCTTGTGAAACAAAAAGTACATGAATGTAATTATTTTATCCTGACAGGTTCAACAAATAACTAAAATAAAGTTATATTTTATCCTGGATGAAATGACTGGCCTTGCTAATTGCTACTGTAATTCTGGCCTTTGCAAGATTGCTATCTCTTTGTTTGAAGCAATCAGGAATACGTTACAATTACTGTTCTGTAAAAGAAAAATAGATTAATGTATTTTTTATCCTGTCAGGGTCAAATCAGATACTTTCACTAAGTTATACTTAGTTGTTTGTGAATGAAATTACCAGCCATGCTATTTTGTTTTTGTAATTCTGGCTTTGCAGAACTAAGGTGTATTTGGGAGAAGTAAGACGGAATATAAGGTGTGCTATCTGTGTATATGAAAAAATACATTAATACAATCATTATTTTCTTTTTCTTTTAACCTGACAGGGTAAGGCCAGATTAAAAAAATAGCCAATGGGTATGGGGGCTGTCTGCGGATGAAATGACTGGTCCCTGATATTTACTGTTATAATTCTAACTTTACAGGACTGAAGTGTATTTGGGTGGAGCAAGAAGGAATACAAGTTGTGATTAGTGTTTCTATGAAACAAAACATACATTAATGCAATAATTATTTTTTTACCATGGAATAGTCAGTCCAGATACTTCTGGTGGGCAGTGGGTATGTTGCCTGCTGATGAAATTATTAGCCCTGAACTGTTAGAAGACAATTTTGTTTTTTGCTAAAGAAATTGTTTTATGTTATTTTTTGCACAAATTAAATGGAATGTTTACTGAGTCACACAAAAAATTGTGCTTTTGTTTTATATTTCATATTGCATAGGAATGAAATGGATTTTAAGTTACTTTCCTCTGTAATATGCTACAATGGTTACATTTATTTTCATATATGACATATAATGGAGCTATTTGTTTTGGGGATTTTTTATAACATGTATTTCCCCTTAAGTTGATTTTTTTATGTTATTCACAGTTTTCACAGACATCATTACAAAAATGCATGCCTTTACTCTGGTACTTGGTGTGGTGATATGACCTTCACTAGGACTCTTTACTAGGCTATCATAATGCATATGCAGACTATGCCACTACATAAGGGGACTGTGACTTTCCATGGGTAACCAAATCTCACCTGGGTATGCCTGGAAACATCCAGTGCTGTTTGTAAATTTGTAGTATGCTGGATAGGAGTTACCTCCCTCCACTACCATAACCACTGCACAATGTTGTACAACAGAATGTATATTTCTGTCTTTTCACATGTGCTAACAGAGCATGTTATGGTGATCTTTCAACAGGCACTGACACACAATGTTCTTCTGCCTCACTGTTGTACTTTCCAGACTGTGCTCACCCCGTCTGCAAATTCCTGGAGCCATCACTGGATATTAAGGGTTTTGAGAAACAAATGCAAATGGCAGGTTAGATTATTATTTTTTTTCAATAAACATCTTTACTAAATGATCACATATGGCATAGGCAATCTTACATTTATATAAATGAAAAACAAACATTGACACCACTTTAGGTGCAAACATTATATGTCACAGACACCATTGAAACAACTGTAGTTGCAAACATTATACATTACTTATAATCTAGCCATTCATTGTCAGTAAAGCATTATATGGTTCATTCAAATCCTGCCTCTTGAACCTCATTCATTTTCTGCATATATTGTTCTGAGAACTCCCATTTTTTTCTATGTAGTTTGCTCCATCCCTTTTCTAAAGATCCCAATTCCAGTTGTTTTATCTCTGTTACTATATTCACTGCTTCTACTAAAATTGGTCTAGACTTTGATTCCTATTTTCTAGTAACTGCTTTTTTGGCAGCCACCATAATTAGGGTTGCCACCTTTCCATTTTTTCCAGACTATCTGGAAATCAAATTGATTTTCTGGTAGTCTGGAAAACACTGTACAAACTCTGGTATTCTGTTTCAAAAAAGAAACAGACTATTGGAGTTTGTTAAATCGGCTGATTTACTATGTTTTTTTTACAAAGTCGGCATCAGGAATGGGAAAAGGGTCGTTTCCTGTCAGCTGATGCTATACTGACATCACAAAATGGCAGAATGTGGGTGGGAACTGGTGGGAATGGGTGGGGTTATGGGTGATGTAAGGGGTGTGGCCTTTCCCCGGTTTTAGCCACAATGAAAGGTGAAAATCCTAAAGATAATTAGACTCAGCAAGGCTTTACTATGTCTAGGCAATTATGATTCTGTATCATAACTCAAAAAATCATCTCAACAGTCAGTTCAATCTGCTCACCCAGCATCTGCGACAGAGTGGTTTGCAAGGAATCCCTAAAGTCAGCCAGCTCATGACACTCCCAAAAAATATGTTCCCAGCCACCTCTTTCTTACCTGTTGCACCTCCAACATTTACTATTCTCCTGAGGAAAAATTCTTTGGAGTCTACTTGGGGAATACAAATACCTCTGTAAACACTTCCAGGCAAAGATCCTAAATCTACTAGTCTTTGTTACATATTTGGGAGATATACATATATCCCCTATTGTCTCTTTGTGAATTGCGTATCCAGATTCTCTTCCCAATCCTTTTAAGCCCCTCTGATTGATTCTTATAATTATCATGCAATATTTATATGTTCTACTAATTATGCAGAATAGCTACAGTAAAACTGATATTGATTAAAGAATTGTTATATAAGATTAGAGGCCTCCCATTGCTATATACTGTCAGCAGGCTATTAGCAAATTTACATGGAGTAGGGTTAACAAGGGGTTAACAAAGAGGTTATGGCAGAAACAGGTACAGCATGTTTGCAAGTCTGTGTGCATCTGGCAATCACAAGGCATTGTTTTATTATGTTCATAATCTCAAATGCACAATGCAAGAATGTGCTGAGCTGATTGTGAACGATGTTACTTGCACTGAAGCTGATGATATAGCAAACCTACTGGCTGATAAATTTAACTCTACCTTTAACTATATCCCCAATCTCTTCCTCAAGATATACCTGAAACTGGTTTGGCTTCAGCTATCACACAAGACCAAGGGTTCCTATCAGAAGAGCGAATGCTTAAATTAAATTTCCCCACTGTGGTGCAATCTTGGAGTTGGTATATTTACGTTGGGGAGGTGTGGGATGTACAGCACTCCACATCAGGGGGTGGGGTGAAGCCCCCCACTTTATTTTGCCTGTACATTGTTTTTTTTTTGGATCATCGAATTTTTTCCCAGGGAAAAAATTTGCTGATTTGTTCCTTCGACATTTTAAGGTTTTGCATTTTTAAGTTCGATAAAAGAGCGTTCACTATTTTTAGTGTTCGATCTTCTGATATAGATGCAAGACCAAGTCCTAAAAGTGTTATCAAAAGCTAAAATTAATGCATTAATGGCGCCTGACAATATCCTTGGATGCATTTTAAATAACATGAAAAACAATATAGCCATGCACTGAACAATACTATACAATCTCAGCCTCTATACAAGTTTTGTTCCAAGCAAATGGTGAGCAGCTCCAGTCATTCCCCTGCATAAAGAAGGACCTTCCACAGACCCAGGCATTTATAGATGCATAAATCTGACCAGCCTCATATGCAAAGTCATGGAAAGACTTGTCATGTAACTAATCAGTAAGGGCACAAGGGGACCGACAAACACTGGTTTGAGTCGTCAAGGGATGGTCAGCTTACTCAGCCTAGTGGATTTTTTTTTTAAAGTCACCAAGGCAATGGGCAAAGGTAAAAATGTACACACTGTATAACTCAACCTGGCCAAAGCATTTAAGAGAATGACCCCCTCAGGCATAGTATGAAAGATAAATAAACTAGGAATAAACACATGCATCACCCACTGGATTGAAAACTATCTCACAGATAGGATGCAGGAAATCAAAATAAGAGAACTTCATAGGTTCCTAGGTTCAGAGGTGTGTATTAGACTAATGGCCCTGGAGCCTTTACAAGCCTAGCCCATAGGATTACCCTGGCATCATGCCATCCGACCTTAGTTCTCAGTGCCTCTGTCGAGTAGAGCCACTGGAGTGATCCACGGGGTGAATTTTCTATTTCCCATCCACTCATCAAGATTCCTCTTGAAGGAGGCCAGTGAGGTGCTCTGTTTGACAAGTATGGAAAGTCTATTCCATAGCATGGGCAGTCTCTGGGTTATGAACCCATCCCTCCAGCTTATTCTATTGACTGTGGTAATGAGGTTGAAGTCTCTGGAAAGTGTGGTGCGGAGGGATTGGGATTTCTTTAGAGGTAGCATTTCTAACAGAGCTGGGTCAGACATTGCTTTGTAAGTCAAGCAGAGATCACCTCTAAGTAGGCAATATGAGACAGAGGATAGTTGGAGTTTTTTGAGTCTGTCCATATAGGACAAATGTTTAAGGCCTAGGATCCTCTTTGTGAGGTACTTTTGCGGCCTCTCCAGTTGTTGCAGGTGTCTAGTGAGGTACATGCCAAATGGGGCATTGTACTCAATGATTGGCCTAATGAGGGAAGAATAGAGGGAGACAATGACCGCTTTCTTTCTGAATACAAAACCCTTAGTAATGAGATGTGCCACATAGAAGGACATTCTAACCATAATGGCAATGTGGTGGACAAAAGAGAGGTTGCTATCAACCTGTGTTCCCAGATCTCTTATAACGTCTTCTGTGTTCAGTGGGTTACCATTGATGTGGTAATTCATGGGAACCAGGTTATTCCCAAAGGGGGTAATGACACATTTTTTGGCATTGAGTTTAAGGCCATAGTTCTGACACTAGTCGTTAATCTCACTGAGGCCTTTCTCTAGGATTTCAGCATCACTTGGGGAGTTAATAATAGCTCCCAACTTGCAATCATCTGCATACTTTGTCAGCCAGTGTCCCTTTGTGTTGGTCTGGACTTCAGAAAAGTAGATACAAAACAGGAGAGGACCCAGGACCAAACCCTGTGGGACTCCACTCATGACTGGTTGGCAGTCTGACTTGGAGTCACCTACTTTTACACTGTGGGATCTATCTGTGAGCCAGTTTGCAATCCACCTAGTGATATAGGGGTTGATGCCTAGCTTAGTGAGTTTTTCTATGATTTCTGAGTGGGGAATAATATCAAAGGCCTTGGCCAGATCAAGGTAGGCTGTATGAACCACCTTGCCTTCATCCACAGCTCTGGTGACTGACTCAAAGAAGTTGACCAGTTTGAGCAGGCATTATCTACCCTTCACAAAACCAAACTGTGTACGATCCAGAGTTTGGAGATTCCCTATATCCTTGTTTATTAGGTCCATGATGATGCATTCCATAGCTTTTCATATCAGACTCGTCAGGCTAATGGGGTGATAGTTCCCAGGGTCTGTAGTCACTCCTGCTTTGTGGAGAGGGATGACTGTAGCAGTGCGCTATTCGGTAGGGACAAAGCCTGAGGTGAAGCTGTGATTGAACAGGGAACACAGATGAGGTGCCAGTTCACTCTGTAGTTCATGTAGAACACAGCCAGGGATATTGTCAGGTCCCATAGAAGCTGTATTCTTGGCCTTGGACACTGCTGCTTTAACCTGTGCAGCAGTAATACTGGGTGCCTGGCAATCTACTGGTATTGTGATTGGTCCTTTGGTGGGGGAGAGGGGGTAAAGTTGGCATTGAATCTGTCAGACAGTATATTGGGCAATAGCTGTTGGCTTGACATAGGAGGTACCATTGTGCAGTAGTTCAGAGCAAATCTGGGTATTGCTGTGGTGATTCTTTACATAACTATAGAAGGCCTTGTGGCTGTCTTTACTATCTGCTGCAATTCTATTTTCATAGCTAGCTTTATAGGATTTGATGAGGGATCTCAACTTTTTATTGAGGCTGATAAGGGAGTTTTTCCAGTCTTGGGACTTCACCTTATTCTGCATCAGTTTTCCCCTTCTGTTGTAGAGTTTGTTTGTGTCAGGGGACCACCAGATTTGACTCCTTTTTTGGAGGAGAGCTTCTTGGTTCTATTGGGTATGGCGAGATACATGCATTTGTGAACGTGTTCGTACAGTGCATTGGTGTATGATTCGGCAGTGATGCAACTATTCTCCATTTGCATCGGTGCTGTGAAGTTAGCCACCTCTGTTTTTAGGAGCCCAAAGTTAGTTTTGGAGAAGTTTATCATAGCAGTTACCTTTGCGGGTGGGCAGGTGGGAGGGATGTGAATTTTCAAGGTGATTTGTTTGCGGTTGGATCTAACCAGGGAGGAGTTGACTACTGGTGTAGAGCAATGGTCACCCATGTTAGTAATGACCAGGTCAAGGATGTTGCTACCTCAAGCGGGGATAAGAACGAGCTGGTCCATGGAATTGGAATTAATGAATTCCAGGAAACGTTGTGCAAGTGTATTGGTGCATGAGTAGTTTTCCCAGTTAATGAAGAGGTAGTTGAAATCATTCAGTGTAAGAGTGTTAGGTTGGGCACCAATATTCTCCAGGGTGCTTAGGAATGTGGAGTGTGAGTTTTGGGACATGGTTGGGGACCTATAGCAGACTACGACCTGAATCGCTGTCATGCCCAATGTTAGCTGCACCTGAAGTATCTCTGATGCATTATCTTGTGCTACCAGTCTGGAGGTGTGTGCACCCTTTATGAATATGAAAACACCACCACCTTTGGAGCTTCGGTCTAAGTTCTGAGGCCAAAAGGTGTGGAATGAGTTATAGTCTGGTAATGCAGGGGTGCATTCTGCTGTCAGGTCTCTGTTACAGCAGAAATGTTGATGTTCTCCATTTTAAGGAGTGCTTCAAGCAAGTGCATTTTGAGATTTAGACTTCTAGCAATGAGCAGCATGATCATCAGATTTGTTTGTAGCTGTTACGGTGGTAATTTGGTCTTTGGAACACCACCTAAAAAAGGCACCATAGGGATGGCAAGAGCCTTGGTTAGTATCCAGAAGCCCATGAGTGACAGATGCAGGCCATCTCTGGTAAAGCATCGAGGTCTGTCAATCATGTAATCCAATCCCAGGCAGACAGATATTGGATCTCATTAGAATGACACCAGAAACTTAGCCAGTTGTTGAAATCAATCATTTTCTGCTTGCACTGTGGTATCATTCTGGGTGATGATAGGAGGCTGCTCAAGGCAAGGGTCATACCCGTTTGGGATACATAATCCGAGAGCTCCTCTATGCCTCTTTTTATGTAGTCGGGGGAGGTACATCTCAGGTCATTCACACCCACATGCACAATGACAGAGTCGTATTTCTACCTGTTGTTGAGGGACCTGAGTGCATGCGTTATGTAGTGGATCCTGGCACCTGACAGGCAGCTAGTTTTTACTTTCTCCTTATTCAACCTAGTGAGTGGGACATCCGTGTGCCTCACTATCGATTCACCTATGACTAGTGTGTTGAGCATGCTGTTTTTCCATAGGGGCTTTAGCTGAGTGGCATACTGGTTAGGAGAGTTATATGTCTTGTGATTAGTGTTGTGTTGTGGTGGTCGAGTGAGTTTCTGCCTTGGAGGTCTCTGCTCTTTGGGTAGATTTCTATTGAGAGCCTCCACGAAGGTGGGTGTGTGGTTTGTGTTTTTATGTGAAGGCAGTGCTGTTGTGTGTTCTGGAGAGCTATGTGTTCCATGTGGTGTGGTGCAAGTGTTGACCATCTGCTCTTGACCAGCTATTCTGTTCTTGGTTGGAGAGTGCATGGCATCCAATTTGGATATATAAGTGTATCTCTCACAAGTCTGACTGTTGGGAGGTAAGAGGAGAGAGTTGTCAGTGTACATGAGGCAGTTGCTACATTGCCTCAGGATGCCCAAGTTCACCAGGTAAATAGGAGAAAGCACAGGGAACTGAACTTTAGATGTGCCTTACCCCACAAAGAGACCTGTCAACAGTGGAGTCCCCCAAGGTTCTGTGCTGGGACCTCTCCTGTTTGGTATCTACTTTTCTGAATTAAAAGCCAATACCACTGGGCTCTGGTAACAAAGTTTTCAGATGGTTTCAAGCTAGGAGCAGTCATTGAATCCACAAATTACTTAGCTATACAGCAGGAAGGTTTGTCCCAAAAAAATAACTCATGCCAAAATCATGGACTGAAACTAAATGCCAAAAACTAGATTATGGTATCTTTTAGGAAGTCATCTGTTCCAGGGAACTGTCACATTGAAATATGTCCTTAAAAGTTTACCTATTTGTTAGGGAATTGAGAACTTATGTGAACAGTGACCTAACATTTGACCATCATGTGTCTACTTTTGTAAGAAAGTCCTTCTATATTGCACAGCTTATAACCAAAGGGATTATCTCTAGATCTAGGGCTGTCATTGTCTCCCTCTACTCATCCTTCATTAGGTCAGTCATTGAATATAATGCCCTTTTGGCATGTATCTGTCCAGACACATGCAACAACTGGAACACCCACAGAGATACCTTACTAAAAGGATACAAGACATTAACAACGTGTCCTACAGAGACGGACTCAAAGCCCTGTCACTATACTCTCTATCCTAGAGACTGCTAAGAGGTGACCTGTGTCTGGCATACAAGGCATCTTCCAACTCAATACTGATGGATTTGCTGCATAACAATTAGTCAGATGGCATCAGAAATACTCGGTCAAGGGATTTAAATCTCTTCTACAACATCAACAGAACAGTTTGGAGGGACAAGAATATCTTGCATAGGATACAGCTGTTCTGGACAGACTCCCCATCCACATAAAATAAAATTCATCCCTGTCCATATTCAAATGTAGTTTTAGATCTATGGAAGGGAAACATAAACTTTATCCCAGGACTAGTCTCTCTACTATTAATTGATAGAGGCAGATCCTAAATGCTTTCTTCCATACTTGGGTCCCCTCAAATTATCTATGGTATGATATTGGTTATGATCATTAGAGGTAATATATAGGTTCATAGGTTCATACTAGGCTATCTCTATCTAGGGCATTTATTTATAAGCCTAGTGTGTGTGTTTTTTTTTTTGCCATTTTTTTTTTTTAATTTTTTTCCTTTTTTTTTCGAGAGTAGTATATCTGTCTAACATTGACACAGACCACACATACCCACGGGTAAGGTAAACGATCTCCCATCTCATCATCAGAGTCTTTGAAGAGAGTCAGGAGGGACCTCTCTGTCCTGGACTAGATAGGATTTCCAGAGGAGTGAAGGGAGGCCTCAGAGTGAAGGGAGCCTCTGCTATTTCTTTCATTTTTCAGTTTTCAAGTCAAGTGTCGTGTCACTTGATGGTGATGGGATGGATGTTTGAGGTTGTGGTCCATTAATTCGGTTGGACATGGCTTTATCACGTCAGGCACAGATTGCCTCTGAGCGGTGTGCACTGAGTAGAGTTGGAGTTTCTTTAACCTTTCTTTAAGCATATGGCATCTGTTTGAGTTTTTTTTGATCCTCTTGGTGAGGTACTTTTGGGGTCTTTTGCCAGCTGCAGGTGTGGTACAGGGTGGGTCCAAAGGCATTTTACTCAACTATATGGCCTGATGGATGAGTAAGGAAGAGGATGAGCTCCCCTGATCTAGATGTGAATCCCTTCATGATTAGGTGGGCTATATAAAATGTTTTAATTGGCCACTTACCACTGTCAAATGAGTGTAAATGAGAGAATATCATCTTGGTCCCCCCCCCAGGTCCTTAATTACTTCTTCTGTACCACCCATTCCCACCTGTGGTTTGTTTGTTTTGCCTTTTTTGTGAGGGATATGATGATTTTTTTTTTTTTTTGGCTTTTGGCGAGCCCACCAGTTGTTTTGTTCCTATTTGGCATTTTTTGGGCCCTTTTGTGTCTACTGGAGAGTCAGGAGGGCAGTCAGTTAGTCATCTGCGAACTTGGTCAGCCACAGTCCTTCCATGCTGGCCTGTACCTCTGAGAAATATATACTGAACAAGAAAGGTCCCAGGACTGAGCCTTGTGGGATGCCATGTGTAACTGGTTTGGAGTCTGACATGGCTCCAGCAATTCTAACCATGTGGGTTCTGTCCTTGAGCCAGTTTACAACCCATCTAGTGACATAGGGGTTTATATTTAAGCTGGTGAGCTTATCTATAATGCCCAAGTGGGGTATTTTATCGAAGGCTTTTGCGAGGTCCAGGTAGGCTGTGTGGACCACCTTCCCCTCGTCAATGGCCTTGGTGACTGTTTCAAAGAAATTGACCAGGTTTAAGAGGCAGGATCTGCCCTTAACAAAGCCAAACTGGGTAGGATCCAGTGTCTATAGGTCCCCAATATCTTTATTTATGAGGTCCATAATGATCCTTTCCATAGCTTTGCAGACCAAGCTAGTCAGGCTTATGGGGCAATAGTTTCCAGGATCCATTGAGGCACCACCTTTGTGGAGAGGGACCACTGTTGCTGTACGCCACTCTTTGGGTACATATCCTGTAGTAAGGCTGAGATTGAACAGTAGTTTTATGTTTGGGTTTAGCTCTTCTTGGAGTTCATGTAGGATACAGCCCGGGACACCGTCTGGTCCCATTGATGCTGTGTTTTTTGCTTTGGAGAGGGTGGCTCTTACCTGAGCATCTGAGATGTAATGGGGGCAGCACTCTGCTGGGATAGATATTTGCCCTTTTGGTGGGGAGGGTTGTGCTGAACCTGTCAGCTACGATGTTGGCAATGTCTGTGGGTTCGGTGTATTTTTTGTCATTTTGGACTAATTCTGAGAATATCTGGGAATTCCCACCCAGGTTCCTAACATAACTAAAGAAAGCCTTGTGATTATCCTTAGTGTCCTGTGCAATTTTTCTCTCAAAGCTGGCCTTAGACGATTTTATGAGTGCCCATAGTTTTTTGCTAATACTGATCAGAGATGGGATTTTGCTCTATCATGTAATAGTTTCCTCCTTCTATTGTATAGTTTGTTTATGGCTGGGGTCCACCAGACAGGACGTCTGCCTTTGGAGGATTGGGTCTTGGTTTTATTTTGGATTGCATGATCCATGCATTTCTGAAGGTGTTCATAGAATGCTTTTATAATGGATTCTGCGGTCTGGGCCGTATTTTCCACAGGCCCGGGGGCTTTGAAGGATTCCACCTCGCTTTTGAGGAGTGTGAAATTTGCTTTAGAGAAGTTTTTCACTGTAGTTTTCTGGGCAGGGGGTGGGGTTGGGATGTGAATATCCAGTGAGATTAGTTTATGGTCTGATCTTACCAGTGAGGGATACAGTTCTGGTCTGGAGCATAGAGTCACCATGTTGGTGATGATCAGGTCCAGTATGTTTTCCCCTCTTGTGGGAGTGGTAACAAGTTGTTCCATAGCATTTGAGTTTATAAATTCTAGGAACCTTTGGGCTAGGGTGTTGGAGCTAGAGTAATGCTCCCAGTCTATCTTTGGGTAGTTGAAGTCGCCCAATATAATGGTGTTTGGAGAGACCAATAATTATTGACCATGGGATGGTTAAGGGAATCTCTAACCAAATGGGATAAGTTAAATTGAGCACAAAAAGAAAAATTGGCTAGACTTAAAATGGCCCTCAAGGGCAGCTAGACTACTACCTACCTATGAATGTATGACCCTATGACAATAACAGAACTGTAATAGGAAATGCTGCACATGGCACAGTGTAAACAACTACTGACTAGACCTGGCTATGCTATCATGAGTGGAACTAAGGATTCCTTGCCATATACTAACTCTGTTTTTATTCAAAGAATGCTATTTTGCTTTTTATCCTGGATAATATATGCAAGAAGAAGAAGAAGAAGAAGATGAAGAACAGTTTAGTAGACAGCAAATTTGGTCATGTGAATTGATCTGTTACATTATATTGATTTCTGCAGATGTAAGATGTTGAGAGAATTTCACTGTAATCACAGTATAAAAGTATAAAATGAACTTTGATTCCCTTTCATTAATATATGGTAAATATCTGCATCTGCAAAGTGGCTTCCCTAGTCATTGGAGGAAGGGTGGTTTCTTCAAGTAGTCTGGGGCATTAGCATTTTTATGATAATTTGGAGGAGAATCCTTTCTATTGGCGATGTATGTAAAATACTTAGAAATCCAAAACAGTAACTTTCTATGTCTGTAAAATATGGGAAAGATAAATCCTCTTTAGCAAGTTCCAAGGAGGGACTTGATAATGTTGAAACAGTGTTTCTCTCTTCCTTACAGGCTTACCATATTTAAAACTTGACAAAGTGGTCAGTGTTCCTCAAATGGCTGAATTTGAATAATTTTGATTATTCAGTGAAAGGCTGATACTGCTATTTCATCGAGACAGTATATTTCCAAATGGATCACACTTGCCACACAGTTCAGTTATGATAATCCACATTCAGAAGAGTGTTAGAATGAGCTTCCTGGGCAAAATATCCCTATGATCTAACTCTATATATCCCATCTTATCCTCCCAGATATTTTTCTTGCAAACATCTCAAATAATGAATATAAAATGTTAACTAGTGAATCTGCTGCATTCAATCACATTATATTCAAGTTTTGGAAAGCATACCAAATCCTTTTTCAGAATCAGCTTAACATAAACCTGTGTAATATGAAAAAATGTCATGACAATTAAGAATAAGAATATGAACAATAGGAATGTTGCTTTCTCAAAGTAAAGAATTACTGATTTTCAAGCTTTATGTCTTAGCCATGAATAAGCGCAATGGCCACAATGTGAGCTTAGATAAGAAATAGCAGTTTGATAAAAAATTTATCATGTAACCTTGTGAAGTGTGTGTTTTTTATTTATTTACTGCTTTTCTAGCCTGACATAATTTGTTCACTGTGTCTGAAAAGCATTAATAAAGAAACAAATTTTCTAAAGTAGCTAAGTAGATTATATGGAACATTTGAACGTGTTAAAAGATGTGAAGTTATTTACTTTAAAAAAGAGAAAATATCTTTCTTGCCAGTGATTCCTTTTCTTATTAATTATAAACTAGATTATATATTTCTAATTAGTATAATGACTTAATCAGTTTATTATTTATTAATTTAGTATAAAATAAATGTTTAGCTATGGAAGATTAAATGTAGAGCCATGGTAGGCAATGTAAATAAATATTACATGAAAGGTTAGTAGGGCATTTTTTTCTTGTTTGCTTGTTTGTTTTCCCAAGTGTTTGCTTAATAGCATTCGTCACTATTAACTTCAACTATAATTTATTATTTTATTTATTTTATTTTACATTTGTTAACCGGGATGGTCCGACTGGATACATGTCCATTTTCAGAGGAGAGGAGAAAAGCTCCAACAGAGTTACATTGATAATTAGGTACAGTAAATGAGCTGAAAGAACTTAACAAAAACATAGGCTATACAAGTACAAGACTGCCATTACTATTTCTGAGATTATAAAGTTTTTTGACTGGGTAGTGAGGACAGAAGGCAAAAATGGTCCATGTTCACGTGACCCTTTCTTCTTTATAGCAAGACATTTGAAACAGAATTGTGGAAAAGTTAATAATACATTAGATGTACAATGACAAAAAACATAAAATATTGAATAGACAAAAGAAAACAGAGGGCACTTGTATATGAAGTTCATTCAGATGAAAGGATAGTGACCAGTGGGCTATCACAAAAGCCCAAACTGGAGCTAGTTCTTTTTAATGTGGATGAAACAGTGAGACTTAGTGGAGGATGACACCAGTACATACTACAGATCACATGCAAAAAGGTAAAGGAATGGCAAAAGACAGATGATGTGTTTAAATAAGTAACAGTAACCTAAAATACTGTGGCTTAAATTCAGTGAAGAAAAGTATGAATATTAACTATGAGAATAATAAATTCCAGTGACAAAATAAACAACTACATGTAAAACAACAGCAATGAAAAGAATGTAAAGTAGTATAACGGAATCATTTCAGATGGTTGAAAGCTAGCAAGGAATGTGATAAAAAAATACAAACAAATTAGCAAATAAAAAATAAATTAGAAGTGTAATACAATGCATAAGGGGAACCTTCACTAATAGGGAACAAATGTTGCTCCCCTGTACAGAGAGGTAGTGAGAGCCAGACTAGATTGAGGCTTCATATTTCAAAATATATACAGAGAAAAATGTGGCAGCACAGTAGGAGACAACAAAATGATGCCACATACTCACTAGAAACCTTTAGAAGAACCTCTAGAATTTAGATGGAATGTATTACAGAAACACAAGTTCATAATGGTATACTGTATACACCAAGAGGGTACAATACTGAAAAAATGAAGTTTATGAGAACAAGAGGAGATACAAGGACACATTTTTGTTTGTTTGTTTGTTTGTTTCACAGAGAGAGTAGACTGAAAACTGAACAAATTCAAAAATACATTGGGGCCAAAATGAAATTATTCTGAGGGATCTTAAATAATTTCAAAAAAATAAAGTTGAATACCATATCACAGAGTACAACCTGTAACTGAACAAATTTTTCAGGAGTACAAAGAATCAATATACCACATCTGAACTTATTAACAAATAGTTGACAGCTAGAAAAAAATAGAAAAAAGCAGTTTTTTTTTTTTTTTGCAGTGAGTTAAGCCCTATTTCCCCTCATGGTGGCAAAATGGATCATTCACACATAGACACTGCTACTTTAACATACTAACTCAGATTGCACTACCACAAAGAAAGGGAAACAGTTCTGTCCTTTTCTGGAGAACACATTGAGAGCTCACAAGTGCTTTAGATTCATTGGTTCATAGGTAGGTATTAGGCTATCTGCCCGAGGGCATTTATAAGCCTAGCCAGAGTGTGTCAGCTTTCACCACCCCATTGATTAATTAACTGATCCTCTGTCAAGCAGAGCCAATGAAGTGATCCCAGGGGTGAATTTTCTGTTACACATTCACTCGTCAAGGTTTCTCTTGAAGAGTGTTAGTGAGGGGCTCTGCCTGATGTAATTTGGAATTTTGTTCCAAAGCATGGGGAGTCTCTGTGACAGGAATATATCCCTCCAGCATGTTCTATTTATTGTTGTAGTGAGGTTTAGCTCAACAGAGTGTGTGACTCACAGTGACTTGGATTTCTTTAGGTGGAGCATGTCCATCAATTCTGAGTTGGACATGGCTTTGTAAGTCAGGCAGAGATCACCACTGAGTAAGCGATATGCCACTGAGTACAGCGGGAGTGTTTTCAGTTGGGCTGCATAGGACATATGTTTGAGACCAGTAATCCTCTTGGTGAGGTACTTTTGTGGTCTTTCCAGCTGTTGGAAGTGTCTTATGAGGTACATCCCAAATGGGGCATTGTACTCTATGATGGATCTAATGAGTAATGAGTAGAAGGGCACTATAACCTCTTTATTTCTAGATGTGAACCCTTTAATAATTAGATGGGCCACATAGAAGGATTTCCTAACTACTTTGGCAATATGATTGTCAAAGGAGAGATTACTATCTACCTGGGTCCCCAGATCTCTTATTACATCTTCTATATTAAGGGGGCTGCCACCTATGTGGTAATTTGTGGGTGTTTTGTTTTTCCCAAATGGGATGACTATGCATTTTTTGGCATTGAGGCCATGACTTTGACACCAGGTGTCCATCTCAGTAAGGCCCTTTTGGAGGATGTCCGTGTCAGCAGGAGAGTCAATTATGGCTCCCACTTTGCAGTCATCGGTGAACTTGGTTAGCCATAGTCCTCCTGTGTTTGCCTGTACTTCTGAGAAGTATATGCCGAACAGTAGGGGTCCCAGGACTGAGCCTTGTGGCACACCACTTGTGACAAGTTTAGAGTTGGACCTGGAGCCCGCTACTCTTACCATGTGAGTTCTGTCTGTAAGCCAGTTGGCAACCCATCTCATGACGCAGGGGTTTATGTTCAGGCTGGTGAGTTTTTCTGTAATACCCGAGTGGGGAATGGTGTCAAAAGCCTTGGTGAGGTCAAGGTAGGCTGTGTGAACCACCTTTCCCTCATCTATGGCCTTGGTGACTGTCTTGAAGAAGTCAACCAGGTTTAGTAGGCATGATCTGCCCTTAACAAAGCCGAACTGGGGTGGGTCAAGTGTTTGGAGGTTCCCAATGTCTTTGTTAATGAGTTCCATGATGATGCGTTCCATAGTCTTCCAGACCAGGCTAGTCAGGCTTATGGGGCGATAGTTACCAGGGTCAGTTGTGGCCCCTCCTTTCCAGAGAGGAATAACCGTTGCTGTACACCTTTCTATGGGCACGTAGCCTGTGAAACCTTTTTGTCCTCAACACTGATTCCATAGTTCTGGTTTGCATCTTCTATAATCCAAGCAAAGTTAAGTACTTTCAGGTGAATTTTGACACCTTTCTAAAGCTATTCAAGTGTACTGCTAAAGTATTTATTGTATTTTTCAGCACTTTTCCATTGCAAAGTGTGACTGCTTTTTTACAGTCTTTCCTGCTTTTTCTGCAATGTACTCATTTTAGAAGTGTGTGTTTCTAGCTAGTTGTTTGAATTCCTGTGTTAGAATTCACCCTGAAACTAACTGTAATGTGGTTTTACATTAAGGAGATTTGGGACTACTTTTTAGTGGCAGGGGAAGGTAGCTTGATCTATTTGAGATGGAGATAACATGAGGAGGTTTTACATGAGATTGCTTCATTGGCCAGAGGGCTAATTTTATCTGTTTATTCATTTTTTTCTTCTTCTATAAATGTTGTGCATTTGTTCAACATTGCTCATTGTGTAGCATGTTTTAGCAGTGCCATGTATAGATACAGATATTTAAAACTTGAAAATAATCCTTTAAAATGACTCCTGATAATTCCACAATACTTGGTTGTGCACAGAGTTGTTAGTTTGCATTCTGTGAAGTACCCAACCTTTGAGGTTGGTCTTAGGCAGTCTAGACAGAATCTATAGCTTTACATCAACCAAACCAGAAAGTTGTAAACCTTTCCAACACCAGCCCCTTATAGAACAAAATGTTAGGATCTGTAACCATGGAAATGCACTTTCCTGCTATATCAATAGCTGACTTTGTGGATATGGGTGTCTTGAGGGAATGTAACAGTTGCTTCCTATATACCGACAGCCACCTAATTCTCCAACAAACAGATACTGTATGGTATGTGAGATGTAATTACTCTGTGTCACCAGAGTTTAAGCTCTCACATACAAGAAGCTTTAATACCAAACAAGTTTTCAGCAACGCGCACACTTAACTCACCTTACATGCTTAAATGTAATCCCTGTAAACCCCAAAGACCTCCTTTACACTGTACTTCAAAATGTGTCCTTAGCAACTTCTACAGGACTCAATAAAATCAACATCTAACAAGAAACATGTTCACACATTCCATAGTTTCTCATCTTCTAAGCACATAAGGCATACTTCTACACAACATTAATATTTTAGTCATAGGAGATGCCATTGTAAGACACACAAATGTCACACTCACCAGGCTAAACAAGGGAAAAGTCATGGCAGCTGCCTGTCATGGACAAGAATCCACCAAATAATGCACACACTCAAGTCTGTCCATCGCTCCATCCATCCATCCATCCACCCATCAATCCATCGACTCCTTTTTCCCATTTTTGCACATGAGTTCGGGGTGTGACTTCAGCAGTGATGCTCATCTAGAGTCAAGTACCAGTGCGGCTTTGCTATAGTCCATGTGGGTGCAAATGATCTGCAACAGACCTACCCAGACTACATGAAGAGAGACATGTTGGAGCTCTTGGATTATAAGCCTAAAGTTGAACAGCATTTTACATTCTCCAAGAATGATGCCACAATATGAACAAAGGATGACTGATTTTAATGATTGTCTTAATTTTTGATGTCACTCCAAGGGATACAATATTTGTCAGCATGGCAGGATATGGCCAACAGACCTCACTGTTTTGTCAGTTATGGTCTGTACTTGCCCCTTCTAGGCTTTGGAATGTTGCCTAAAACATTGTCCTCCCCATGGTGCCTTTTTAGGCAATGCTAAACTGACAAAAATTCCGACTTAGGAACACCAGTCCTAAAAACTCTATAGGTATTACTGCACAATGCCAGAAGTCTAAAGAAGAAACTCCACTAGCTCCAAGCTGTCCTCACCTTAGAGAATGCAGATGTGTGCATCATTACCAAGACATAGTTTAAAGTCATGGAGCGCACTCCTGCAGTGCAGGTCTACAACACCTTCCACACATTTTAACCAGCACAGGGAGGGGCTAAGTCTGGAGGTATCTTGATTTGTATCAAAGATAATCATGGCTCATGGCTGGTAATACAAGAAGATGAGCTTGATCATCTCTATGTCCAACTTACAATTAGCAAAGTCCCATGCCATATCCTTGCAAGCTATAGGTTCCCATCTATGACCAAAGAAGCCAATGACACATAATTAAATTTTCTGGAGTCACTCACCATTCAACACAGTACTATATTGATGGGTGGCTTTAACAATCACACTATAAACCGAGAATTATACATGACCCCAAACATGTAGGCCATAACATTCTTGGACTTTGTCAACACAAGCACCCTGTAGCAAATATGCAATCTTCTCAACCATTGTCTTTCATGACCCATGATACTTAGTGTCGTCCCCGCAAACCAGTGTTCTTGAGTAAACCTTGTTTACTACATACTGTCTCCTGCTCATTTTCTGGAGTTCAGCAAAGCTTGTAGTCTGTATTCCAGAGGTGTTTTACTTGTATCCATTGCCATACATGGAAAGTTAGATAACTGATTGCTAAATAGTACTTGCTATTTTCAGTGATCATTTTTGTTTCCTGCTTTTATGTGCATATTTCAATGAACGTTTTCATTTAAAAAATGTTCTTCCTCTTACTGTTACTGTCTTGAAATTATCTTCAGCAAGGAATTTCTGGCTTTTTGTTAGAATTGCACTTGTTGGTCTTTTCTACTGTGTTTTTACTTCAAGAGAACTGGGTTTATTCATCTTGTAGCAGGAGGTGTTTGTCTGATCTATCTGAGTTGGGACATACACAGAAGGACTAATACTGTAGTCTTTTTATTAGCCAGAGGGCTCATTATTTAATTTTCTGTATTTTCTGTGCTGCTATAAATTGTGCATGTTTGTGTAGGTTAGCAGTACCCTGTACAGTAGGAAACACCTAGAAAGTCAATGTTTTCTCTACAACAGTCCGTAAAACTGTAGCCTGTAAAGCAGCAGTATAGTGCAAATACCTTGTGAGCCAAGAAGCTTAGAGCAGCTAGTTGGGCCTTAAGTGCAAAATCTGCAGATTTAGTAGAATTCAGTATGTGTAAACATTGAAGTTAGTAGAATTTTGTACTGTTTAGCTTAATCTGCCACAATAAAACACCCTTATTAGGCTGCCCAAACAAAGCACCCTTAATAGTCTTCTAACCACAATACACGACCTTCTTGTAGCTCATAGATCAAAAGACTGGACATTATGGATATGCACTTTTGTAACTTCTCTGCAGCCAGCTTGGTGGATATGGGCATTGTGAGGAAATATAGCAATTGTCAAATGATTACTGACAACCACTTAATCATTAAAGAACTGGATACATGTCCATTTTCAGTGGAGGCCCGGGAAGAAAAGCTCCACATTCCAGAAAAAAGATCACAATAAGATAAGTACGTTGCTAAGATTTAACAAATTTAACTAGTAAATACATCATCCTACAGCAGTATACAGTTACAGGATACGCTATGGAGATTACTGGGTTATGACTTTCCCAGAGGTGCATTTCTAGGTAAGTGACATCAGCATCCTTGCCAAAGTTGAGTAAATGAGTTGTACAGAGTGTGAGTAGCCTAAAAAGCATTGCTTTCTGCTCAGTCAGACACATACACACACACATTCACAGTTGTCAAGTCTGGGGTTAGAACACCAACATAATTACTTTATCATACAAGAGCTGTATGTAGTTACAGAACATGCTACAGGGATTACTAAGCTATTACTTTCCCAGAGTTGTATTTCCAGGTGAGTGACATCAGCAGCCTTGCCAAAGTTGAGTATATGAATTATATGGAGTGTGAGTGGCCTAAAAAGCATTGCTTTCTACTCAGTCAGACACACACAAACACAGTTGCCAAGTTTGGGGTTAGAACACCTTCCTAATTACTTTATCACACGACAGCTATACACAGTTACAGGATGCACTACAGGGATTACTAGGCTATTACTTTCCCAGAGTTGTATTTCCAGATGAGTGACATCAGCAGCCTTGCCAAAGTTGAGTATATGAATTGTACAGAGTGAGAGTAGCCTAAAAAGGCATTGCTCTCTACTCAGACACACACACAGTTGCCAGGTGTGGGGTTAGAACACCTACCTAACTACTTTATCACGCAACAACAGTACACAGTTACAGGACACACTACAGAGATTACTGGGCTGTGATATTCCCAGAGGTGTATTGCTAGGTGAGTGACATCAGCAGCCTTGCCAAATGTGAGTATATGAATTGTACGGAGTGTGATTAGCCTAAAAAACACTTCTGTCTACACAGTCAGAGACAGAAAGACACACACACAAACACACACTCACACAGTTGCCAAGTCTGGGGTTAGAACTACTACCTAACTAGTTTATCACTACAGCAGTACACAGTTATGGGATGCGCCATGGGGATTACTGAGCAGCAGCTCTCCCAGAGATGTATTTCACATTGGATGACCTCAACAGGCTTGTCATGATACTGCTATGAGGAGGGCGGTGCGTGCATCGGCCATAACCCATTCATGTAGGGGTTGTCATGCCACATACAGGCACACACAGGGTCATATGCCACAGGTACGTGTATACAGCTACTAGGTGACTACTTCCTTGTATAGTCATGTTGCACAGCTAGCACATGCACCATATAGTCTGTCATGCTGACAGGTACTGGTGGCTAGTATCTGCAGTGAGTGACACCTGCACCTCATGTGTTTGGGGCCCTTTGGCTGTGTGCTAGGTGGAACAGGCCCAGATGGCTCCTTGTCATGGTCACCCTCTTCCACACATCTATGTCCATCTATCTTTGGCTTATTATCGTGTGTTGTCCTTACATGTATGTCTGTATTCCTATCCATTGTGTGCAAGGCAGGAGTGGTGCATACTGACATGTGTCTGCAATAAGAACTGCAACTGTCAGATATGTCTGGTCCACTGGTGTTTGCAGACATGGCCTTTATGTGTTCAAGTGTGTGACCATGCCCAGTATGACCATTTAGTATGTTGTTGACTGACATTGCCTTCATTCATCTAAGTGTGTGAGCATGCCCAGTATGGCCATCTATACTGCATGTGTAGATGAAGTCCAGGTAGTTTGTACTGCAGTGCTGACCTTTGTGTTGTACGCTGACATGTAGCATGCTGTGTCTGCAGGGTATACATCGGTCATTTGGCATTGTCTGTTGCTACATTTCTGCATAGCGGGTGGGGGCACCTGACTGTTTTTTACATTGTTACATAGGGGTGGGGGGGCACACCTAACTTTTACGATAAGTGTAAGTAGGATGGTGGGGCACACCTGCCACATTTACTTATTTGCTAGGACTGTACTGGTATGTCGGGTATACTATTTCAGTCTGTGGACTTACCTATCATGCTGTCTAGAGGCATACCAGTGTACTACAGATCTTATCTTTCACTACCTACATATTAGTTTCCGACTTCCTAGACTTCACAACTTACATCCACCTGCCTGGCCTGCTGTAGTCTGTCTGTCTGTGTAGGCCTGGGAGAAAGGTTACCCATAGGGCTCATTCAGAGGCCATAGTACAGCATTTGTTTTTGTTTGTCTACACCTATCCTGCTGGCCGTGACTGTTGTTGGGTATGTGCCCCCCACCAACTGGCATGTGTGAGTCACTTACCTTGTGGGTGTTCCAGTATTGAGGGTGGTGCTGCAGGGCTGCCTATGTTGGATGCACATAGTACACTCCCTATACATGGCTGAGCACAGGTAGTGTCATGTTTGGCATCCCTTTTACTGTATTTGCGAGTTGGAGAGAGGTGTCATTCCCTGGGTCCCTACTGTGTTAGTGCATGTGCTATGCATTGCCTCTTTGCCAAGGCCAGGGCATACTGGGCACAACTTCTTTTGCCTACTGGGGCAGGCTCAAGTTGTTCCTCCTCTGAGTCACTCTGTGCCTGTGCAGGCCTTGGCACTGGTGGGGGGCTGTGTGACCCTGCCCCATGCTGTTCCTGCTGCAGCTGTTTCCGCAGGATCATATTGTGTAGCATGGCACATGCAAGGACAATTTGGGTACATGTAGTTGGTGAGTACTGCAAGGCTCCACTGGATGTGTCCAGGCACCGGAACCATGACTTGAGCATGCCAAACACACACTCTATTATGATTCGTGTTTGTGTGTGCGCCTCATTATGGAGTTCTTGTTCGGGTGTGTGTGCATTTCTGATGGGTGTCATCAGCCATGGCTCCAGTGCGTGTCCAGCATCTCCCACTAGGTGACCATATGGGATGTCCCCATTGGCAAATGTCTGGTACAGCTGCGTCAGATGCCAGATGTGGGAATCATGGTAGCTTCCAGAGCAGCCAGCACACACATTCATTATAATGCCCTGGGCATCGCACACAACCTGGCAGTTGATGGAGGGGGAAGCCCTTGCAGTTGATGTAGACCCTACCCCGCTCACCTGGTGGTGCTTTAATGTGTATGTGCATGCAGACTATTGCACCCACTACCTCAGGGTATTCTACTATTTGGTGGAAGAGATGCATATTGCTGGCCAACACCTCACGGGTGATGGGGAAATATATGTGCTTACCGACATGTGCTGACATGGCATCCAGGAACTGGTGGAGTACCCTGGATACTGATGCCTGTGAAATGCCTATCATATCCCCAGTTGGCCTTTGGAAGGTACCTGTAGCTAGTACTCTTAGGCCTACACATACCTTGGTATCCACTGGGATGAGTTCCCCTCTGTTAGTTCTGTGTGTGAGGTGTGGCCGGCACAGCTCAACAATTTGCTGTAGGAGGTCCCTGTCCACCCTAGAACACTCCACTATCTCCAGCTCATGTAGCCCTTGGTAGGTTACCCTGAGTCTGTACACTATTCTCCATTTCCTCACTGTGAGTTGCTCAGCAGCATTCACATCCTCACCACCCTCAGCCTCTTGCATATGCTGGTTTATGATAGCAAATGCAGCCCCTAACATTTTTTCTTTTGCTTTCGTTTTGTAAAATGTGCCCATCTGTATACACCGGTGGTGCAGAGGTTTTGGGAAAAACAAGGGGGACAGGTGTTTGCATATAGTTTATAGTGGTGTGCTGGGCTGGGCTGTGTAATTGGCTGTTTCTGATACATTTCACCTGTCAGCTAAGCTAGTTCTCCTTGATTACCTTCCTACTGCTGTTTTCCCTTCCCATTGCCTCCATGTTTAAGCCTGTTTGCACACTGAGCAAACGGAGTGCTCAAATGTGCACAGAGCTGGTATTTCCTGGTTTAACTCCCTTTTTCTTCCTGTAAGACCCGGTGCGCGGCACACACACCCGCCTTCACTTTGTAAAGAGTGCTAGGCAGTTTGGACATACCTCTAGCTTAGCTGTGCTAAGCTAGAAGCAGTCCCGAGCCACAGTGCTCCAATCCACTTACAGTATGCACGACACCCCCCCATGATGTCACCTATATCCTAGTCTTGCACCCAGCTATTTATACTCTTACACTCTTGGGAACTGCCTCACACCCTGGGGAAAGCTAGGATTCACTAACCTTTCCCTCATTTGCATAGGATTGTCTGCTAATGCATAGTTACATGTCTCACACTTAGCCTCCCCCCTTAGCAACCACTACCTGGCCAGGTAGTCTTCTGCCTGCCATTGACTTGCATGGCAGAATACTGATTTTAGTTAGAATGCTCGTTTTATGTTTATTTTCTTATCCCCCCCCGATCCCATTTGCGCACCACTGTCTTATGCTTAAACAGCCGAGATCGGCAAAAAAAAAATAAAAGTTGATTTTTACATTTTTTACATGGTTTGCAATGCCAATGGCCTTATACTTGGCCATTGGCATGCTTCCTCAATGATATGCAGCCTTTATTTGGAGCTGTCATAGCTCCGTTTTGGATTTTGCAGAAATGTACTCGGTTACTAACCGAGTACATTTCTGAAGATTGCACTGGTCTTGCACGGACTATTGCAAGCTTTCTGGATTGCAAAATCACCTCATTTGCATGGATTTTTCCTGCAAATGAGGTGATTTGCATACCAGGGCTTAGTCCATGCAAGATTAGTGCTGGAGCTGTCGTGCACACCCCTGTCAGTTGTTCCTGGATCGCACGGCAGATATATTGCCTGCGTGAGCTCCTGCACTCATCTTGCACTCCGTGCAGCCTTTTGAGAATCCAGGGTTTTAATTATCCCTCTATAGATCAGGAATCCAACATGACCTCAAATCTACAGGCACAGAAATTTCTTGACTTCATTAACTATAAACAACCTTGACCAAATACTGAATACGTTCACTTGCGGCTTCAACGTACTGGACCTCACGCTCACAAATATGGGAGAATGTTGCACCCATCCACAATGTCTTGTCCTTCCCGGTAAGGTACAATCATGAAGCTGTCTTCTTTGAAATCAAAAACAACTCCATAATCCCATAAAAGCCAGTAACAGTTAGGAACTATTCCAAGGCAAATTACTTGTTATTAAGTGATAGTCTGTCAAAACTGTATGCCCCTCCAAACCGTGAGAACACACCACCCTATGCTTAATTGTTCTCAGAAACTCTGTATAACAATGTCAATGGCTGAATACAGGCTGCTGTACCTACCAAAATTAATCCCTGAACTAACCCCAAAAGCAAACTACCCTGGTTGCATCCTAAATTAAACAGGATATACAACAAAAAGAAAAAAATATGGCAAAAATCAGGAAGAGTAATTACCATAAAGATAAAAATTCTCATCAAAGTACATAGATAACTAAGAGGGCTAATTAAGTTAAACAAAACCAACTTTTAGGTTAAGATGTCCTCCCAAATAAAAGCTAACTGTAAAACCTTCTTCAGCAATGTCAGAAACCTCAAGGGCAGCACAATGCAATGTGTTGAACTGGTAGTTACTAATAGTTCCACGCTTACTGAGCCTGGCTATATGGTGAACCTGTTAGCAGACGAATTCAATTCTAGCTTTACCCCCCCCCCTTTACCCATAACCACCACCCCTCCATTAGTATCCACAAACATAGCCCTTCCAACTATAACTAGGGAGCCTGTACTGGCTCTCTCACTAAAGCCAAAAACAAGGCTTCAGTCTGCCCACATAACATCCCAGGATGCTCCCCAAATAGTCTAAAATTTGACTTATCAGATGCCCAGGAGCCATTATTTAAATATAGTCTTAAAACATGCTCTGTGCCACATGAATGGAGGACTGCAATGGTCATCTCCCTTCATAAGGGAGGATCTACAACAGATCCTGGAAACTACAGACCCATTAGTCTGACTAGTCTTATTTGCAAAACCATGGAAAGAATTAACATCAAAATTATCAATAAGGATATAAAGAGACCTCCAGACATTGGATCCATCCCAGTTTGGCTTAGTCAAAGGAAGGTCATGCTCAATGAATCTGGTGGACTTCTTTGAAAAGGCCACTAAGGCAATGTATGAGGGTAAAACTGTGCATACCGCCTACCTAGATCTGGCTAAGGCGTTTGATACACTACTGTACTTGGGCATGGTCAACAAACCTACAGAACTAGCTGCAAATTCCTTTATAACATGCTGTTAAGCTAGTTGACTCCTTACTGATAGGACCCAGGATGTTAGAATTGGTAAAGCCACCTCCACAAAGAGGCCGGTCACCAGTGGAGTTCACCAGGGCTCTGTGCTAGGCCCACTCCTCTTTGGCATCTACTTCTTTGATTTCAAAGTCAATGTCAAAGACCTCTGGCTAGCCAAGTTTGCAGATGATTGCAAACTGGCACCAGTAATTGAATCCCCTCAAGATGTGAATTCCCTTTGGGAAGGTTTAATACAGACAGACACTTGGTGCCAAAGCCATGGCTTAGAAAGTAATGCCAAAAAATGCATTAAGTACCTTTTGAGAAGTCTGACAACCCAGGTTACTGCATCATCAATAAAACACCCTTAAAAGGTCATTCTCTAGTCAGGGATCTGGGAACTCATATAAATAGTAACCTAGTGTTTGACCAACACCTGTCCATGTTAGTAATAAAATCCTTCTGTTACTCAACCTATAAGTGGCATCTAGGCCAAGAGGGGTCATCATACTACTGTACTTGGCCCTCATCAGACTCATCATAGCACATAATGCCCCCTTTGGTGTGCCTCTGATCATACTCATGCAGCAACTGGAACATCCACAAAGGTTCCTTACAAAAAGAATACAAAGAGTAAAGACAATATCCTGTATTGGCTGCCTCAAATCTCTGTCTCTTTACTCAGTATCATACAGACTTTTCAGAAGTGATCTTTGCCTGGCATACAAGGTATTCCTGGACCCTGTTTCATGAATCTTTTGCACATCTGCAAAACAAACAGCATCAGAACTAGTAGATTAAAAAGACCTACATTTTGCTTGCAACATAAACAGGACATGTTGGAAAGACAGCTATGTCTCTGAATGAATTCCCATTCTCTGGAACAGGCTCTCCAAACATGTGAAGCAGAGTTCCTCCCTATCCCTATTTAAGCACAACTTGGACCAATGGATGGGTTATCAGAAATTCACCCCTGGTCTGGCTCCTGTGTCTCGGATTGACTGAGGTAGTCAGTAAATCACCCCCTATAAATCGAATTTGTGAGTCACATTTGGATTGCATGGACAGACTTTTAAGGACCCTAGTGTTTTTTTAGCCTAGTATTCACCTATGAACCTATGAATTAAGTATATATGTATCGGTATATGTGTCTTCCATGTATATATATGTATATACCAATAATATACCAATATTTTTCTAAAAGTGTGACTACATTTGTATGTAACTTGCTGTCACAATCTCTTGATGTTATACTTTTATGCTATATACCTGCTTAGTTTTGCTCTCTAAGTCCTATGTTAACATTTTGCTACCTTCCTATTACTTTATGTATTGTTTTATCTCAAATGTATGTTCTCATCTGTTTGTATATTACTGGAGTTTTTCTCCTTGGGTCTCCATTGAAAATGGGCTTTTAGCTCAGTTGGACCAACCTGGTTACCCAATGTCAAATAAATAGATAAAATAACTAGGGAACCTGTGTTCTTGTTTTTTCGGGAGTTTGTTATATTCTTTAAAGGCTGGACCATAAAGCAATCTCCTCTGAAGTAAAAATTGTACCCCTGATAACCCTGGAAATGGCAAACGTCCTACTATAAAGTATTAACCTGGTAAAGTTTCAAGCCCCAACTGCTTTCTATGTGGAATTGCTCATAGAAACCTTGCACAATCATGTTAATAGATGCATTGACACAGTGGTACCCTCATGGAGTAAGTATAAAATAAAGACTAAAAACAAACCATCATTGTGGAGTTCCAATATCAATGGATTGTATAACAAAATGAATAAAGTTATGGCAATGCCCAGCAGGAAAATAAAATCTCTCGTCTAAACAAGAAACTCAAAAGCCAAATCAAGTCTAATAAAGCCAAATTTGAGATGAAAGCAGCCTTTAGGCCAAGGACAACCATAAGATTGTCTTTAGCTATGTTTGTACCTTTAAAGGTAGCACAAAAAATATGCAGCACTAATTGTAAATACAGCCATAGATATAAAGCCAAAAGCTATAGCAAATCTACTGGCTGACAAGTTCAGGTCCAGTTTTACTACACCAAGCCACTCCTTTGGAAATCCCATCAAACATAACCCTTCCAACTATCACTAGGGAGCAGGTTATCAATGCACTCTCCAAGACCCAAAATACAGCATCATTTAGCCCTGGAAGTATCCAGAAAGCCTCCTAAATAGCATGAGGCATGACATATCAGGACCACTAAAGTCACTGTTTAACTATAGTTTCCAGACAGGCTTTATGGCATGCAAATAGAGAACTGCAATGTTTATACATCTGCACAAGGGTGAGCCATCTACCTACCCTGGAAATTACTGATCCATAAGCTTCACTAGTCTCATATACAAAGCTATGGAAAAAATACCATAGAAATGGTTAAAAATGACATGGAAAATCTACATACACTGGATCCAACTCAGCTTGGTTTCATCAAGGGCAGATCATACCTTCTTAACTGGTGGACTTTTTCGAGAAAGTAACCAAGACAACAGTCCAGGGCAAAATGGTGCACACTGCCTACCTTGACCTGGGCAAGGGATTTGATACAATACCCCACTCAGGCATTGGAGACAGACTCACAGAATTAAGTATAAACCCCATATCATCTGCTGCATGGCCAAGTGGTTCTCATATAGAAGTTAGGATAGTGGAGTCTACCTACACAAGGAGGCCAGTCATTAGGTGAGTCCCTCAAGACTCTGTGCTGGGTCATCTCCTTTTTGGCACCTACTTCTCTGAAACTAAGGCCAACATCAAGTGCCTCTGGCTAACCAAGTTTTCAGATGATTGTAAACTAGGTGAAGTCATGGAATCACCACAGGTTGCTGATATCCTCCAAGAGGAACTGACTCAGACAAGTAGCTGTTGTTAGAGCCACTGCCTAGAACTCAGTGCCATGAAATGCATATTAGCATCCTTTGGGAAGTTGGCTAGCCCTGAAAACTGCCTAATTGTTAAAATATCCTTAACAGTAGATCCGATAGCCAGGGATTTGGGGAATGCATATAGACAGTCACATGGCCTTCGACCACCAGGTGTCTATGGCAGTAAGCAAACCATTCTATATTGTGCAACCCTTTAAGCAAGGGTATGGCATCTAGGCCCAAGTAAGTTATCATTACCACTATATTAGACTCTCATCAGAATGATCATTGAGTATATTGCCCCCTTTGGTATGTATCTGACCAGGCACATACAACAACAGGAAAATTCAGAAAGATTCCCCACAAAAAGGATAAATGTAGCAAAAAAACATGTCCTACATGTATTGCCTCAAACCCTATCCCTGTACTCAATTCCCTACAGGCTGTTGAGGGGTGATCTATGCCTGGCATACAAGACAACCTTGGATCCTCCTCTGATGGACCTTCTACACATATGCAAAACATACAGCATCTGAATTATTCAGTCTAGGGACATAAACCTTATTTGCAACATAAATAGGTCATTTTGGAGGGACAGGTATGTGTCATAGAGAGAATAATACTTCTCTGTAACAAGCTTCCCATCCATAGAAAACTGAATTCTTCCCTTGCATTATTCAAACATAATTTGGACCAGTGGATGGGGAACTGGAAATTCACCTATGCCCCTATTGGATACAGGCAGCCTTTAAATGCTTGGTGGCCAAGCTCCAACCAGTTTATACCATTTAGAATAATCTTAGAGTTACTAGACTTGTCAGATACATTTGGAATGTCTAGGCTTAAAAGGCCCCTTTGATTGGATTCATAGGATCACAGAATCATAGGAAGTTACTAGGTTATTGGCCTTGAGGCCTTTACAAGCCTAGCCAAGAATTGATGTCATGTTCCGACAAGCCAGCACCTGATGCCCTTGTCTAGCACGGACACAGGTGGAATCTCAGGGGTGTATTTTCTGTACCCCATCCAGTTATCCAGGTTGTGCTTCAAAACGGTTAACAAGGTACTTTCCATGATGTGGAGAGGGAGTCTATTCCACAGAAGGGGGGAGTCTCTGGGACACAGATCTGTCCTGCCAACACATCCTACTGATGTCACAGACCAGGTTCAGTTTGCTCATGTGGGTTACTCAAGTGGAGCTTGACTTGCAGATACACAGCAGTCCCATCAAGGCAGTGTCTGCGATTGCTTTATATGCCAGAGAGAGGTCACCTCTGTGGAGTCTGTATGAGACTGAATAGAGGGACAGGAATTTTAACCTATCTGTGTAGGGTAGATGTTTCAGCCCCTGGATTCTCCTGGTGAGGAGCTTCTGTGGTCTCTCCAGCTCTTGCATGTTCTTTGTGAGGTACCAGCCGAAAGCGGCATTGTACTCAATAATGGGTGTTATAAGTGAAGAATACAGGGATGCTATGACCTCCTTGTCCCTGGATGACATACCCTTACTAATGAGATGGGCCATGTAGAAAGCTTTCTGTATAAAGGAGGCAATGTAGTGGTCAAAAGTCAGTTTGCTTTCAACCTGGGTGCCCAAGACCCTCCCAACTGACTGTGTGCTTAGGACTTTGTTATTAATGTGATAATTTGTGGGGGAATCACTTTCCCTAAAGAGGATGGTGATATGTTTTCTGGTGTTCAGTTTGAGGCCATGTTTCTGGCACCAGTCATTTGTTTGGGTGAGACTTTCATGGAAGGCGTCCCCATCACTAGGGGAATTGATGACAGCATCCACTTTGCAGTAATCTGCAAACTTGGTCAGGCATAGTCCATTGGTTTTGGCCTGCACCTCAGAAAAGTATATCCTAAAACACAGAGGCCCCAAGACCGATCCTTGGGGTACACCACTTGTTAAGGGTCTACTGCTTGAGGTGGCTTCCCATATTTTGAGTAGGTGGGTTCTATCAGTGATCCAGTTTGTTACCCATCTGGTAACATATCGATTGATACCTAGCTGAGAGACTTTATCTATTATACCCAAGTGGGGAATAGTATTGGAGGCTTCGGCCAGGTCAAGGTAGGTGGTGTGCACTGTCTTCTCCTCATCCATGCCTTTGGTGGCTGTCTCAAAGAAGTCAACCAAGTTTAACAGGCATCACATCCCCTTGATGAAAACAAAATATGTGGGATTGAGTGTTTGGAGGTTGCCAATGCCCTTGTTAATAGGGTCCATGATAATCCATTCCAATGGCCTTACAGCTCAGGCTAGTTAGGCTGATGAGTATAATTTCCTGGATTGGTTGATGCTCCACCTTTGTGCAAAGGGATGACAGTGGTTGTTCTCCATTCAGCTGAGATGAAGCTGGTACTCCAGCCTTGGTTGAATAGGGTGCCTAATGGTGCTGCAAGTTCCTGCCTGAGTTCATGTAGGATGCAGCCTGGGACGTGATCAAGTCCAATGGAGACTGTATTTTTTGCCTTTGAGAGGTCAATGATGACTTGCTCCCTAGAGATAAGGGGACAGGGACAAGTGCTGGGGATGTCCTGATTTACTGATGGGAGGATAGAGGGGTGAAGTTTTCACTGAACCTATCTGCCAGCAGGTTTGTTATATCTATTGCATTTGTGTATGTGGTGCCCTTGACCAAGCAGATCTGAGTGCTTCCTTTGAGAAAAAAGACATATGTGAAGAAGGCCTTATGATTCCCTTTAGTAGATGTAGTCAGTTGGAACTCATGGTTTGCTTTGAAGGATTTCACTAGTGCTCTTATTTGCTTGTTCAGGCTAAGGAGCCATTTCTTCCAATTAGGGATCTACTTCTTCTTGGTCCTGTAGGGCAAGTTTTTCCTTTTATTACAGAGTTTATTTATTGCAGACTTCCACCAGACAGGTTTACTCTTCCTTGAGGAGGAGGATTTTATCTTGTCTTGTATTCCTGATTCCATGCAGCTATATAAATGCTCGGAAACACTTTATAATCTCGAAATGCTAAAATGTCGAATTTCCATATCTCGAGATTATAAAGTCAAAATTTGAAAATAGCGAAAGTGCATAATCAGGAATTCTAATATCTCGAATTCGCAGTTATGGCTTGACATTACGTAATATCCGGGACTGTATGTGGATGGTGTGCAGTGCCGTGTGTGGATTTAGGTGTTATGACAAGTAAGTGAGTGTTTTGTAAGGGTTTTGGGTGGGAGTTTGAGTGTATGTGAGTGTGCTGATATGTGTGATGTGTGTGTGAGGGACTGTAGAACGTGTGTGTGTGTGTGACTGTTTACTTTTGTTTACTGTTTGTGTGATCTCGAAGTTAGTATATAAGTAGGGGGTGTGGGGGGGCACAGCCCCCCACATGGGGGGTGCAAGGTGGCTTGCCCCCCTGCTTATTTGTGTTGTAGGCTTGTGGATGTGTGTTGTTTTGTGTGTTTATGTTGTGGTGTGGGTGTTGTGGTATATGTGTGGTCTGGGGTGTGCTGTGTTTTAGGTGTTTTGAATTTTGTGGTTTTTGGGCTTCACGGTTTTGCTGTTTTGGTGTTGTGTGGATTCAATTTCACAGTCTCAAAAAACTGAAATTCGAGATTTCAGTATTTTGAGATTATGAAGGGAATCCAAATGCTCATATAGTACTTTGGTGTAGGTTTGGACACATGTGCCAGTTCCTATGGAGAGGGAGGGGGCTGTGAAGCTGATTATATCTTCCTTTAGGAGGTTGTAATCAGCTTTGGAAAAGTATTTTTGTTTGACCGCAGCTGTGGTGGGGGGTTGGGGGAGATGGTGACTTCAAAAGTGACTGCTTTGTGGTCAAATTTTACCAGGGAGGATGACAGTGTAGGGATGCTACAGTGGTTACTAATGTTGCTTAATACCAAGTCCAAGATATTATCACCTCTTGTGGGGGTGTCGTCCAGCTGGTCCAAGGCATTTGCATTGAGGAAATCAAGGAATCTTTGGGAATTTGTGTTTTGGCATGAGTAGTTCTTCCAGTATATGGTTGGATAGTTAGTCACCTAGGATCAGGGTAAAGGGTTGAATCTTGATAGACTTGAAGAGGTCCAGATAGGTGGAGTGGGCGTCTTGAGTCAAAGTTGGGGGCCTATAACTAGCTATGATTTGAATAGGGGTCTTGTCAATGGTTAACTGCACCTGAAGTGTTTCCTGTGTGTCATACTGTTTGACCAGCCTGGAAGTGTGCATGTCTTTAATATGTATTGCAGCTCTACCTCCTTTTGCTTTGCTGCCTACAGTTTGGGGTCTGAATGTATGATAGGATGAGTAACCTGGTATTTCTGGGGTGCTCTCCACTGCTTTGAACCAAGTTTCTGTGGCTACACAAATGTCAGCATCTTCCAGGATTAAGAATTCTTGCAATGAGTGCAGTTTCATGTTTAGACTCCTAGCATTTAGCAGCATGACCTTTAATTTGCATTTTGATGAAATGTTCATGTTGGTAGTTTTAACTTCATGGTATTGCCTTAAAAAGGCAAGAGCCTTTGCCAGAAGCCTGAAGCCCAAGGGAGACAACGCGGGCTATCTTTAGCAAAGCATTGTGGTCTGTTGATCATGTCTTCCCATGCTGTCAGGTACTGGATTGCTAGCCTGGTTACTGCCTGAAGTTAGCCTTTACAAGACTGTCTTTTTTAATTTCTCCAAGTCTTTTGGGTTTCTAATATCATGATGGGAATGGACCATATTTCTAAGTCAAAGTACGATTAAAGTTCATGAAATTAGTATTGTTTCAATCTTTGAAGTTAGCCAGAAGTGCTTTTAGGAGCACCCGCAATGTGCCCAGCAATGACTCCTTCTGCAATTCGTACGGTGTTACATGGATTGGTAACATATCTAAATATGATTGTAAATTCTTTTTTATAAGACCCGTTGCTCCTACTACTACTGGAACTGTCTGGGTATCTTTCTTCCACATGGCTCTCATTTCTACCTGCAGATCCAGGTATTTTATGACTTTGTGTCTCTCTGTACACAAGACACTGTAGTCACTGGGTGTGGCGATTTCACTGATCAATACTATGTCTGTCTTCTTTTCTTGGACCACTATATCCAGTTTTCTAGCATCTGTCTTTTGGACTGTTGGTATTGGGTGATCCCATGTGATATAAATTCATCATTTTCTATGATTCTTTGTGGCTCATTTCCAGTATTTTCCAGCCACTTCAATACCATAATGTTTGCACAATCTCCAGTGTAACAGTCTCACCACATTATTATGCCTTTCAGTATACAGTCCCTCTGCCATTAGTGCGCCGCAACCAGGAACAAGGTGTGTGACTGTTTCCAATTCAGTCTTACAAAACCTACATATGTCTGTTTGTCTCACATGTTCAATGGACTTTGTAAACCAGCATGTACGCAGCCCACTATCTTGGGCTGCCAATATTAACCTTTCATTTCTTGATGTGAATTCACCTCTCCTTGACCATTCCTGTGTTCACTCTTGATCAACATGAGGCTCTTCCAGAGGTTTTTTATACTTGCAACTATATTTATGTTTTTTTCCACATTTCTTGCCTTCTCATCTGGTCCTTCATCTTATATTCTTTCTTTTGTTTTTTAGCACATTCAGTTGCTGCCTGGTTTTTATCTATTTCTGGTTTGATTTCCATTACTGCTTGACGTTGATATGTTTCTGCTAAATTAAGCAGAGATGTCATCTTAGATTTATTCTCCGCATGTTTCAAAACTTTCACTACATTTGGATCTTGTGAGGTCAGCAGATATGTGTGGAGTCCCATGATTGTAGATCTATACATGTAATCAGTTTCAAGGTGGCCCATCCCTCCTTCGGAGCAGGAAATATATAATCTTGGTATACAGTGATTTTTATAAATCATTTGGTAAGCATGAAGCATCCTTCTTTTTTTAATATCCAATCTATCCAACACTTTTTGGTGCTAGTCAATCACTCCAAAACTATAAGTTAGGACAGGAAGAGCAAATGATTTATGGCTTGGATCTTGTTCCTAGATGTCAATGATGTTTTTAGCATTAATTTAAGTCTTCTAAAGTACTCCTTACTGAGCTTTATTCATGTGTTCATGTTTTATTGCCGATCCTTCATCAATTCCCAAGTATTTGTACACTCCCTCTTGCTCAAGTTCTTTTATATCACATTCTTGTCCCAAACTTATGTTTTCCTGGTGCTGCAGTTTTCCTTTTTTAAAGATTGCGTTTGCACATTTATCAAGACCAAATGACATTCCAATATAATCTGAAAACATTTTGACAACCTGCAGCTGTGATTTCAGTTCCTCATCTGATGAGCTATGCAGTTTTTAATCATCAACAAAGAGAAGATGAGAAGTCATTAGATTTTGTTATTTTCTAGAAGCCAAATTGTAGCCATGGCCTAAGCTGTTAAGGAAACAGCTTAATGGATTAATGACAAGGCAGAATAGAAATGGTGACAGAGAGTCACAATGGAATATCCCCCTTTGAATTTTTTCCCTGGGATAATAATCTGTCCTTTATCATGGCTTAATTGCATAGTGGTCTGCCACTGTTTCATGGTTATTGTAATGTAGTCAGTTAGTGTAGGGTGTATCTTATACATTTTTAAGCACTCTTTTATCCATGAATGTGGAATACTATCAAATGCTTTTTTGTAGTCAATCCATGCCATACTTAGATTCTTCTCCTTCTTACAGTTCTCCACTATAACTTTGTTTAACTGCAAATGATCCTTTGTTCCATATGACTTTTCTTTTAATGCCCTTTTGTTCTACTGCCATAATTGAGATTTCTTCTAAATGACTATAAACTCTATCAGCGTCGATTCCCATGTATATTTTGTACATCGTTGGAAGACAAGTTATTGGTCTATAATTTTTAGGGTAGCTTGCAGGTTCACTCTTAAGTAAGAGCATTGTTTTTCCTGTTGTTAACCAGTACGGTGTATGTTCAGGGTGCACATATAAATAGTTCTTACTCATGGCTAAGTCCTTGTGCAAAGAAGTTAATACTTTAAGCCAAAAGTTAGGTACTGCATCTGGGCTTGGGATTTTCCAGTTAGCGGCTTTTCTCAACTTTGTTTCACTCTCTCTGGCTGTTATTTCATCCTAGTTCATATCGTGTACCTTTAAACTTCTTATTCTTTCTTTTATGTCTTCCATACATTTAGCATCTTTGTTATATTCCACAGGATCTTCCTAGATACGTCTCCAAAATGTATCTACTTCCTCTTTTTTTGGCAATATTTCAATTCCTTTTACCTTATTTCCCAATTCCCTTTAAAACTTTTTTGGGTCATCGATAAATTGCTTATTTTGTGCTTTTCTCTTATATTTATCTTCGTATCTTCTAAGTCTTTCTGCCTGTTTTGAAAATTTGAGTTTGTTATTTCCAATAGTACATAATAGATCCTGGTCTGTTCTTATACTGCACACTGCTTTTATCACATCTATCTTTCCTAGTATTTTTGTTGATCAATAGACACTTCTTGTCTTAGCTGCTTTATAGTTTTCTCTATTTGATATTTCCATGATAGTATTCGCTTTCACTCCCTCTTTCCCCTTGCTACCCTGTGTTCCTGTGGTAGACCTTTATCAGTTATGAATTTAGTTGTACAGTAACATATTCTGTTTACTTCTGTTATACCGCATAGATCTCTATGGACAGTCCTAATTACTGTGTTGATTTGTTTTATCCAGCTTCTGAGTTTTGGGGTTTTATTAACCTTCTGCAGTCTATTTCTCTCATTGATCTTGATATATCTGTCTTTGTCTATTAAATCAAGCAACTCTTCTTTTAACTCATTTTCTTCCATACTGATGGCACATCTCTTGTTTTCCATTTCCTGTGGGCATTCCATAGAAAGTTATATAGCATCGTCCTGTGGCACATTCTCTTCAGTTTTACCCTGTGTCATCTGTTGTTCTGTCATATGGGAACTCACTGGCCAATCACTTCTCAGCATTGACTGCATTAGAGTCTCCACAGTTTCCTGTTCCTTTCCTTGCTGTCCAGCTTCAAATTAATGTTTATACTGGTTTCCTGTGGAAGGCTCCCAAATATCTTGATATGGCACCTGACCAGCAGCTTTCTGTTCCACTGATTTTCCCTTAATTTGGATATCCATTGCTTTATCCTGTTGTGGGGCTTTCTGTACTCGATTTACTACACTGAATCTTTCTCTTTGTAGCTGCTCCATAACCTCAGTTTCTATTTCTATGACTTCTCCATTACTAATTTCTTTTTCTACTTTTCCTCTTAGTCTTCTTATTTTTTGTATTGTAAAGTTTTCCATATCTGGATTCCTTTCCCTATATTTTTCTTCAAATATCTTTGGTGCTGCTCTTTTTGTATTGGTTAGTTTTGCTTTCTCCTTTACATAAATATTACACCATATTAGATCTCTTTTCCTTTCCCCTGTCCATATTTCTTCTTCACGTCTCCTGATCTTCTTGCTTTTCTTTATTCTGGGAACTCGCTTCATCATGCTGTGATGTAGTCTGTTTTAGATCTTCTACATTAAATCTTTCACTTGGCAGGCACTCGATAACGTCAACTTCTGTTTCTTTAACTTCTACTTTACTAATTGTCTTTTCTACATTATATCTTTGTGCTCTTAATCTTTTTATTGTGAAATTTTCCATATCAGATGCCTTTGCCTGTATTTCTCTTTGAATATCTTTGAGATGGTCCTTGATGAGTTCTGCCATGAGAAGACATACTACAGGACTACATGAGTAATGAGGTGAGGATGCATTAAAGTTGTCAAGTGGTTAGGTTGTTGATAGTGTCATGAAGGGCATAACCTCTATTGGTAGTATCAAGGCTCATTTTATTGATGCTGACATGTGTCATACTGTAATGAATGGGAGGGGGAGGGTGTGCATTGACCTCTATTTCCATAGTTAAATAAAGAAGGCAGCAGTACATCATTTTTGATCAGAATCACTACTGGTGCAGTTATTTTATGGTTGTTGGAAAATTGTGTATGATCCATTTAAACAAGCGATGCAGCATTAGGATATTTTCTATAGCTGAGGTACCTGTAGGCACAGAAACACTTACTTCAAACACATTGCCAGCTTATATCAACACATCCTTCAATGACGATCCATGAACAGTGTTCTGAAAGCACCATGATATCAATGATGTGTGTGTGTGTGTGTGTGTGTGTGTGTGTGTGTGTGTGTGTGTGTGTGTGTGTGTGTGTGTGTGTGTGTGTCTGCATGTGCGTGTGCGTGTGTGTGTGTGCGTGTGTGTGTGTACTTTGTGTCCTCATGTCCACATAAACATACAAATGCAAAAGTGTAATAGCACATAACACAAAATGAATCCTACTTCTAATGATATGCTTATCCCATGGTTGGGTGTAGACACAAAACATTCATGTCTAAAAGTGCATGAGAGTGTGTGTACATATGAGTGTCTGTGCCTGTGTCTGTGTGCGCGTTTTTCTACAGTGCAGCATTCACAGACACACACACACACACACACACACACACACACACACACACACACACACACACACACACACACACACACACACACATGTATTTTAAACATATATAGAAAATTACAGTCAGCATTATTTCATCCTAAAGCTACTGTGTGGTCCTGATAATTATGCTTTAAGAATATGATTTAGCAGCATTTATACAGGGTGAAACACACATATCTTGTTGCAGAATCTACAGGTCCAGACCAGAGTCCATTACTTTTTTGTCATTATCTGTAACCACCAAAATCACTGTTAATTTTGTTATGTGCTCCTGGCTAGCTGGTATATATTTTGTAGTATTGTTTATACTTCATCTCCTAACTACAATGGGGAAAAATGCTTTTGCTTTTTTTAAATTTTCACAGCATCTCAGCCATCAAGATCCTATTAAAAGGGAAAGTGCTACCAAATGGAACAAATTACTGCACAGACGCTTCATCACAGCAAAGGATGAGTATGCTGTCAGAGATGACATTTACATCAAAACACCATTAAGCAATGCAAGAAGGCTCGCAGATACAGTTCAGATAATCAAACTACTGTTCAGAGCTTGGCTCCACAAAAGTGGTATTCTGGAAAGGGACCAAACTATCTTTTATTTTGTCTTTGATACTGAATGATTTATGAGTTTTGAAACATACAGCATAATGTTTTTCCTGCTAAATTAAATGACATTTCTCATTCGTGGAATGAGTTTTTATTATGTACTCACCTCGTTATTGCTTTAGTGAAATGTCCTCCTCTGAGGCCTCAAGTAAATATTTTCTGAAAATGCAGTGGTCATATTATAAACTAGGAGACTGAGTAACAGTAAATATAAATTGTGGAAGTCATTAAGGAGACAATGAAAATACATTTCTCAGCTATAAAGGACATCAGGACTCCACCTCAACTAATTTCCAAACCTAATTTCACTTATTTATTTCTCCAGACAGTTTATGGCTTTTATATGAAAATGCTGTTATTAAGCCAACCTCTTTAGACTTAACATTACACCACTGATTTGTCCTGCAAGTTCAGATGTCCTGGATTTAAGTTGCTTATTATTGTAGAGGCAGTACTACAAGTGGCATTATTTCTGCAGTAGGTTCAATCAGAACATAGGATGTTTATGAATTAGCTAGCATGGAGTGCCATTCACCTGACTATCAGGACTGGCCTTAATGGCATCCTAGTTGAAGGGCTCCATGGTGCCTCCCCATCACACACACACTGCTTCCCCAAACAGATTCCCTGCTGCCTCCCCTTTTCACCCCACCCTTCCAAACCATCAATATTTTTTTCCTTTACTCACATTTTATCTTAATCTTCAGTTTTGTTTTTCCTGCAAGACTGTACTGTTCCAATTTTGAAGGACATACACAAATTAAGCTATGAGGCTATAGATGCTCTAACATACACCTTTGAGATTTTGTCTTTTGAAGCAACTTATTCATTTCATGATAGACTGAGCAAAAATTTTAAACTGAAGAAAGAAGTTCAGTTTTACTCTTAAATATTCCTCTTTTCTTGTATTCTTTCAATATACCCTAACTGATGAAGTGTGCTCTGAAATAATCAGGGTTTATGGTTCCATTTTAGATCTTTCTTTCATCCTTATGACATAATGGACTAAACAAAACTGAGTAAAGAAAGAAAAACATTATTTTTTTTCCTTCATGGAAGAAATAAGTCATACCTGACAAGTTCACAATAAACTGAGGAGACCAATGCTCATAAAGATGCTTAAATTGTATCAAGTAATAGGGCCTGCCTCCCTACTGCCTGTCAAAAAAAGTTATTCAGCTTTGATATATCCCTCTCATCTTAGATTGTGATGCTATGCAAGGCACAATCGGTCACAGTCACACATTACGACTGGCTGCCATTAAACATTTACATAGCATTTATCTTCACCCCTACCCCAAAAGACAGCCACTTCTGTGTACAACTCTGTTTTAAACTAGGACAATAAAAAGAATGAACAAAAAGGACACACTAACATATGGCAAAGTGTTGCTGTCACATGTGAATAAACAAAATGCATCAGTAGCCCTACCCCATACCCCTGTCCTGTACCCCTGCCCCATAAGCCTGATTTGTGACCCTGCCCCATACCCCTGCCCCCGAAAAGGCAGAAATGTATATAAGCAGCTAATGTTTGATTGTGAGGAACATGAAAAAAAAAACAATTGCAGTAACGTATTTCACCTTTTTATTAATGTTTTCTAATGTAGTATATTAATCCTAGATACTATACTTCCAATATTTGTAGACTTAGAGAAAGCATATGACAGCGTGCCTAGAGAGGAGTTGTGGTATTGTACGAGGAAGTCGGGAGTGTCAGAGAAGTATGTAAGAGTGGTACAGGATATGTACAAGGGTAGTGTGACAGCGGTGAGGTCTGCGGTGGGAGTGATGGATGCGTTTAAGGTGGAGGTGGGATTACATCAAGGATCAGCTCTGAGCCCTTTCTTATTTGCAATGGTGATGGACAGATTGACAGACAAGATCAGACAGGAGTCCCCGTGGACTATGATGCTTGCAGATGACATTGTGATCTGTATTGAGAGTAGGGAACAGGTGGAGGAGACCCTGGAGAGATGGAGATATGCTCTAGAGAGAAAAGGAATGAAGGTCAGCAGGACTAAGACAGAATATATATGTGTGTGAATGAGAGGGTGGATAGAGGAATGGTGAGGATGCAAGGAGTAGAGGTGGGGAAGGTGGATGAGTTTAAATACTTGAAATCAATAGTTCAGAGTAACGGTGAGTGTGAAAGAGAGGTGAAGAACAGAGTACAGGCAGGATGGAGTGGGTGGAGAAGAGTGTCAGGAGTGATTTGTGACAGACGAGTACCAGTAAGAGTGAAAGGGAAGTCTGTAAGAGGGTAGTGAGACCAGCTATGTTATATGAGTTGGAGACAGTGGCATTGACAAAAAGGCAGGAATTACAGCTGGATGTGGCAGAGTTAAAGATGTTAAAATTTGCACTGGGTGTGACGAGGGTGGACAGGATTAGGAATAAGTATATTAGAGGGTCATCCCAGTTTGGAAGGTTTGGAGACAAAGCCAGAGAGGCAAGATTACATTGGTTTGGACATGTGCTGAGGAGGGGTGCTGAGTATATTGGGAAAAAAATGCTAAGGATGAAGCTAGCAGGTAACAGAAAAGAGGAAGGTCTAAGATAAGGTTTATGGATGTGGTGAGAGAGGACATGCAGGTGGTTGGTGTGACAGAGCAAGATGCAGAGAACAGGAAGAAATGAAAACAGATAATCCACTGTGGTGACCCCTAATGGGAACAGCCGAAAGAAGATGATGATGACTACACTTCCAACAGACAAGTTATAGCGGCCTTCTACAAACATATCTGAGGTCTGTGAGGATATTAAATGAAAAAAAAAATGGCCACACCATTCCAACCACTAACACACAAGCTACAGCAACCTTTTGTGTATACATATGAGTGGGGTTTTTAGGATAGGTGTGGTTCAGGGCAATGCCTACCACAAAGCCTGTGTTAAAAATCCACTTATATAGCCTGTGATATGGGGACCACCAGTCACACAGAAGTTATGTCTTATTTTTGAAAGATAAATGACTTCCTAAATGTGTGTTTTTATATACTGTTGCAAAGAAGAATTATGTATGTACCTGACCATATCATGTGTATGTCCACTGATAAAAAGCAGTGATATTATTTTTCACACACACACACACACACACACACACACACACACACACACACACACACACACACACACACACACACACACGCACATACTTCTCCTGATAAGCTAGGTCTATCACAAGATACACTGACTTTTCAAAGAAACAAACATATACTGACATTGCATCTACCAAGCCATGTCTTTCACTAGGCACACACACACACACACACACACACACACACACACACACACACACACACACACACACACACACACTGTTGCTGCTCACTATCTTAAAATTGTAGGAACTCCAGTTCCTCTACATAATGTCTTTGGGGTGCTGGAGAAAACCAGGGCACATGGATAAATGCACGCAAAGACATTGAGGATATAGAGACTCTACACAGATTAAGTCATAGCCATAAACCTCCTCTGAGAGCTAGGGTGCACTTTATTATGAGGAATTTTCCTCATTTTGAGTTTTAAAAATTCTCTTCTCAAAGCTGTTCCACAGTGAAGGGGCTTGGCATAAATTCATTGTAAAGTAATTTTAAAGAAATGCCCATGATAAATAGTACTGAATAATATTGAATTATAATAATTTATCTAAAGAATGTTTTTTTTTTTAAGTAGGAAGAAACAGTTAATAACCATGCTGAATCAGCTTGCCCATTTGTCTCCAATTGTGAGATGTAGTGGTCCACATTTTGGAGATGGAAAATTAAGAGTTATGGAGACAAAGGCCCAAAATCATGGATAGTTTTTAATATGATTATGTGTTACTAAGAAAGTTAACAGAATAACAGACATTGAATCAGAAATTATTGTCTGAAGAGGAAGAAACATGAAACTGAAATGCTTGCCGTTACTGAATAGTTCTAAGCCTTAGTGACTTACAGGAAAATTCAAACATTTTATGAGGGACAGAGCAAATATATGAGGTAAAATCAAGGTACGTTGAGAGACAAGGCTAGCCCAACCCTGGAAGGCATTCAGTGCCCATATTTCCATAACTGGTTGCCTGCTATTACTAACATTAAAAAAAAAAAAATTCAGTCATGACGATACTACCAACAGATAATTTTCCTTAATACTGCAGATATTTCATTCACTATACACTTTCAAACTTGTTGGCTTCCTGCTCTTTCTGACCCACAATTTACCCAGTTCATTGGTTAGGTACACTTGGGTCAGGACAGAGCAGGAAACCAATACAGAAAATTACCAGGACACTGACACTCCTTTTTCTTTGAGCATAGCAGCTGTGGACTATGTGCTTATTTATTTATTTACTTAGCTCATTACATCTGAGTGATGCCTCCAGGTGCATCTGCAGTTAACTCCTACTGACACCTCTAGCTATAAAATATTGCTTATTCAATTTGCATCAATAATTCCAAAACCATGCTATGTACAAGGTTTTAAAATATTTCATTTTAAAGCTTGCATAATACCAAACTCAACTACATTAATGTTTGACCTCCGTCAAGTGCTGCAGGTAAATATATATTGACTGATGTTTTTATGAAATTAATTTACACAGGTATAATTTTCACATTTTTATAAATACCTCAATAACAAAGTAATGCATACAAAACTCCTTAGTCTCATATGAAAGCCTTCACCTAGATGAATAAAATGCTGCTGACAGTGTGTAACCTGAGTAGTTGCTGAGATATTGTAAGTTGTTTACAAAATATTACAAATGTAATAGTTACTGTGTTTACTGTCTTATAAAATTCAGTTTAAGACCCAGAACCTAAAGAATACTACCATAATAAAAATGGTTTGTGCTGAAGAGTTTTCCATTTATACTTCTTTTATAATCCCTGTGGTTCCAGAGATATGAACATTTGTTTGAAATGTGAGGACTATTTTATTCTGTCAAAAGGCATAGGCTCCGTCCATTGGAAGTTACAGTGCAAACTTCCTCCACTCCATTGGAATGAATGACTTAAAGTAAGCACAACAGTGCCCTAGGTGGCCTCCTAAGTCATATATTATTAGGATGGCTATGAGACCGTACTGCATTCAAGCTTAGTGCAGGAAGGACTTTACAGAAGACACATAGAGGATTTTGCAGAAGAAATCAGGTAAATAGCTTTAATGGTGTGTGTTGGAGACCAGCATGGGATTCAAGGAACTGAGTCTAACAAAAATCTCTTTGCACAGCTGCATTGAACCTATTTTGGGGTGGGTATAATAAGGCTTGACTTTTCAGACAATCTCTGTTGCTTCACATGTACCAGTACCAGTCTCTTATCCTTTTTAAATCCTGACTTTCTTCTGACTGTCAGCATTTTTTTGCAGCTACTGCAATGCTATATTAGGTGGGTGATGTCTGGATAATATCCAACAGGACTGCCACCAATAATGTGATGACTGCCACTTAAAACCTGTGTCAGTAATTAAGGAGCCTCAGTCCTTATTAGTGACACCAGTGTGGAAGTGTCACAGAAAATACCAGAGTGCAGACCCCACAAGAGTAAAATTCCACAATTTCCCTTAAGAGCACAACAGGAACACATGCTAGTTCCTGGGACTGGGCTGTGTACCTCTGTCCACCCCAGATGTAATCCCTTATTATACTTCAGATCAATGTGTTCCAGTTTAAGACCTCTGACTCACTCATACTCAGAATAAGTTCAAATCACACACACTCAAACACTTATTGGAATCCTGACACAGATTTCCAGCTGTACCCCCTCCCCAATACAAATGGCAAATGCTGCCACCAGAGTAAAGCAGGTCTATACATCCTTCAAAGGTTTCACTTGAAACCATCGAATTACCACATCGTCGAACCTGAAATCATCGAGACCAGACTGTCGTACTGTTAGATCAACGAAAACTGAATTCATCAAGTTGCATAACATTGAATATAGTGTACAGAAGTGTGCATAGTGTTGGATGCCCCGCTAGTTTTGTAATTCCCACTATAACTATATATTTAAAGGGTTTTGTCACTTTAAGAAACAGATCTTAGCTAACCAACATGGCAGAGAACACAACATTTCACCCTGGAATAATAGGTACTTTGTACTCGGTTACAAAATCCCAACGTGGCAAGGATGTCCTTATTATCGACGGATATGTTTATAACTTAGAGCGTGCTGTGGATATAAAGAGATACTGGTGTTGTAAACAAAAGTATATCACTAAATGTAAGGGATGCTGTATAACGATTTTAATGTCCGATGGTGAAAAGTTATGTAAAACTGCTGTTCACAGTCATAGTGGAGATCCATCTGAGGTACAGCGATATCAGATGTGTACTCAGTTGAAGCAAAAGGCTGTTATGTCCCGAGATACACCATGTTTAATAGTAGATGATATTATGTCTACAAGCAGTTTAGACACAGTTACTAATCTACCAAGCCGAAAAGCTTTACTACAACAGGTTGGTAGATTACGTAGAATGCAGAGTAGAGGTTCAATTAGTGGTACAGTAACACTTGAAAATATTGATATTTCACAATATCAGTTGAAAGAAGTTCATTAGTAAGAGGTTTGTAGATAAATCTACTGACTTGACTGTGTTAGTGATTACTACAGTAAAAAATCTATGTGATTTGAGCAAGTGCACAATTTGGTTAATGGATGGTACTTTCTTCTTTAAAGGGATTATTTGTTGGCAGTTGTACAGTTTGCATTGCTTTGTGTCCTTCGGCTGTTATACAAGAACAATGCCATTGTTGTATACACTCATGACCAGAAAGTCGCTTAGAAGTTATAATGTTATGTGGCATTGTATTTTATCTTTGATGGCTGAAGAAAACATTGTACCAACTGTGAAGTACGTTTTGTGTGACTTTGAAATAGCTGCTATAAAAAGTCTATGGATGAATTTGAACGGTATTGTACCGAAGGGATGTTTATTTCATTTTAGCCAAAACATGGCGAAAATTGCAGAGTCTTGGGTTAGCTGCATTGTATAACAAATGACATCATTTCCAGATGTCTGTAAAGTGTCTCATCGCATTGTCATTTTTACCAGAAGACGATGTAATTCCTGCTTTTAGCTTGTTAAAGCAGTCATTCCCTGAAGAGGGACAACCGCTATTAAAATACTTTACAGATTGGTATTTGTTGGGTAAACCCAGGAAGTTTCCAACTAGAACTACAGCATTTGTTCATTTTCCACCATTATTTCCCAAGGAATTCTGGAATATTTCTCAGCTTAACTTGGAATGCTTACCCCGTACACAAAACAGAATAGAGGGATGGCATCACCATTTGAAGTGTATGTTGGGAGCTCGCGCTACTGATTTGTCAGTACTTATGTGCACTTTGGTTCGGGAACAAAACAGAATTGAGGAATTACATGTTCGTATGGCAGTAGGGCGCCCGCCATCACCTAAAAGACATAAGCTTATTGTACTTGAAAAGCGGTTGCAAACAGTATTAGGCAGTAGAGACTCTTATGATATTCTGAGCTACTTGGAGGCTATTGCTGGGCTACTCAAGCTTTGATCTCACATACTTGTACATAATGTGTGTTGCAGAATCGGTGTGGTGTAGGACTCATTATATTATTTTGATGTACTGCTGTTGTCTGCATTGTCATGTGCTACTTTAAGTTGTATTATATTTGCTGGAATACACTTACTGTGTGGAATTGTTATGATGGCAAGATTGCAACTACAGGTGAAGATGGTTATATAATGAAGAGGATGCAGGTTACTTCTCGTATGTGACGGTATCTATTGTGTTTGTCACTAAAGGGGACGTTTACAGGGAAATGTGTGTTATTGCCACTCCATAATTCAATGTTTTGATACTAGCAATGTTGTCTGTAGGAATGTTCGCAGTTTAACATGTGGGGGTACTTGTTTTTGATATTATGCAACTTGATGAATTCAGTTTTCATTGATGTCAGTTTGCGACAGTCTAGTCTCGATGATTTCAGGTTTGACGATGTGGTAATTCGACGGTTTCAAGTTAAACCCCTTCAAAGGGTGATCAGTTATTAAAAACTAAATATCAAAATAAATGATAGCTATGTCCAGAAGGAGCCAGGCATTCAAGGTGACCTGGGCAGTATCAAACAGGTATAAACACTCTCTAGTCTCTAAAGAATACACTAATTGTCCAGTCACAATGTAAAGTAATGAAAAACATTTAATAATAAGTAAAATGATTATAGGAATGCAAGTCAATAACGTTCAATAAACACCAGAATTTAATCACCAGAAATATAAAATTAAACTGTAGGATATAAGTCCATTGTTTTAGAATAAAACTCTAAGTAACAAAACTTTCCGAATCTAACAAGAGAATACTGTTTTTGGTGAGTCCTTTTTCAGGTATCCACTGCACAGAAGTGTATCTGACTGCAACTCTTAACTAACTGCCCACAACTGACTTCAGCAGTTTCTTTTATAGTCCAGGTTAACAGTCTCAACTGTCTTGTTTTAAAAATAACAATTAGCTGTTTGAAAAAGATCTTTTTCCTGTCAATCATCTGTTCAAATATTCACATAGCAACCAGGAACAGTTTAATGATATCACTTACTGATCAGCTGATTTTCCACAGACAGTTTGTACTTTAGAATCTCCCTCACAAAAATGTGTAATTAGAAATGTATCTAAATACTGACAGGTTCTTTAAAAATTTTGCATAAACAGGAAAATACTCAACATTTTAAAAACTTACTTACATTTTCACAATTAGACATGCTGGCATACAATACAAGTTAGTCTGAGAATATGCAAAAATCTCCTGCCAGACATGCTAACACAGATGACAGTGTTTTCATTTTCTTTACTAGGTGGTAAGAAGCTGATGGCATTCTAGTATTATGTGGTAAAAGCTGATTCAAGCACAAATGAGTCTTGTTAGCAGCATGTTAATGTAAGTCAAATGTAATGTGTGATAACAAGAAGAAAAAAATTAGAAAGTGAAAAACTAATGTTCCATTTAAAGAAAGAAGAACTATTTTACTTTTAAATAGAAAGATGCTTCACTAAGTATAAAAGCAGCTGATTACTAAAATGCATTATGAAGATTAAACCTACTTAAATTTACAAGGTAGCTGGACTTGTGTGTTACATGGTATTGTACATAGCTAGATATTTTGATAACTATCACAAGGTGTCTTTATATAAAGACTCATGAAGCTAAGGAATAATTGGTAATTTGCCTAGTTTTCTTTAATGCTACTGCTTGTTTTTCTACAAACAAGGTATATTATAATACTTAGCTGAGAAATGCACATCAATTTTTTTGGTGCTGATTGAAGCTGCCACTATGGATTAATGAGTTAAACAAGCAAATTGTATGTATATTTTAATTACCATTAGCATACAGTGTAACTCTGAGCAAATGACTAATCAATCCATTTCTCTTGTAAAGTTAAATGCCACACAAAAACAGATTTGATGGGAAATAATCAAATGTAAGTCTAGAAGATTCATGTTATACACTGTTTGAAAATAATTTTGTGTAGCAAAAGTTAATTGATGTCTTAAGAAAAGCACTATTTTATAATCACTGTAAGGCACTCCAGTGTGAGGAAGAAGAAAATGCTTTTACTGTTACCTGAGACATGTCATTGTGTATCTTTACAGTTCATGTGTTAAACTTACTGTGGAAAGGCCACAATGTCATTAAACTAAGCACAAAAAAGAAAATATAATCAAGTGATATAAAAGATTCCATTAAGAAACATATACTTTAAGTATTAAATAGTTTAGTTACGCTTTCTGAAACAAATACTTCAGTTATTAATTATACAACAAAAGCAATTTTACATTTGAAAATATGCATGCTGGTTGGACAAGCCAGTCAGCATGTTCATTGTATATCTATCTATAGATAAATATAGATATACATACCCCACAGGAAATTATCCACCACTTCAAGTTCTCTGTACAGTTAAACCAAGATTTTAAAATGTAAAAGGAAAACCTCATTGCTGATAAACTGTTCCATGGATCAGAACAATACAATATCCAGAAAAAAAAATCACACATTTCTATCCTGGAAAATGGAGATGTCATTTCCTGACTTTTTTCTTCACACATTTCCCATAAAACAACAGGTACCATAAAGAATACACCATAAATATTAAACAAATGTCTGCATCTGCCCTACTATAAAAAGCTACATAAAACACGCACACTCTAAAGAATAAAAAAACAGTGCCACAATGACATTAAAAAAAAAAAAAGCAAAGTCAGCAATGTACTATGCAGGTGCAGAATATGCTCAGTATGTATCTTCAATACCCAGACTACCAGATACTAGCGATAGAGCACTTACATCCTTTGATACAATGACATTATTTAAGAAAGGTAACTGATTTATTTTTTTAAATAATGTTATCGTATAATAGTAATTACCCACTCAACCCACTCTTAGATGCGGGTATCACAGGATTTACCCACAGCTGGCTTAGTTTAATCACATGGTCTTTGTCTCGTCATCAAACCATGCCATCCATGGATAAATCCTGTGATACCCACACCCAGTCACGGGTTATTGCTAAAGTATTTTAGTTTTGTTTTCTTTATCATGTGCCCTTTTATATTCATTAGCATACTTATGTATTTGTGTTTGTTAACTAGGGTAACCTGGCTGAGCAGAGCCTATCCTCAGTGAAGGTCAAAGAAAAAAAATTCCAGCAAGGCAAAACTAAATGCAAGGCTTTTAATAAATGAATTACTTGGATACAGACAATTCAACAGAAAGTGCTAAAACACATGACAAAGTGGTAAGAGCTGTGTCTACACAATCTTCTACAGGGCTCAATACAATCATTATGTTTATTGTGGTTTTAACGTATATAATTATGGAGGTAGATGCATGCAATGGGTAGAGTTCATACATAAACGGTAGGCAATGTATCACAGTAGACCAGAGGGGAAGGTATTTTATAAGAATAGAGGTTTGGTGATTACTGAAGCTAGTGATAAATAGTAAGCAGTGGGAGATTAATTACTACACGGGGTACAGCATCATTTTCACTATATTGTTGCATATCTACAACGCAACACAGCACAGCAAATTTGTTTTGAACTTTAATACTGGATTTTATGTATCATATAGAAAATACCCTCTGATTTATTTTATAGATTAGAGTGGGTCTTTGATTTACTATTTGTTCTATTTAGAGTAAGGAGTTAAAAAAATGCTGAGCCATTCATAGCATAGAAGGCTAAACAGAGATCACTCCTCAGGAGTCTGTAAGACATAAGCAGAGGGAAAGGATGTTTAAGCTGTGAGAGCAGCTTAGGATACTGAGGGTACTGACACCTGAGATCTTTTTTTGTGTTGAAACATCAAGGTCTCGTAAGTAGAATTAGGTGCTAAGTGAAGTAAATACCAAAGGGTGCACTATTATGTTCAATAAAGGGCCTAATAAAGGATGAATAAAGTGGGACTAGAACTTCTCCATAACTTGTGGAGCTACCACAAAAGATAAGTGGTGTAAGACAGAAATAATTTCTAACTACCAAAAATAAAGTGGTGGTTTGAGAAGAGTCTATTGTCATCATATATTCACAAGTCTTCAATGACTGTTAATTTTGACTGAAATGTTTTCTATATAATAAGCAGTAGTGATTTGAGATTTAACAAAGGAAAATATGCTGCATTTTTTGGTGTTAGGGTTAAGCAAAGAAGTTATACAACTCAGCATTTGCTTGGTTCAGCCTTTGCTGGAGAATTTGAGTATCAATTGAGATTTGTCACCCACTTCCAGTCTGCAGTCATCAGCTGACATAGGTAGCCATAGCCTTTGATAATTTTTTTATGTCAGAGAAATAAATGGCAAAGAGAAGAGGGACCAGCATTAGAGATGATTTTCTGTTTAGTGCAGATACCTCTCTGACCATAATGATATGGGTTATGTCAAACCACTAGTTAAGCAAACTATATATGGATTAATGCTGAGCTGGGAGAGTTTGTTGGTAACTGCAGCCTAGAGGGGGGAGGGGTACTTGGCAGGGTCTAGATAAGCAGTATGTACTGTATGCCCCTCTTCCATGCCTCAGTAACCCTTTCAAACAGCTCAAACTGCAAACAGATTGAGTAGGCAAGAGTTGCCTTTTACCAAGCCAAACTGCTATTTATTCCTGGATAAAAGATCACCTATATCAGTGCTTATTAGTTCAGATATAATACATTCCACAGTCTTGCAAATAATACTGATAAGATTAATAGGTCTGTAAATCCCATGATCAGCAGAGGGGCCACCTTTATACAAGAACACAAGAGTCAGTCTCCATCCTTGGGTATAACCAGTGGAGGAAGTTAGACTGAAGAGCTAATGGCTAGGGTTTTGCTCTGTAGTACTTTATGTTTCTCATGAGACATCCAGTGACATTGTCAAGACCTATCTAAGTAGTAGCAGTTTCAAGCCGTGCTTAGTAAAAGCCACAAAAGAGGATTATGTATCTTAGGAATGCAGAACCAGCTTGATTTTCCGAGTAGCTTCCATAAAGAGCAATGTCTGGTTACGTTACTTAGTCAAGGTGACACATCAGGTAAATGAGGGTGGAGGGAACCAAACCTTATGCTACAGAAAGTACAACTCACAGCCTTAACCTGCTGTGTCAAATGCTAGACTAAACAACATTGTATGACAGCCTTTATATATTTTGTAATATATTATATAAATATTTCTGTATAAGAACAGCTTAAATCAGAGGAATTTAAATGGAGGGGCTGTAAAAGGTACCCTTTGAATTACTTTATGTTTGGACTATTGGTGCGACAATGAATATTAATGGTATAGAACACTGTGTCCTATTTGTGTTCTAATTCATTTCTGCTCCTATGATAGAGATAGGTTGTAATTTTATTGTATTCTACATTGCTCCCAACCCCCAAAAACAATGGATCCACTTCATGTAGCCAATTAAATCAATTCCAATTCCTACTATGCAGGCAAGATCCAGAGTCATTTCTTGGTCAGCTAAGAGCTCTATGGCCCAGTCATTCTATGTCTGGAAAAGAGCCAGATGCCCACTCATTCTCCTGGGAATATGAGTTGGGTTTTATGTACTGGCCCTTTGTATTATTCATGTTTGTCCACCTCTTTACCATGGCATAATCACATCTGCTCCTCATCTGAGATAACACTGAATGCTTTAGGGTGACAGAGGTACCCACATGTTCCACATAAGAATACATTTCCTGGCTTCCTTTGCAATATGGTGTCTCCGGCGAATTGCTGCTATCTGCAATCCCTGAGTACTCCTATAGCAGTCAGTGATACAGTAGCCATACTACCTCTTTCCTTTCAGAATGGACAAGTTAGAAATGGACATTCAGTCTCAACCTTCATTCTAAGGTCTTTTCAGTTTCCAGGCTCATTAACTGAATACAGATATACTGGGTAATAGTCAAGACTGTGTTGCTGTCTACCACAGAGCCATAGCCAAAGTTTGAACTGGTAATGTACTATCATCTGTAGGATAGGTATTAAATAATGCAGAAATCACATTTTCATTATTTTTAATGTAGGAATATATGTAGGTGCTATTTTTTTTTTTTAGTTAATGATGAAAATCACAATTTATATTTGTTATACGGACTGCATGTCCATCTAAAGTATCATAATGATGTGCTGACTGTGCAAAAAGACATTTAAAGCAAAACAGCAATATTCAATTTAATCAAGGTCTGTGTCTTAGGAAACATACTGATTGTCACGTACTTAACTTTCTGTTTTTCTGTTCAGAACTGTTATAGCAAAGGGACATTTAAACTGCAGTTAGTTACATTACTTTTTTCCCTGAAGCAAGGATCTTTATTCAGCTGATTTGGATTTGCAATTCACTGAATTCAGTTTTTGATGTATTGTTATTGATATATTGAAATCAGAATATTATTAAGATAGTATTGAAAACCATGCCAAAACTGCTACACCTTTGCTTGGGCTAATCAGCCCCAAAAAAACATTTACAGTATCAATAACTTAGACCCCTGAGGATATGCAGGCATTTGCCAATATGAACTAGAAATTGGAAATGGCGCTTATAGTAGCCAATTCTTCCAAATCTTTTTTGCTGCAGGCACTTGCAGGAGATGACAGAATTTCAGTTGTTCTCATGCAAAAGCAGTCATTAGGCCACATTTAAAGCCTGGAGTCCAAATTGAGACCCATGATCTTTTGCATTCAAATGATGATTCTTGTTAAAAAGGGGCATCTTCCTTCTGTGCAGGTATTGTTAGCAATGCATTGGAGAATCACACAGACAGAAACTATTACATAGTTTTCATCAATCATGGTTCAGCTATCACACCATGCTATAAAATAACTATTGTACGCCACAGGATCTAAATCAATCAGCTAGACAAAGTCTGCAAAATGGTTGCTCACTTTTGAACAAAAAACAGTCATGGTAGAGCTACGTAGATACATGTTATCTTCTCACCCAGCAAATGTATAAAGAAGAAGAGCACTCATATAAAGGGGCCATTGAAGAAGCATGCAGCTCTCCATTCTATGCTAACTTTGATGACTGAAAGAGCACTGTGTATGAAGATATGGCCAGGTACTGGCAAAAGGTAACCTATGTGCCCAGTTTTGCTGTTTTTGACTTGCAAAAATTGTATGATGAAAGAAAAGCCCACTTACTCAAGTTGCCAGGCTTTATAGGTTCATAGATTCATAGGTATTACTAGGCTAATGTCCACAAGGGACCTTTTATGCCTAGCCATACATCCCAAATCTCTGAGAAGTTCCGATGCCCTTGATAAGTGTAAGCAGAGGCTTGGGAGATGAAACACGTACTGGTTTCCTGTGAATGTCTTCCCAAAGAGCAAAATTGGAATCCATCTGTTATGTGGTCACGCAATGGAAGGGTAAATAAAGTCAGTGCTACCTTTTACATAGCCAATTCTATCACAGTGCATCTGACTGTTTGGGCAAGAAGAGAATTTATAGACATCGTCGGTAAACCAAATACTCTTAAATACCTTAAAGCCTTTTTAAGAGACAGCAGTCATACCAGTAGTTTTCATGTTCAGTAAAGTTAAGGTCCATCAAAATGTGTCAAAGCATGCTGCTCTCAGGGACAGAAATGTACACTGAGAGATAATCCAGGACAACGATATGCCCTATTAGGCTTAGAGAAAAGCAAGGGGGTGAGGAGCCAGGTATGAATGCTTACCTGGACCTGAGTCATATCCAACAGACTCAAGGAATGGCAGATCTCTCTAAATGTAGACTATGTAATGGGGATAAGGAAAAGGGAACATATGCACTTTACACAAAAGAGGGGTTATCCCACCCCTGTGTACCAGGCCCCCCTAGCAAAACAGATGGGGAAGTTCAATCATCAGTTTTTATGGCAAATAAATTTTGGAATCCACTGCTCAAAACAATCTGCCAGAGGGTACAAGAAAAGTGCATACTTTGTTTCATCAACTTCCAGTGACTGAAGGCCAATAGTACATCATTCAGGTTGATTTTATGGTACCTCTTCTTCCAGCAAAAGGAAAGTATAGATTTTTTGGTTCTGGTAGACATTTTCAGTAAATGAGTTAAGGCAATCCCCACAAAAAACTGTAAAGCAGAAACTACAGCTTCCATTCTATGGACCTCATTTTTTTGCACTAATGATTGCCAAGAACCATTTATCAGTCAGTGGTCCTCAGTTTGCCAGTCAAGTTATGAAGGCAATGTGCAACATTCTGGGTATTCAGCCAAGGATCAATATTCTTTATCATACTCAGGCCAATAGTATTATGGAGCAAAACAAGTGAACTATCAAGGATAGGCTTAAAATGCTATGCCTTGAAAAAGGGATTAATTGGTCTAGCACTTGCCTGCAAATCTAATGAGAATTCGAGCCACTCCCAATGCCAAAATGATGATCTCTCCTTTCCAGCTGATGACAGGGAGGACAATGTCAGTCACCTTTCTGTTTAACCCAGACACTGGCTTTTCTGAGCCACAGCTGGATATGGCAAAGCATCAGGAATGGCTAAAACATTTATTGCAAAATTGTGAGGGAGTAGCCAGTGAAAATGCATATAATTTGTGGAAAGCACCTTTTCTAGCCTTAGAAGGAGATATAAAAGTGAGTCAAAAGCAAATGATTAAGAGATTCCTAAAGTCAGGGCTATGGCATAGCAACTAGAAAGGACCTTACACAGCATCAGCAAAATTTGGGATCTTGGTTTCCCAGGTTAAATGAGAGAAAACAGAGTTGAGGGACAAGAAAATGTGCTTGGAGATCAGTGCAAAATTATCAAGGCTCCAGAACAGAATGACAGTAAATAATTTACTGTGTTCTGTTTTCCAGATAGGTAAGATGGCATGAAATCTATTTGGAATGCCTAAATCACAGAGGTGGAGCTCTCTACCCCAAAAAGACCACCAAAATTGGCTGAGAGATAAACTAGTAACAATGGCAGTTTGGCATAATCTGACTAGATTCCTTCAGTCCTCAAAATTAAGCAAATATCAACATCTACTCATGATAAATAGTCACCACTGATTAATGTTTTCACAGTTGCACAACATTGGTATGCTAAGGAGACGAAAGTCAGTGATTATTGGGTGTGCTCTTTTATACCTGCCAGTGTTGCTGGTTTTCCTTCACTAATAGGCTCCATCAGCATAAATGACACCATTGAGATTTTCAAGCATTTAAACAGTTCCAACTGTCCTCAGCCATCTCCTCTGGAAGGGAAGTTTAAAACAGCATAAGGCCATACCAGTGGATGATAGCCTGTGTAACCATAACTTCTTAAGAAATTGCATATATATATATATATATATATATATATATATATATATATATATATATATATATATATATATATATATATATATATATATAGAGAGAGAGAGAGAGAGAGAGAGAGAGAGAGAGAGAGAGAGAGAGAGAGAGAGAGAGAGAGAGAGAGACCATAGCCAATGCCACATTCGGAGAATTAAAAATATTAATGTAGAGATGTCAACTATGCACACTATGGTGCTGCAAAACAAGATAGTTCTTGAATATTTCCTGGCTTCTCAGGGGGGACTTGTACTTTGGTAGGACAGGAGTTCTGTCTCTACATTTCAGACAAGTTAGAAGCCATCTGCAATCATCTTGAAAATTTTCGAAAATATCTGAAGCCAAACACCCTTTTTACAGGTTGAAAAGGGGCTATCATAATGATAGCTTTAATAGTAATATTAGTACTTTGCTGTGTTCATTCCATGTGTCTCAAAATCTGTCTTAATAAAACTGTAGACATGATTACTAGACCTGTCAGTTCATAATTACAGAATAATTAATTCATTTGTAGATTTTGACCCAATTAGTTCAAGCTGGGGGAATTGATAGATATTATATAAAGTAAAATTGTGTATCCCATTATTTTTAATGTATAAATATCCTTTATTTAACCAGGTAAAGCACACAATTTATGTTTGTAATACTGCAGCTCCAGCTAGAGTATCATAATGATATGCTGAATGTGCAGAGACATTTAAATTGGAACAACAATGTCCAGTTTAAAGAGATCTGGTTTCTCAGGCTACATGCAGACTGTCAGGTACTCAACTTCCTATTTTTCTGTTCATAACTGGAAAAGCAAAGGAATATTCAAACTGCAATGAATTACATTGTCTTCCTCCAGAATGCAAAGATCTTCACTCAGCTTAGTCAGAGCTGCGATTGACTGAATTCAGTTTTTGATGCATTGCTATCAACATAGTGAAATCAGAGCATTGCTCAGTAAACTTTTATGATTACAACATTGTATTTTGTCATCAATAAAACAGTGTAATGTAATCATAATATGTAAACTTCTAATATATATATATATATATATATATATATATATATATATATATATGTATCTATAAAATGTAGTTGCCAAACTCCAATTCAGTATGACTGTTATAAATGTATGCAGCAGTGCATTATAACACTTTATGAACTCATTATTTTGTACTGCACTTTTTTGCTATACACTGCTACTGCATTGTTAGTCACCTCTAATTGAATTTGACATTGCTAAAAGGCATCAGGTGTTTTCTTTTCCACCTGTGGGCCTTTAAAGCTCATTTACTGGTAAGCTTTGAATACATGTGCCATACATTTGTTTGTTTGGGACTCTTTATTATGTTTTAATTATATTTTATAGTAAGATTAGGAAATTTCCTGATCTGTTGGGCATTCTGCTTGCTTCCGGCTTAATTTTCAGTTTTCTGATTGTATATGACATAAGCATAGGTTTTAAATTGTGAATAATAGCAATTGCTCCTTTTTCTGGCTGGGCTGTATTGTGCTTTAATGATGTGAGGTATTGCCAAGCATGCCAGGAGAAGTAGGGCAGTGGATGTATAACATATGTCAGCATAGTTAGCTAGAGTTTTGTAAAGAATTATATGTCATTTGTATTTCAAACAGATTGGTACAGATGTTTGTGTTGAAAAAAGCATTTGTAAAGCTGCTTGTGTTAAAATGTACCAGCAGTGTGTCCTGCTGGACAGCAAAGAAATACACCTGTATGTCTGAATTAATTATAACTGTTGAAATTAATATTGTACAGAGGATACTGGAATAGGAGACCATAAGTTCAGCTCCAACTAACTTAAATTACTTAATTTAGGCCATGAAAATTGTATCTTATAGTTCTGATTGCAGCCAGAGAGAAAATGTTTGGGAAAACAAGGACTAGGAATCCAGCTGTATTATCCCTAGCAGAGAAGGGCGGATATGTTGGAATGGATTTATGACTTCCAGAAGCTGCAACAGATCACAGCAAAGCCCTATGTGTGTGTATAATTGACACATATATGCTAAATCCTGGCAGATTCTAGTAAAGAGAGGTAGTATGGGGATCAAAGTCAGATGACCAGATGCATGTGATGTCATTCTGTAATCCAGGACAAAAATTATGTTTTAATACTGGATGAGACTGAAGTCTCAAATGAGTCTGTTTTTGGAACCTGACAAAGAAAGAGAACCACTCACCTAATTCATCTTGCCTTGCTCTAGTAAGTGATCAGGGAATAGTAATTCTTTAAATCAGTTAGGAAAATATAGTGAAATTAGTTAACTACTGTTTGTCTGTATTATGAATCTATTCATCTATGTTGTTTTAATATTTGCTGTGACTGAAACTCTGGTGTTTATTGTAAATAGATATTCCATATTTCCATGTTCTTTTATTATTTATTGTTAAATATATTTAAACATTTCATTGTTGCTGATCCTTTAGAGAATATTTTAATGTTTTAGAGTACTTATATCTATTTGGTGACTCTGTCGCCACACCTGAAAGCCTTACTACATTGATCAAACACTATCATGTGTATTAATATTAATTTCATTCAGTATAGTTGGGTAATTTGTAACAGCCTTAGATTAGCTATCTTTGGGGTGTCTGGTGGCAGAGTAACTACCTTATAGTCTGGGCAGAAGGGGGAATAGATAGTAAATCTGTGCCAGCCTTTCCCAGGTGTACGCTCGTGTGTGTGTGTGTGTGTGTGTGTGTGTGTGTGTGTGTGTGTGTGTGTGTGTGTGTGTGTGTGAAAATCAAATCTCAAAGAGTGTGTGTGTCAGCGGCTTGGAGCAGGGTCACAGACCACTGGTTTTACAGAGAGAGTAGTGGAGGGCTTGGCTAGGACATTCAGCTGAGCATGCAAGTTTACAGCTGTACTAGTGGGGAGTTGTACTGGGGACCTGGAGAGAGAAACCTAGACCCTAGACTGAGTGTGCTCCTTGTGTGCTCTTAAGGGAAACTGTGCTGCAGAGAGGTGCATCTGGAAATACTGTGCATCTATTTTTGTTCCAAGTGAATGGCCCTTTCCAGTGTCAGTGGTGAGGATTCAGGCTCCTTGTTTACTGGCCCAGAGAGGGGACGTCACAGTGCTGCATTTCCATACTACACTTTGTTTTTAACAGGTTTATGGCATGGCTACCAGTCCCAGGGAAATGTCTAATGTATTTTTTTAATCCCAGGTCACCTCCATTCTTCTAAAGAGCATTTACTGTTGATCTGTTAAAATGGTTTAGTGTGTCTTTGTTTTTGGTTTTCTTTAGAACAATTTGTAGCTTTTCTTTAGTGAGAATTGTACATTTACTGGTGTTCTGTGTATTTTTTTGCACCAGTTTTAATTTATATTTTTTTTCCTGATTGCTGTGACTTTTAAATATAGCCTTAAAACAGTGCTGCAGAATTGGATCTGCTGCTTTATCTAGATAGACTGTTCTGTGATGCATGTCCTTGCTGTACACTGATACTGGATTGACAAATTCTAGCCATATTTTGTCTGGCTGGTCTTCACTCAGCAGCAGAGTACATTGTGTTATATACACACAATAAATTCACTATAAAGTACTTATAGCTGTCAGAGGAGTAGCTGACTCATCCAGCACCATGTGCCTGTCCCTGAACTAGGGCCCCACCCCCTTGCTAATAGTGAACAGCAAAAAAAAAAAAAAAAAGGAAATGCTCCAATACACTGCCCACTGCAACCAGCAATGACACAGAAAAGTTGCTTTCTGTACCAGCATTCAGAAATACCAGCACAGAAAGAATTAAAGAACAGCACTCAGATTGCTCCCTCTGGTTGTTCCCAGGGCACATGCCCACTTCTCCCCACTCATGGTACATTACTGATAACTGTTACCTAACATTCCCTACTTTCATCTTGGTCACTCACCTACTTTGTGCAGTTGCTAAATTTTGATAATAATAATACTCGTAGTTCAAATTTGATATAAGCTGTGCTGAGTTTCATGCTGCTACTTGTTTCTTCAGCTTGGCTGCACTGCCTTCCACACTGCAGCTATCATTTATATTTGACTGCATGTCTATTGCACAGTTTGCTGTTGTTATTATTGTTTTGGTTGCTGTTGATATAGTAGCTTATTGGTGCTCTGAATGCACCCAGACCAGTTTATAGCCATCAGCAACAGCTATTGATACCAATATTTCCCTTTGTACTTGGGCTAGTTATTGGCAGTAGCTATGTTTGGCTACATCCAAGCATATGGCAACAGAGTCTCATAAATCCTAAAAGCATTCATTCTGTGGCACCCGAGCTTACTAACTTTTTTTGAGGCATTTGTTTTGCTCCATCATAGAAGCAATCATTGTATGGCACCCAAGCCTATTGACTCTTTGTGCTTTGTGGCAGCAAAGCCAACCTGACATCATTCTTTTAGTGTCAATTGAACCAAAAGTGTGCAGTGTGTGGCATCTGAGCCAATCTCAAATTGTACTATTAGTGCCAGCTGGCCCTACAATTCTAGAATGTACTATGTGTAATTTTTATATCTGTTCAGTCCTCATTTTGTTGTTATACAGAATTCATGCATTGTTCTTTTATCATTGTAGGTATGGACTCTATCGTGGTTTAGTTGTGTGTTACTCTTGTGTCTTACTATGTTTACTTTAAGCTACCTTCTCAACCCTCATCATATTGTTATTGTACTGTGTTTGCGTGCTATACCAAACTGCAGCTATGCACTACTCTCAGATTAGACTGTAGTATGTGCATTTCACCTTGGAGGTTCAGTAAATTGTTACATCAGTATTAACACATCTTCACCTTATCCAGCATATCTCCTTCATCATGCAATTTAGCTACATAACACATTTTGCCTTCTAAATAACTAACTAATGGCAACATGAGAACCTCAAGTGTACCTGTACCTCCTTAAATCTAAAAACCCATGCAAAGACTCTAAACTACTTTTCCTCTTCTTAGACAATCTTTTTATTTAATTTTAACCCATACACTATTAAATTCTCTTATATAGTAGAACTTTAGTAACATTTAAGTATTATATATAGTAATTTTGCTATGTTTGGAGCTTATCTACACATGAAAGCTATTAGTGTAAGTAGTGCATTTTTATTTTGTAATTTCTATTTTTGTAATTTTATTTTGTAATTTCTATTTTGTAATTTTTTATGTTTGGAGATATTCTCCCCGGGCCTCTACTGAAAATGGACATGTATCCAGCTAGACTAGCCCAGTCAACAAATGTAAACTAAAACTAAAAATAAAAATAAATAAATAAAATAAAATAAAGTGGCTCAATGTATCCAGCTTTCTCTTCATAATTCGCCCACCTGGCAAACATGGAAGACCAGTGTTCCTTTATCACTGCCAAAAAAGAAGCCTGATTTATATTTTATTGCAATTCATTACAGCATTTTAAGCTGAACAATGAGCCAATCAGTAGGAAATGTATGTCCTGATTATTTCCGAATGGGTGTGTCAGTTTTTACTGGGTTATCACCACCCCAGCAATAAAACAACTTGATACTCTTAAGACTTTGTGCCCAACTTTATTAATAATATGTCAGACACACTAATATCAACCAACTTTATTAATGACAGTGTTCCTAAGGTATGAAAAATTTTGTTTTGTTTTGTTTTGTTATGCTACTCCATAAAAGGGCTGCACTTCAAATCCCTGGAAGTGTGCACCCATCAGCCCCATAAGCATAATTTGCAAAGCAATGGAACATATTAAATCTGATGTTTTGGCTCCAGTATTAAAAGTCTTATTTCTCTAGACCCACAACAATATGGTTTTGTCAAAGGGAGGTCATGTCTGCTTAATTTGAGAAAGTTACTGAAGCTTTAGGTAGTATCCATGCAACATGCCCACCTTTGCCACTATCCCCCATTCTGCAATTCTAAGGTTAAAGGACAAAATGAGGACTCTAATGTTGTAAGACAGTTATCAAAATGGTTGTCTGACAGAAAACAGACTGCTAAAGTAGGAGATGCTACCTCAGAAAACAAAAGGATGAGCTGTCACATTCCTCAGTGCTGGGACTCTTTATGTCTGACCTACACTTCTTAGATCTCCAAACTGTTAACTCAGATATATGACTAAATTTGACAGCAACTGAGAACTAGGAGATGTATTTTGCTCAGCATATGATGCTGTGCTACTACAGCACATGGCCAAACCATAAAAATCAATGATGGATTAGAAACAGGCTTAAATTAACTACAAAGATCTACAGCATTGCTACCTTCGGTAAACAACTTTCACCAGCAGCTTACAGTGTCCTACTCAGGACTGTAACAATTGCCAGTGATCTCAGCACCTTCACAAATACTCCCTATACATACCATATATATGACTGCCCTCCACCTCTTCCATGTGTGTTATACTTGTCACTCCATCTTAGCAAAGCCCAGTCTCAAACTATACACATTCTCTGTCCTGTAGTTCTTCACTGATAACAATCTGTATTAACAGCATAGGCACTACAGAGATTGAAGAATTGTGTTTCTGCCATTCTACCTTAACAAACCCAGTCTCAAACTGTATAGTGACCAGCCCCACTCACTTTCTCTAGTCATCTTACTATTTATTTATGTATTTACTGACATTTGTTAACCGGGAGAATCCACTGGGCCAATGACCCATTTTCACTGGAGGCCTGGAGAGAAAAGCTCCATACAATCACAGAAATTTTTATATAGCATCAGCTTAGCTTTGAATGTCAAGAAAGTTTTTACACAATACAAATTGACGTAAATATACAAGACAAATACATATTATAGAGGTATACAATACAAGAAAATAAATCCAGCATGTTAGATTTTTAGTAAATCTGTTTGTATATTGTCATAAGTAAGAATATTGTTTAATCAATTCTGTTTATTCAGCCACAGAAAGAAAGACTGGATACAAAGACAGATAGTGTAAATTGCAGCTATATTAAGTTAGTAAAATTATTTGTAGTGTTTAGTGGCCAAAACATTTAACGTGGTTTAATTATACGACTACAAGAACAGACAAGGTTATTGAGAGCGTGTTCTTTTAGTGCAAATGTAAATGTTTTTAAAGAGTCTAGTTGAGTAATAGAGAGAGGGAGCACATTCCAAAGTTTGGCAATGGCATGGGAATAAAGACATTGTCCAGCTCTTTTGTTGGGTTTAGTTATGGTTAAGAGTTGTTTGTTGGAGGACCTAAGATGCCGAGTAGGGGTGTGCGTTTGTATTATAGTTTGAAGGGATGGGCAGTAGTTTGGATTATTTAATTGTTTGTGGGCGAGAGTAAGTTGGGAGTGATGTAGGTAATGAGGGAACTCAAACCAGTTCATAGATTTAATGGCCAGGCAATGATGTGTGCGAGGTGGCATGATGGAGACAAACCTGGCTATTTTATAGTAGCACGACTGCAGTTTGTTCAGGAGAGATGTGTGTAGGTTAGTGAAAATGGGGCAACCATAAAGGAGGGAGGGTAGAAGTGGACTACATCTACATAGAAAATGAACACTAAGAATTGTCTTAGCTGACAAGTATAAAATTATGTGAGAGTGTATTTGTACTACTCCTAACTATTTTGTGGCACTTAACAAGACACAGTCAAAAGGTATTTCTTCTACTCTCTTACTTAACTAAACTATAATTTAGCATTACTCATAGTTTCCTGTTTGCTATTTAATTATCAGTTTCCCTTAAAGCCGTTGGTACCAAATGATGCAATCTTCCCAAAATCTATGTTACTGTAATCAAAACTGGCTTTCCTGCACTGTACTCTAGCTCAGCCCTATTTAGAAATTGCAATCACTCTCAATGAACTATAAGCATTAAAAGTGTGTTGCAGCCTGTATGTTATTTAAATGAAATGGATCTGAGTGGTCATATTGTTTTCATCATTCTGTTGTATCAATAGGCTGACTCCACTGCTAATCACTTGCTAGGTCCTTTGCACATGTTCATCCTCTCTGTGCTTGGGCTCACTCCTCTCTCATACCCTACTCCCAATTCCCACCCATCTCTAGTACATCCACACTTATACTAACCTAACTCCACCCAGATCCTGTTCCACCAACCATAAACATGTTGTATATTTTCTTGACAACCATCCTACTACCTCTACTTATCTTTTTTTACACTCTACCATCTTTACTTATCTCTCATATAAACAGTTCATACTTTTCTTATCACTCTACATTATTTTCAACCTAATGCATATTTTTGAAATACTGGCTGCTTCCTCTTCATATACCACAAACTATACATTATACAGCTGCATCTACCTACTAGATGACCATCTATTGCTCTGCCTCCTTTAACACAGCTATTAAACTTTTACCACTTATCTGCTTTCAACTCTACTGTATGCTTCACCAATTTTTACTAATGTGAGTAAAACAGAAAAATTTTAATTAGAGGCATGCTGCAACAAAATAGCCACATTTACTAAAAATACCTGATACAGAGCACATCACTGCATTGTACAAAAAGGATTACTTTGGCTAGAATTACCCCATTATTCAACTTATTCCCAAATAATTACTGCCTACAAACTTTTCTACATGCCACAAAAATGCCCATCTGTACAAAATATGCTTAATTTATACTGTAGTAGCAGACACCTAAGATCATCTAATAAATCCATCTTGGTAGTTACCAAGCCCCAAAATACTGCTGTTGACTCGCTGTACTCTAATTACATCTCCAAAATCTGGAACAAAATCCTTCACTCAGTGAAAGCAACCCATAAACTATCTTCAAATCACAACTCAGACATCACCTGAATAATATCTGTCAGTGTTACTGTTCTACATACAGCTAAATCCCATCTATGTCCCACCTACTATTCTATTAGTATTCTATCATCTAAAAGAGCACTGGACACGTCTCTGTAACAAACCTCTCTAACATCTTTCCTCCATCCTCTCTAATCCCTTTCTTCCACCCCTCTAACTACCTCGGATTGCAGCCAAATACATTGTTTGTAAACCTATTATCTCAGCTGTAATCTTAGCCACTGTTATTCAAGGGTAATAGCTGCTAGCTCAGCTATTAAAATACTTGCTAGTCTTTATGGCACCAATGATATAAGTGTTGTACCATTTGACTAAATAATTTCATTTTGAACTATATATGTTTACTACTACTGTTAAACAAAACCTACCTATACTTCTTGTAACTTGTAATTAATTGTTTTTTTAAATGTTGTTTTTATTGTGGAGCTTTTCTCCCTGGCCTCCACTGAAAAAGGACCTGTGTCCAGTCGGATTTTCCCGGTCAACAAATGTAAATAAATAAATAAAATAAATAAATAAATAAATAAATATTAGTAACTTTCAAAATATCTAAATATCTCATCTAAAAGCTTGTTTTAGAACTCTACTCCTGCTCTGTCTCTCTCTCTCTCTCTCTCACCTATTACATCCTATTCCTCTGCCTCCCTCACTATTGACTTAACTTCACTTGTGTTTAAGCCCAACATTTGCGTGTAGCTGCGTACCATGTTGCAGGGTTTAGCATCGGCATGTATAGACATAAATGCTTAGAAACACAATTTTCCTGTGATATCTACTAGAGAACCTTCCTTAGCTCCACAGCCTCTCTGTGTGCAATGCAGTTGCACACTGCTACCTAACAAACAACTCAGTTGCACATTCTGCAGTACTGACACAGTTTTCCACCCTTAGCCCTCCACAAAATAGATGCTTTTGTTAGTCTCACAAGCAAACCCTGGTTCATCTAGCCCATCCCCACAAGTTACTACAATATATACCTGCCATAATGGATGGACAGTTTCCCACCATTTCTCCAGGCAACCTGAATGACATGGGCATCCTGAGGCAATGCAGTTATTGGCTTATGTATACTGACAGCCACTTGCTCCTAAAACAAACAAACACAGCATGAAACAGAAGCAACTATACCATGAAATTAAAATCAGTCCTCTCACTTAACAATACACATGACGTACCACCCATTGTCAGCACACACAATTCCCCTGTTACACAAGATAATGTCAAGGCACATAAACCCACATATGTGGAGGAATTCACTAAGAGCCTACCAAAAGACTAGAGACCTCCCAAGTGCAAACAACATACACATACTGGTGCATGAGCAGAATCCACCACTGCACATAACACGCATATCAGTGTCTCAACAATTAAGCCCTTAAGGCATAACACCTCAAAACCTAATGTTGTGGTCATACGTGACTCAATAGTGAGACACACAGATGTCCCCCTCACCAGGTTGAACAAGGAGAAGGTCACAGTCAGCTGCCTGTCAGGTACCAGGATCAATCAAATGACACATGCACTCAAGTTGTTCAGTTACACTTACCACTATTATTCTGTAATAGTACATGTTGGTGTGAATGACTTGAGATGTACCTCTTTGGAGTATAAGAAGAGAGACATGACCGAACTGTCAGATTATGGGTCCCAGGCAGGTATGTCCCTAGCCCTAAGCAGAATTCTACCTTCACCTAGGATGATGCCACAATACAGAAAAGAAATGATTGATTTCAATAATTGACTTAGCTTCTGGTGTCACTCCAGGGGGATCCGGTATCTGCCTGCTGCCAGAGATGGCTTTCATCTGTTTCTTCAAGGCTTTCCGATACTGGCAAAGATGCTTGCCTCACCCATAGTGCTTTTTTAGGCAATGTCCAAATGACAAAACTTCTGACATAAAGAAATCCGCTAAAGACAAACTCAAGGTCATGCTGCTTAATGCTAGGAGCTTAAGCAGTCAACTGGACCCCCTGGAAGCACTCCTCACCTTGGGAAGATGCTATCATTTATGCAATCTCTGAGAGCTGGTTCAAGGCCATCAAGAGCACCCAGACCATACAAGGCTACAATGCCTTTCACACATTCAGACCCCAAAATGAGCATGAAAGAACCAGAGGTGAAGGTGTATCCATCTTCTTTAAATCCAAATACACCTTTAGGCTAGTGAAACAGTATGACTCTCTTTAGCTACTTCAGGTCCAATTTAACTATAGGTAAAATACCCCTCCCCATCTTTCCTAGCTGCAGGTCCCCTACCATGAACCAAGAGAAGCACACTGCATACCTGGACTTCCTAGAGTCACTCAGTATACAGCGAAACACCTTGGTCATGGGAGATTTCAACTATCCTTCCATCAGTTGGGTGACTTATATGAGCACAGACATGATGACTATGAGGTTCCTGGAAATTCTTAATTCAAATGCCCTGGAACAGTTGTCCCACACCCCCACAAGGGGTTCAAATGTCCTGGTCCTATTGCTCACCAACATGGAGGTTCACTGCACTACCCCCTATGTGTTGCCCTCCCTAGTAAGGTCATACTATAAATATGTCTTCTTTGAAGGAAAGATCAAACCTGACACTCCCACAGGAGTAAAAAAAATGAAACATTTCTTCAAAGCAAACTACTGCCTACTAAGTGATGGTATAAAAAGTTTCAAAGCCCCTGCCAACATAGCCAACAATGACACCTATGTAGAGGAATAGATAAATGCCCTATACAACAACTTAAACAAATGCAGTGAATCGGCTGTACCCAACAGGGAAAAAAAACAGGTCTTCCTGAAAAAACAAACCACCCTGGTGGGCTGTAAGTAAAAATAAGCTATACAGTAAAAGTAGGGGGATCTTACTCAACAGAATAAATTCCCTTAACAGCTTGAACAAGCAAATCAGATATTTTGTTAAATCCTCTAAGGCTAGATACAAGTCAAAATTAGCATCTCTAGCTAAAGAAAATCATAAGGCAATCTTTAGCTATGGCTGAAACCTAAAAGGGAATGCCCAGCTGTGGGCCAAACTTACAGTGGACGGTACCACTCACATTGAACCTGAGGAAATTGCCAACCTGCTAGCTGACCGATTGGCAATAATTTCATCCTCATGTCCACACAAGACATACCCCAAAGCATTCGTAACACCATTTATCTACCAAGTATCTCCAAAGAACAGGTCATGCAAGCATTCTTTAAGGCCAAAACACAGCCTCTGTGGTGCACGATAACATCCCAGGCTGCTTACTAAACAATCTAAAACAAGACCTAGTGGAACCACTTGGCACTCTCTTTAACCATAGCTTGAGAACTGGCTTTGTCCCAGCAGAGTGGAGAACCACAACAGTAATCCCCTTGCACAAAGGGGGTCCATTGACTGACCCTGGGAACTATTGACCCATAGGTCTAATCAGTCTTATCTGCAAGGCCATGGAAAGAATCATTACTAACCTTATCCACAAGGACATTGGCAACCTTCAAACCTTTGACCCATCCCAGTTTGCTTTCGTCAAGGGAAGATCTTCCTTATTAATCCTAGGAGACCTCTTTGAAAATGTCATCAAAGCCCTGGATGAGGGTAAAGCGGTACATACTACCTATACTGATTTAGCCAAGGCTTTTGACACAATCCCCCATTCAGACATCATAGAGCAACTCTCCTAGCTGAGTATTAACCTATACATTACTAGATAGGTAGCAAACTGGCTCACTGAAAGAACACCCATTGTCAAAGTTGGGGAGTCCACCTCCACCAGCAGACCAGTTACCAGTAGAGTGCCCCAAGGATCTGTGCTGGGCCCCCTACTATTTGGAATCTATTTCTCTGAAGTCCAGGTGAAGGTAGATTGCCTGTGGCTTACCAAGTTTGCAGATGACTGTAAACTGGACACAATCATAGAGTCCCCCAGTGATGTTAACATATTACAGAAAGAGCTAACACAAACAAATGATTGGTGTCAAACTCATGGACTAAAACTTAATGTGAAAAAATGCCTCATTGTCCACTTTGGCAAAGAAGTAGCCCCTGCTAATTATGATATAGATAGCACTTTATAATCTCAAACTCAGTGGTGCTTGACTTGAGAACACAGGTTGATAGCAATCTAAACTTTGATCACCATGTGTCCATAGTGGTAAGAAAATCATTTCTCATTGCACATCTCATAAGGGCATCACATATTCAGGACCAGGGAGGTTATAGCTCCATTATACTCAACCCTTATCAGACCACTTGTTCCCTTCTGTATGTACCTCACCAGACACAGAGGTTTTTAACCAAGAGATTCCAGGGCCTCCAAAACATGACACACATGGAAAGACTGAAAGCCCTGTCCCTGTATTCTGTATCATACACGCTTCTGAGATGCAACCTGTGCCTGGCCTACAGCACAGTCCCAAACCCTGCCCTTATGGAAATGCTGCACATTCGCAAATCAAATGTGACAAGAATAACTCACTCCAGGGATCTCAGCCTAGCTGGTGACATTAACAGAACATGCTAGAGAGGCAGATACATCTCCCAGCAATTGCTGCTCCTCTGGAGTAAGCTCCCACTTCATGTAATGCTGAGCTCATCAATAACATTATTCAAGCGCAACCTTGACAACTGGATGGGTGAGAGTAAATTCACGCTAGGGGTGGTACTTATGTCCCTCATGGGTGGGGGCAGTCAATGCTGATTACAGACTCATTCTTCTAACAACAAACATCTAACTATGGTCACTAAGAGTACTCAGGCTATTACATGTCTAGGCTCATAAAGGCCCTAGGACCATTAGCCTAGTAACCTCCTATGAACCTATGAACCTATGTGGGGGACCACCACCCTCACCCCCAAACTTAAATATGCCTATTCCATTGCACAATAGTGGAGAAAAAAGAGAACTCCACTATCAGAGAAACATTTTCAGTCTTTCCCATCAATCTGACAGCATGTGATTAAAGTTCTGTTGATGGGTCAAGATGATCCTGTTTTGTCCTACTGGAGGCCTAGATATCAAGCTATACCAGGTTTGCTGCTGTGGATGACTGTATATCTTTAATGTGTGTTGCTGTTGACAGTTATATTTTCATGGCACTTCATCATTACGTGTGACAGAGCACATGACTGTGCTTGTGTCTGACTGCGACAACCATTTACTGCATGTGCTGTATTGCACATGCATGCAGTAGATCAGATGCTTCTGCTTCATTGTATATACATGTAGTAGTGCATGTTATTTGTTAAGCTGTGGTTGTAAGTTCCTGCATCTTCTTCATTGCACATGCACATAGTAATGTAGTGATGGTCTCAAGCTGTAAGGACAGTCTCAAGCCCCTGCTTGCTTGCAGAAACATGTGCAGCAGCAGCAGCAGCAGCAGCTTTGCATTGCTGCCTGAATCTCAGTCAGACCTGTATATGATGTCTTGTATGTCCCTTTTGTCTTTCAGCTCCAACATAGTGGAAAAAGAATGCTGAGAGCTACCCATAGGAGGCAGCAGGAAATTTCAGTGCAGTGAGATTAGAGAACTTCTATGTCAGCACCTGTACTATATCTAGTGCACCATCTGTGGCTACTTACTACTAATTGTACCCTTTCACTAATGGCACTCTTTCATTTGTAGCTTCCTTTTGCAGGAAATGATGTTACCAAGAACCACAGCTGTTCAGCTCATTAGGTTAATATTTGCAACCTGCTATATGCTGCTGTTGCACAGCATGTAATAGTAGCTTGCTATAGCAGGCACCTACTTGCATTACAAAGTGTAGCTTGAAGAAGAGAGCGTGAAATGAGGCCACTACTTTGGGCTACCATGTATAATATCAACTACATCACTGTGTTTCACTTACACCATTTCTCTCCTGCTTCATATACCTCCCTGTATCATATCCTTTTGCCTGCCCATGGAGAATATCCCCTGTTTAGCTGTTCAAGTCTAGGTGAACGTTGTATAGTCAATATGCTTCACAAGCCATCTATGATGCATCTATGTGAATCTTACCCCATTTTTACGTAAATAAGTGTGCAAGTAAAAAAAATGTTCTAAACTATTAAAAGTGAAAGAATATCAGCCAGCAAAATTCTACAAAGGAGCAAAGTACAAATATTGACACAACAGAGATGACACCAGTAAAAAGATACAAGATATTAGGTAATATACTAGAATACTGAGAATAAGTTACTGCAGTGGTGGTGCTGCGTTAGCGTTGTCGCCTCACAGTAAGACGTTGTCCTGTTCGATTCTCAGCTAGAGCGTCTTCTGTGTGGAGACATGTGTGAATGGGCATACCTTTGTTGAAGGTTGTGCATCAGGGCTGGCAACTCGGCACGTAAAAATTTACTGCCAATCATTAGTGGACCGGAGGTCCACTGTGGCGACCCCTAACCAGGAAAAGCCGAAAGACACAACAACAACTGAATACTTAAAATGATAGACATAACTTCGGAAAGTAAGCTCATAAAATAAAATACATTAAAAAGGGGGGTAAATCTGTATCTAGTGTTTGTCAAGTCAAGCAATAAGAATGTGCTAAACAAAGAAGAATGTTGGTTGGAGACCATTAAAAGTTTAATTGTGCAAAATACAGTTTATGCATACCTCTCAACTTCTTATAGCAAGAAATCTGGACAAAGCCATTAATAAAAGTGGGACGAAATCCCAAAAAATAGGGACAAGTTTTAAATATTTCTTGTACAAACTTAGAAAGTTGATAGAATAAAATGTTTTGCATTAGCATGAATTTTCTGAAGGGTATTAAGCCTGCAACTCAAATGCCTGTCATTATTTTCTATCTTCAGTCTCTAATGATTTGCTACTAATTTGCCAGAAAACCACAGTGTTATGAAAAATGAACCAAAAATATAAGGCCAAAATCTGGACATTCTGTGAAAAACTGTTCAGTTGAGAGGTATGAATGTGAAGAGAACTACCAACAGATACATACAGTCAGATTACATAACTTGCAAGAAGTTATATGAAGACTATGTGACTGTCAGTGTGGCACACTGACCACTGAGCCAGGTTGACACTGTGTTAAATACATTGTTTTGCTCTGGAACATACCTTTAAATCTAGTAACACAAGCTTCCATAAAGCAGGACATTCTGTTGGTTGTGGCCCATTTATAACTCCTGTGTTTGTTAGTCCCATAGGATTCATGCTTTATGTCCCAGTGGCAATGTATTTTGTACTTCAGAATAGGTCAGCAACAATTATTTATGTAGGTTGTATACATGCAAGCAGTAAATGGGTTATTAATGAGAAGCAACTGTATGAGAGGCTATTATCTTGTTATAACAAATAATAGTGCAATGATTTTATCAGATAAAAGTGACGTCCTTACTGGATGATGGATATTTAGCTTGAAGGTAGCTAAAAGCTATTACAGAATATTGTTTGAGAACGTATGGCCTCAGATCCCCTAAGGAAAAGTACTGCATTAAGGCCTTATAATGATCCAGCCTTTATGAAAACCTGCAGTCCCAATGTATTTGCTGAAAAGTATTACAACCTAGACATACTAAAAACTCATTTTTTATGAAGAATACTGCTATACAATATCCATGGCATTTGTCACACCTTCAAAATACAGTGTGCAGGCACTACACCTAAAAGATGGGAATATGTGGAACAATTACCTGGCAAATGATAAAATGTCATGAGTTAAAGATGTACATTATCAAAATTTATAATAGCTAGCACTAAGCTTCATATGTTGTTTAATTAATGAGTTGTTTGCTAATAATAGTAAGGGATTCATTTCAAAACAACATATTAAGCAAAAATATTTATTTTTTATGGAAATGCAACCCCATTGTATGCAACTACAACAATATTAAAAGCACCATCATTAGTGATGTGCTACACGACTGACTGTCTCTGAATATTCCCCTATGTTTGTACCTTGTACCTGTTCTGTAAAATAACTAGAGACAATTGTGCATGCTAAAAAAAAGTAAAATTTACAATTAAGGTCACATAAGATTATATGGGATCCCTTCTAAATCTTAAAATACTGAAAGATCGACTTTCAGTATCTCGAGACTATGATATCGAAAGTGCAGTTAACCGAAACTGCACTTTACCAGTGTTAAATTATCGAATTTGCTGTTGGGTGTGGTGTGTTTTGGTTTGTGTTTGCAGTGCACTGTAGTTTGGGAGGGAGATATGGCGGACAATGTGTGGGTAAGTTGTTTGTGTTAGTTTTGGGTAGGGTGTATTGTTTTGTAATGTGGGAAATTTTAGGAGTTGGTTGGGTTAGAGGGATGAGTGTGTGTGTGTGCGTGTATGAGAGACTGTTGAAGGCGATGTGTTTTTTGAATGTGTAGTGTGTGTTTTTTTGCATGTGTGTGTGTGATGGTGTACGAAATAAGTGTAGTGAGGGTATCAGTAGGTTTTTTTGTGTTTTCCATGGTAGTGCGACCTAGGAGATGGTATATATAAGTGTGGGGGTGTGGGGGGCACAGCTTAGGTTTTGTAGGTGTGTGTGTTTGGTGTCTTAGTAAAGGTTTAGGGTGGAAGTGTTTTTTGTGATGTTGTGGTGGAGGTCATATTACAGAACTGAATGTCACTTGCTGAAAATTCAGAATTTTGAATTTTCTGTATAGTGACAATCGGTTTTGTAATATTTTGGTATAGTGGGTGTTTGATATTTGGATCTCAAGATACTGAAAGTCAGTCTTTCAGTATTTTGAGATTTAGAAGTAGACCCGATATATATATATATATATATATATATATATATATATATATATATATATATATATATATATATATATATATCACATAATTTAGAATCACAATAATTCCCATTCCAGGGACCTCAATATGGCTTGCAACTTTGATGGGATGTGATGGAGGGATAGATTTACTGACTGCCACATCTTTGGAATAGGATGCCAATTCATGTGAAGCAGAGCACCTCTATGACATTGTTCAAAAGGAACCTGGATGAGTGGATGGGGCACCATAAGTCTTACCAGGGTTAGCACCCATAACCTTCCTGGACTTGGGCAGTCATTACTAAATACAATCCTGAGTATTGACTAGAGTATGGTATTACATTGGGATGAAATGGCTATGCTTGAAATGACCTCCAGGTTGATAGCCAAGTAACCTCCTATGATCCTATCATTTGTTTACTGCCAGTGCTGTGATGTGTAGCTTAACATGGCCACCGTTGCACAGGAAGTTCATGTATTTTGTGGTATTTGAAATACACCATCATCATGCAATGCATTGTTTCTGAGACTTCAGTGAAATCTTAACTGCATCAACTATAAAGGTAAACCAAGTATGAATATGGCCTTTCTTGTTGCTTGTAGTGTGCTAGGACAGAAGAAAGAATGAGATACTACACAAGGCAAAGAGTGAGACATTGTCCCACACTGCAAAGTCTGAAACTAGTATTAGGATACACTTCACGTGCACTATTATTAAATGAACCAGAACAACACTGTTATGTTCTCATTTAAAAGAACACTGATGAATAATAAAATATAACCACTGTATCAAGCTACAATACTTTGTTTTAGGTGCTCACAAAACAGAATTTAACTAAGTTAAAGACCACAACCGATGCTACTGCAAAAAGTCTTTCTAAATAGTCTTTTTTATTTTCTTAGTGGAATTCTGTGATTTAATTAATCAATCCACATTTAGGATTCATGATGTTGGACTATTGATTTTCTTTCTTTCTTTCTTTTGTTTCTCAAAGTAAATTGGCTCATCTGTTGACCCTTTTCAGCCACAATCCAGGCTTCGTGAATAGTAACAGTAAACTACATTGAACTACAGAAGTAATGAGACATTAAGGAACTTAAAGGACATAATATAGTCATGCATGACATAAAACGATTATCTTAAACAATGGTGTAAATAAAAATAGAGAATATAAACAGAAACATACAATAATGTCTTTACTGAAGTACAATATATAAAATAGAAAGATCATAAAGATATGCCATGAGCACCTAGAGAAGTAAGCAGCAACTATAGGAATATTAATTTTAATGAAATTCAAGCATAGGTGAAACTGTTAGTAATAAGAGATGATTACAATGAACATAAATCATAACAACAGGCATTAACCATTGTCACTAAAGAAGTTATAAGAGGTTTCTGACTGGAGGTGATTTTTCATCATTATTATCATCAACCATTAACCTCATTTTCACATTTTTTTCCATGGGGTCAGAATGCTGTGTCTACAGCCACCTCTTCAGTCTTTGCAGTCCCAGTTCCCTAACTTGTTTGACAGCCATGCCTGTCAGTCACAGGTGTTCCCTTACTCTATCCATCCATCTTTTGGGTGGATGAAACCTACTTAAGTTCAGCACAGATTTGCACAACAAATCTCAGAAAAAAGTTCAGGAGAGGATATGAAAGTCATCACAAATGCTCACAGTGGCTAAAGCTGACTATAGTGTCTCTTTCCTATGCAAGAGGTTTTACTATGGTTCGAGTCCAGATATGGAGAAATCAGATAATACACTTACCCAAATATACAGTTATAAAGAAACATAAATATTTCCATCAGTGTTTCATTGAAATACAGACAATTCAGATAAAGTTCAAGAAAAGCAATTTAATCACCAGGTAAAGAGAAGCAAACTTAGCTATAAAAACACTGGCAGCTTAAAAACAATGAACTAAACCGTCTTTAAATTTTTCCTCTGACCCCTTTAATAATCAAGTAAGCTCTTTGGATTATACAACCATCAAAAACAACTTTTCAGGTTTGTTTTTCGACCTCGAAAAGAGATTGAAGAAATACTGTGCTATGCTTGTAGAAAATAAGTATTTTGAACATTGTATTTCTTGTAAGATACTCCCTAAGGGGCTTAGGTTTTTTAAAGCCCCTAATGGAGTTACAAAGGAAGATCCTTTTTATTAGGAATTGATGTCGTTTTTCAATAATGCTGGTATTGATTACTTGAAGCTTCTTATTAAACAAAATACCAAGGAGATTCAAGATTTAAAGTCTAACTTAGAACTTATTGATAATAACATTAAAGATCAATAATCCAAAACTGAGGACCAATGTGAACACAAACCAATAACCAGCAAACGCACTGTATGAGGAAAACTAAACATCGGACAGCGAGCGTAAATAAAATCAACTGTTTATTATTAACAAATACAAACGTTAAACGCTTAACGAATCACTGCATTTTTCATCCAACACATCCAGACTTCATCAGACAACACCATAATTACAAATTACCCTTTATATATCCTACACAAACATTTGAATTATCCAATCACATCTAGAGTTCAACTCATTAATATATATTCCTACTGTTTAATTCATCACACTAACCTCATTTTATATCACTTGAACTTCTACAGTTTCTTAAATATGTTAAAAACGTCACTTGTAAATATAAATCTAAAAAATAAAACTTAAATTTACATCATAAACTAAATATACATCATAAACCAAATTATATCAAATTATATTTCGTTTATGATATAAATTTCATTTTTATTTTTTAGATTTATATTTACAAGTGACGTTTTTAACATATTTAAGAAACTGTAGAAGTTCAAGTGATATAAAATGAGGTTAGTGTGATGAATTAAACAGTAGGAATATATATTAATGAGTTGAACTCTAGATGTGATTGGATAATTCAAATGTTTGTGTAGGATATATAAAGGATAATTTGTAATTATGGTGTTGTCTGATGAAGTCTTGATGTGTTGGATGAAAAACACAGTGATTCGTTAAGCATTTAACGTTTGTATTTGTTAATAATAAACAGTTGATTTTATTTACGCTCACTGTCCATTGTTTAGTTTTCCTCATACAGAACATTAAAGATCAATTAAGGGATCATGGAAAGTTGCAGGAGGACTATGAGAAGATATTTGTTGTCGTTGACAGGCACAAAAAAATCATAGTCCAATGCAAAATAAAGAAAATATACTATGATGTCAATGATTATGACAACAGTACAGCTTATTCTTTTGATTCGGAGAGTAAAAGACAGTTTTTTAAATCAGACAATCAGTGGAGAGGCGCATACAGCAGCATTTTGGTAGGAGATCCTGGCCCTTTAATTTCTGCTAATAAACAGGCAGGGAATATAGAGGAAGCATTGGAAACTATGCAGAAACAATGTGCCCGGTCTTCTACAGCAGTTTCACCTACTTTTCAAGCATCCAAGTCTGTGAATTCTGAAACAGGGACAAATAATAATGTCTTAGGTTTACAAAACTCCCAAGGACTGAAAAACAGGACTGGGTCCAAGCAAAGCAGAGGAAGGAGTCGTTATCACAACCAACACAGAACAGAGTCAAGTGAGTTATTGCATTAAAATACATAACCTAACAGACATTGAACTGACTGATATACACAAGTGTGTTCTAGAATTAGGTTTTAATTTTATATCAAGCAGGTGAGCTAATATAACAAACACATTGTTTTAAATTATATACGAGTAAATTGAATTTAATGTTTATTATGAAAGACGTTAACATAAAAAAAAAGTATTAGCAAGCCTTCAGTATACAATCCAACCTTACATTCTACTTTGAAAGTGTTTGAACGATTCTGTCAGAGGGACATTAGGTCCATGTTAAACAGGAGACCTGTAATTTCTTATTTTAATTTAGACAGAGAGGAAAGAAAGATTTTAATGGATTTTAGAAATAATAACTTGTGCTTTATGAAAGCCGATAAAGGGGGAGGGATGGTCATTATGAAGGTGTATGATTACTATAAAGTGATGGAAGAGATGTTGCATAATGAAGATGAATATCGAGAAGTCTCTTATGGTGTTGTCGACAGGAGTCATAAATATGTACAATATTGTTCATATGACCATCTTATGAATGGAGAACTAGGTGTTCATATGTATGATTTTTTGATTGTAGATAATCCTAGAGTAGGTGTACTTTTTGGTATACCTAAAATCCACAAAGAAACCCCTTAATCCCCCCCCCCTTTAGGCCAATAGTTTGAGCTCCTAGGGGTGTTACAGAAGGGGTTTCATTATTTTTGGATTCAGTTTTGAATCCCTTAGTTCAAGGTCTACCCACTTATATTAGTTATTTGTGGGATTTCTTGAAACAAATCAGACTTTTCTCTCTTGATAACATGCATGACAATACTGAGTTTTTCATGTTTACAGTGAACGTTGTGTCCATGTTTATGACTATTCCTCAGATAGAAGGTCTGGAGTTTGTATTGAATTTTTTACACAAGTACACTTCATTGAGTGACTCTTCAATTAAGCTGTACATTGCTTTATTAGAATTTTTGTTGGAAAATAATTATTTTATATTTAACAAAAAGTATAATAAACAACTCAAAGGAATTGCCATGGGGGCTACGGTAGCTCCAGCTTTTGCAGGGTTAGTTTTAGGTTGGTGGGAAAAAGAAATATTACCCACCACAAGTCTCTTTTCTAATGTTATTTTTTTACTGAAGGTTTATTGATGATTTATTGGTTATTATAAAAGGCTCTACCACCTCTTATGTTCAATTTTTAGAAGGTATGAATGATAGTTGCAGCTTTTTATCTTTTACATTTGGAGAGATAGGATATAGAGTGTCATATTTAGATTTAGAACTATTTTTGGACAGTTCTGAAAGGATTTTCTTTAGTGGAATAAATAGGAAAAACACTTACATTAATAGCTATCTCTGTTATAAGAATAATCACCCGAGTTTTATTAAGAAAAATATTCCTAAAGGCCAATACATTAGGGCCTCTCGTATGGTCAGCAAAGCTTCAGATTTCCACAATGAAATTGATTTTATTACTCAGCCATTTTTAGATAGAGGTTATCCTTCAAAGTTGTTACATAGGACAGCTCAGGAAATTAGTAACAGACACAGCAATGATTTTCCACTTATACTTTTAAAAGGCTTCAGTAATAGGGAAATAGCCACGGATAAAAGACATAATTTATTACCTAGATGTTGTATAGATATGACTGTAGATAGTAGTAAAATTTGATCTACTATTCAAGATAATTGGAAAGTCGTAGAGGGAAATAGTGACTTACATCAAGTTTTAGGGGAGACGCCACATTTTCTATAAAAGAAGAGCAGTAGCATTAAAAGTATGCTAGAAACTAATGATACTTATGTCCCCCTTCTTACAACTGATAAATCTAAGGGCACCTTTAAATGTAATAGCTGTAGTGCATGTAGATACATACACAAAGGTCCATATTGGAGTTTAAACCATTTATCTTATACTAGAAGTATTCCGGGCAGGTTCTCGTGCACTACCACTAACATAGTTTATATAGATTTATGTTCTGGGTGCCCTACATTTTATGTAGGCATGACTACTAGGAGCCTTAATAAGTGGATTAAAGAGCATGATTATGCAATAAAAACTAAAGATGAAAATAATGCACTTTATAGACATTCATTCCCCGGGATTCATGAAGCTTGTGCCAGGAGCAGGTGTAGCATCGGTGTTCTTACACCAAAGATGGCCACAGAGCGATTCAGGTATGAGCCATTCCCACGTGCACTACCGGCGTAAGCTACGCCCGCACAGCTCCTGAGCCTTGTATGCTAATTACCCCATTTGCAGCAGTGTAGCATGCAAATGAAGTTATGTAGCGATTCAGGAAGTGGTGCAGGCATAGTGTAAGCATGCAGAAATGTAAACCGTAAAAAACAGTTTACATTTTTGCAAACATAAAATCGGAGCCATGACAGTTGACCAAACACATGTATAATATTGTTAATATATGCCAATGGGTAAATATATATTGCCATTGCCATAAAAAAAATGTACAAAATATAAAATTAACATTTAATATATATAGTCGCACTATCGCGACGTGGAAGCACAGAGCAGCGGTGCACAAAGGGGATCGCAAGGAATATATAAAAATATAGAATAAAACCGCAATGAAACACATATCACAATTTCCCCATAATAGTCAATGGCAGGCATGCTACACCATACTCATGGAGCAAGAGTTGCTAAGGGGCAGTGACAGTGTTATGCGCAGTAGCTAGGAATTAGTAGGCAATGCCATGCAAATGAGAGGAGAAATAGTGAATCGCAGATTCCCCACTGATGTAAGGATGCACCTCACAGCATAGCATTATAACACCGAGGTGAGCCCTTGAGATAAAGATGACATCAAGAGAAGGGTGTGTCGCCATTGCTGTAAGCACATTAGAGCATTGCTAAACTGGTCTGCCCCTAGCTAGACAAAGCTGCAGGATAGGGGTGTGTTGAATTGCCCATAGCTATGCTTAGCTGAGAGTACACAAGGTAACTGAGTACGCATGTGAATGGAGATGAAAACGTGCGTAAACCCAGTAAATGGGTATGTGCAGTGCGCACTGCAGCTGAAACAGAAAGAATATAGGAAAGAAATAAGGAAATGCTGCAACAGTGAAATTGGAGTACAAATGACTAATTAACACCTAGGAGCCTACAATGGGCCATTGACAACAGATAACAAGGCTGCAAGCAGCTACCTGCAGAACAGGGAAGGGGAGGGGCTGTACTGCAAAGAAAACAGCAAAGTGTCAAAGCAGAACAAAGGCGATATGCAGTATATCAGCTACAAGGCACATTTCGCTATGACCGGGTAGGGAAAGTACAAAACAAGAAAGATGGCAGGTGGATGCATGCCTGATAATGGGAGGGGATCCAGGTCTAAAAGTGAATTAAAGGGCAACAGATTAATCAAGGCAGGCAAGTAGATCTCCACACTAAAGGCCCCACACATGCAGTACTCATTGCAAAACCCATAATTAAGACATGCAGCAGCTGGAATAGCTCATATACACCCACTTACATCAGCAGCATCCATAGCACAATACTATAAAGTGTGAAAGCACCTCACACACATTTGTGTATTCTCATACACTCTGCACCAGTGGTGTATACAGACGGAGAACTTTTATTATGTACATGTTAGGGGCTGCCATAGCTTTGATCCACCAGCATGTTTTGGAGACTGAAGGTGGTGTGGAGGATAATGCACATGACCACCGCATTCACCAGAGGAGGAGGAGAGTGTTCAGACCCAGGGTAACCTACCAGGGGCTACATGATCTGGAGATAGTAGAGCATTACAGGGTGGACAGGGACACCCTACAGCAACTTGTGGAGCTGTGCAGGCCATGCCTCAAAGCTAGAACAAACAGAGGGGAACCCATCCCAGTGGACACAACGGTATGTGTAAGCCTGACAATACTAGCTGCAGGTACCTTTCAAAGACCAACTGGGGATATCATGGGTATCTCACAGGCATCAGCATCCGGGGTACTACACCAGTTCCTGGATGCCATGTTACCACATACCAATGAGCACATATACAGCCCCCAAACACAGGAGGAGTTGGCCAGCAATATGCGTCTCTTCCACCATATGGCAGAATGCCCGGAGGTACTGGGTGCAATAGACTGCATGCACATACACATCAAGTCACCACCCGGTGAGCAGGGTAGGCGCTACATAAACCGCAAAGGATACCCCTCCATCAACTGCCAGGTCATGTGCAATGCCCAGGGCATTATAATGGATGAGTGTGCTGGAAGCCCTGGAAGCTATCATGACTCCCACATCTGGCATGCCTTACAGCTGTATCGGTTATTTGCCAGGGGGGACATCCCAAATGGCCACATGGTGGGGGATGCTGGCTATGCACTGGAGCATGTGTTTGGGATGCTGAAATCACAGTTCCATTGCTTGGACATATCTGGTGGAGTCTTGCAGTACTCTCCAGGCACATGTGCCCACATCTTCATAGTGTGTGCCATGCTACACAATATGGTCCTGAGGAAACAGCTGCAGCAGGGACAGAATGGTGAAGGCCCTCACAGACCATAACCATTGCCAAGGGCCCCCACAGGCACAGAGGTACTCAGACCATGAACACCCTGAGCCAGCCCCAGTAGGCAGACCGAGGCGTGCCCAGTATGCCCATGTCTTGACAAAGAGGAAACGTATAGCACACACACTGACAGTGTAGGCACCTAGGGACTGACACCTTTTTCCACCTGCACACACAGTAAAAATGGATGGCATACGCACAAAACTACCTGTAAATTGTCATGTATAGGCAGTCTACTGTGTGCATCCAACATAGGCAGCCCTCAACTATTGCACACACAACAGCCATAGGCACAAGGTAAGTCAACACCTGAACAGTAAATTAAGCTATCAGCATATGCAGATACTGTATGTATAGATTCATAGGTAGGTACTTGGCCAACTGCCAGAGGCCATTCATAAGGCCAGTCAAAATGTGTCAGCTTTTGCCACCCCATTGATTCATTAACCATCCTGCTGTGGAGCAGAGCCAATGGCAGGATCCCTGGGGTGCATCTACTGTTCCCCATCCACCCGTCAAGGTTTCTTTTGCAGATTGTTAGTGAGGAGCTCTGTATAATGTAGTTAGGGATGTTGTTCCAAAGTATGGGGAGTGTCTGTGACAGGAAGCTGTCCCTCCAGCATTCTCCGGTTATTGTTGTGGGAAGGTCAGCTCACTACAGTGTGTGGCTCACTGTGACATGGATTCCCATAGGTGGAGCATATCCAGCAAGCCTGAGTTCAACATGGCTGTGTTGGCCAGTGGAGATCATCTCTGGGTAAACGAGATGCCACTGAGTAAAGCAGGAGTTTATTCAATCCAGCTGCATAGGCCATATGTTGGAGGTCAGTATTCCTCTTCGTGAGGTACATTCGTGAACCCCCCAGCTGTTGCATGTGTCCTCTGAGGTATATCCCACGAGTTATTATACTCTATGATGGGAATGATGAGTGATGAGTACAGGGGCACTATAACCCCAGTATGTCTAGATGGGAATCCCATAGTAATCAGATGGCCTACATAGAAGGATGTCCTAACTAATGTGGAGATATGATTGTCAAAGGGGAGATCACTATCTACCTTAGTCCCCAGATACCTCATTACCTCGTCTGTATTAAAGTGGCTGCCACTCATGTGTTAATATATGGGTGGCAATTCCACAATGGAATGACCATGCAGTTAGTGGCACATGGCTGGAGGCCATGTCGTTGGCACCCTGTGACGTTCTCTGTGAGGCCCCTTGAGGAATGTCCGTGTCAGCTGGACTATCAGTCATGGCTCCCAGTTTGCAGTCATTGCCAAACATGGTCTGCCGTAGTCCACCTGTGTTTGCCTGTACATCTGAGACATATATGCCAAATAGTAGGGCTCCCAGGACTGAAACCTGTGGGACAACAGTCGTGACTGTTCAAGAGTTGTACCTGGAGACCGCTAGTCGTACCATGTGGGTTCGGTGTGTAAGCCCGTTGGCAACCCAACGTGTGATGTATGGCTGAATGTACAGGCTGGTGTGTTTATCAATAATGCCTGAGTGGGGCATGGTGTCAAAAGCCTTGGTGAGGTCCAGGTAGTATGTGTGAACCACCTCCCCCATCATCTAACATCTTGGTGACTGTATGTAAGACATCAAACAGGTTCAGTAGGCATGAACTGCACTCAATCAAGCTGAACTGAGTTGGGTCACATGTTTGAAGGTTACCAATGTCATTGTTAATTAGTGCCATGAGGATGCGAACCGTACCATTGCAGACCAGGCTAGTCAGGCTTATGGGGTGGTAGTTACCATGGTCAGTTGTGATTTCACCGTGATGGAGTCGAATAACCATTGCCATGTGCCATTGTATGGGCATGTAGCCTGTGGAGAGGCTGAGGTAGGAATGCTTAATTAGGTGGGGGGCAGGTTGTCTTGTACAGTTTGCAAGATGCAGTCTGGGTCAACATCTGCCTCCATTGATGCTGTGTTCTGCTGTTAGAGAGGGCCATTTCCACCTGTGTGTCTCTGATGTTTGGGATACTGTACCTTTTGGGTAGTGTTGTGGGCTCTTTAGGGGGCGAAGTATGCACCAAATGTATCTGCAAGGATGTTGGCGATATCAGTAGGGTCAGCATATTTTGTGCTGTACTTCATCGGCACAGTGCAAATCTGTGTGTCACCACGTAGATCCTTGACATAGCCAAAGAAGGCTTTGTGGTTATCTTTCGAATCCTTGCGTATTCTCCTGCTGATGTTAGCCTTGGATGATGTCATGAGGGACCTACGTATCATACTAATAGTTGTCACGGATGTCTGCCCTTCGTGGGATTTGCTGTGTGTCTGGAACACTGTCCAGGTATACACTGTGGTATCCATGGGTGGGGGAGATGCTAGGGTGTGGAAACAGTGAATAGTTCATGGTCAGATCTAACCAGTGACCGGTTAACCTCTGCTGTGGTGCACCTGTTGCCCATATCGGTGATGACCACATCTAGTAGTTTCCACCCCACGTTAGGGAGTTTACCACCTGATACAGGGCATATGAGGTGATACATTCCAGGAAGCGTTGGTACAGGAAGTGAGTACCAGGGTACGTTTCCCAGTTAATGGTATGGTAGTTGACATTGACCAATGCTAGGGTGTGCATTAGGACTGTTGTGTTCTCCACTGTCTCCAGGTAGGTGGAGTGGAGGTCCTGGGTCATGGAGGGTAATCCGTAGCAGGCCACATTCCACATTGCAGTTGTGGCTGATGTTAGCTGCACATGGATGATCACAAAGGTATCATGCTGCCCCACTAACCTGGAGGTGTAGGTATCCTGATGAATATGGATACAGCCCCTCCATGTCTGTCAGTCCATGTTCTGTGGCTGAACTGTGTGGTATGGTTTGTAGTCTGGTAGTGCTGCTGTGCTCTCAGGAGCCTTAAGACAGATTTCAGTTAATGCACAGATGTTGATGTACATCCTGAGGAGTGCTGTGAGTGCATGCATGTTGTGATCACAACCCCTGGTGTTGAGTAGCATAATCTTCATTGATTCTGCTATTGTGTTGTTTACAGAGCTGGTATTCACATTCAAGACTCTCCTAAATAAGGCAACATGGGGGTGCCAATAGCTTTGGCCAGTATTCCAAAGCATAAGGCTGACACATAGGCCTGTATGGTATCATTGCATGCATGTTTCCCATCTGTGCTTGTTTTTCATCTCCCCTGTAGGTAACCTACTGGTAAGCAATAGAAAGCCTTAAAGTTACACAAGTCTTCTAGCTTCCAAGATAGGCTTTTGGAGTGACAAAGTATCAGTGTTCCGTATGTTCTTGCTGTACTCAACTGTTTCCTGACTACATGGTGAGTTCTCACTGTATACTGTGATCTGAAAGTCTGTTTATTCACAGATAGCCTACTACCTATCTTCTCAAGGGCAATTAGAAGCATAGCAACAGTGTGCTGGCCTTCCCCACACCATTGATGAAGTAACTGAGCCTCTGTCAAGCATAGCCAATGAAGCAATTCCAGGCAGAGTTGCTGGAAGCTGTTAAAGACTGGGGTTGTGGAGGATGAGAGGGGCACTTAGTAATCTAAAGAGGGCATGTTAATGTGACAATTCAACACCATTCAATTCCCCCAACAGGTCTTGCAGCTATCAAACTGGACAGGCTACCCCCACCCCCTGGATGTATGGTTCTGGGACACATGATCCCAGGGGTGTATAGCCTGTTACCCATTCACACAACAAGGTTTCCCTTGAAGTGTGCCAGTGAGGGGCTATGCCTAATGTAGTTAGGAATGTAATGTATTGTCTCACAGTACATTTGTTATACGTTGTTATTTCAAGAGTATGTGAAGCTCAGTGAGTTTGGGGGCTCCCACCCTTTGCTTAGCCAAGCTTACACATAGAAATAATTTAAATAGGAAATAGGTGGAAGCAACGTTAATGTCAACAGTGTAATAGTTACAGCATCTGCATAGTATCTGTGCATTTGAGGTTACAATCCCGATAATGGCAGGGATGTTTATCATGTGCAAAAGTATACCTTAACCACGGCTTGCATATATAGGTAGTAACCGTCTGTATAATAAACATTCGAATCACCCATATAAGCCCATGTGTGCAGGAGAGTACAGTCAACAGAGAATGTAATGTTATGTCAGCACATAGTGAGATGTTACATCACTGACATGTATATATCCGGAGTAGTTAGCTGATGTGGCCGTGTTTGCGCACACAGGTTATACGTTGCAAAGTTTGTTTAACTGTGTTTAACCGCTGCTATAATGTCACACAAATGCTTTTAAACATGCTTAAAACTGCTTAAATGAGACTTATTCTGCAGCAAAAAACATTCATAAAGCATCGCAGGTGTTGAACCCTGGACCATGCACACTACAGTCATGGGATGTACCACTAAGCC